>NW_005054319.1:6708031-6717807 GCF_000277835.1 Geospiza fortis
CAAATCCAACTGCAAAGTTCAGGACATATTCCAGCTTGAAGGAAAACATTTATAAACAACATTCCTCTGGAGAAAAGGAGACAAAAATTTGGTCAAGGAAGTCATTGTTATCAACACAGGTGGAAAGCAAGGGAGACTGGTTCTGTCAAGAAAGCATATTATTCTCTTTTCATGTAGTTCTTCACACAATCCATTTTCTCTGTGCTGAAAGGGACGCTGAGGCCTTGCCTAAAATAATAGTACTGTGGATAAGCATGAAAAATTCTGATTATAGGTCAGATGCTGATGAAGATGATGAGAACAAGAACAAAGGAGCAGTGACAAGCTGTTACCACGTACACCACGGATATTATTTTGCTCATTAATTGCTCATTACATCCCATTAAAGTAGTTGCTGCTTCAAATTATGCCAGTGCTCCTGCAGAAAGAAGCATAAAGCAAAATTGTGATTCACTAAATGTGACAATGAATAGAGTTTTAACAGTTTAAGTGATAGTGCTCTGCACTGGGCTTGGCTGAGTCCTCAGTAGGAGGGTGACTGTCAGAATCACAAGGAACTTCTCAAACTTCACTCTCTGTTCTTCACTTCTGTTCACACAGAACTGTATAATCCTCTCAAAGGAAAATCAAACAGCACGATTCATATATCAGAGATTAAGGCCTCAGAACACCTTTGGAAATAAAGTATCAAGACATCTTCTCTGATTCCAGTTACAGAGAGCAATGAGGGAAGAAACAGGAAGAGCCAGCAGATCAGTGTCTGCTCTGATCCTGGCATCATCAGCAGAATTTTGGGGTTTGCGAGCGTGGGCCTGTTTACAGGAAAACAAACTCTGTACACCTGACTCCAGGGGGAAAAAGGATCTTTGCACAGGACTTAGCAGGAATCAGCTTTAAACCAGATTTGAAGGGGGAAGGGATAAAACCAGGCTCACCAGAGATAAGCCTGGGGCAGCACTCCAGTGTTTGAGGGATGAGGTGCTAGTGAGATCCCCCAGTTTGCCACTTCTCTGGAGCCAGGGCGGGAGATCCATGGGGTGGCAAAGACAGAAGAGGCAGCAGGATCCCAGTGGAAGTGCTTCTACACCAATGTACACAGCAAGGGAACAGACAGCAGGAGCTGCAAAAGGCTCTGGATATCCTCTACCTGGATTTGAGTAGCACCCCTGACACTGTTTCCTACAGCATGGAGAAACTGGCTGGCCATGCTTGGATTTGTGTTGTGTTTCCCGAGTAAAAAAACTGTCAAAAATGCCTTTTCTCTCTCTCTCTTTTAAAAGCACAAATTCACAATGTTTGGGACTTCAGGGAGTTGGTGGAAGAAGACAATGCATCCATATGACCTTTAAGAGGTTGCTTTTTGGTTTCTAAGCATGTTTCCTTCACTTCTCCCAGTCTATGGCAAATCTGCTCTGGGGCAAGTGCTCCCCAGTGCAGCTGTTAACAGCCACAGCTCTCTAAGTGAAGTGGAAAAGGTGTGGTCAAACCTGGAAGCCCAAATTCTTCTCTCAGTTCTGGCAAAAAAAGTGGCTCCTAAGCTGTGACTATTTGCAAATCACTTTTGATAATATGCCCATTCAAGCTGTAGTGTCAATTAATTTATTTTTTTAATATAGAAAACACTTTCAAGTGCCACATCAACTAGTTATAAACAGTAATTGTACCATGTATATCTCCATATTGTCTTGAACTTTTCCTATTAAATCTAATGAATTCCTGAGATAAACTATACAGCACAGGGTCAAGGTCACAATCTGATCTGAATTTAGGTCATTGTCTCTGTAGCACTGATAATGGATTCATTTGTATAATTACATTTGTCCTAAACCCTGCAGATCTTTGGTTTTCAATAATAAACCTTAGAGCAAGGGGATTGAAATTTTGCTGCAAGAAGTGGATGTATGTGTACAATACATTACACAAAGCACTGCAGCATAAGGCAGGTGGCCCTCTGTCAGCCTGGAATTATACATAGCATCCATTACTGGCACAGAGAAGTACAAGTGAATCACCCATCTCTGGAAAAATTTATAGTAGGGAAACACCTGCCTGCCCACCTGTTTCTTTGCATTCCTTTGTGCAATTAACACCTGAGCTTTGTTTTAAAGGGCTGTATGTTAAAATCCATAGACCTGAGGTAAGGGCTCGTTAAACAGCATAAGTAGGAAACAACTGAAAGCAGCAGCAGCCTCTCAAATCAGTTCTGAGACACCTTTTTCTCATCCAAGACCAACATTACTTTAAACCCTGAGGTTCTTTCCAACCTGAGTTATTCTGTGAGTTGTTTAGTTATTCAAAATGCAAGAGAGAACTCTGGGTGACCTTCACCTGAATTACTGAAGAAGAATCAATTGTTTGGGGTTTTATTCCCTACAGTCATAACATTCTATTGTCCTTCAGGAAAAGTACAAAAAAATACACACAGGTAGAGAATTACTTTTTAAAATGTAAAAATAGTGCAATTTTAGATTGTTCTCTTCAGCATATCATTGTTCCATTTCTGGAGCAAGGAAGGGAGAAGTCAAGAAAAATGTAAACTCTTAAAATGTTAAAGAGCTTAAAGTCTACACATAAAAAATATTCAGCTATTTTAAAGTAAGTGATTAGAAATTACAGGTTCTTTTTTTCACCCTGTAATTTCAGTGTATGGGGCATAGCTGTTGCTAAAAGCACTCAGAAATTTGGGCATGATAATTATAATTTGGAACTTTTCTTCAAGAATGAAAAATGATGAAAATTTGCCACCTACTATATATGCAACAGAAGGAGAACGTACAGGCATAGCAGAGTCATTGTTTTTACTTTCTAATTAATCTCAACTATTTGACTTTGGTCGGCCCTTATTTAAATCATTCTCTCTCTAACTATAAAAATGTCCATCTATATTTTCTATTATAGGATACTTGAATAAGAGGCAGTAGGAACAGGATCTTTGAAATATGGCTACAGCAAAAGGAAACTCCACATTATTTTCTATAAAACTTCAGGTAGACACTACAAAAGAATTTAGGAATGATAGATTTGCAGTATTAAAGAAAATGGCAACAATATTGCATTAAATAAATCATCCTCCACATTGATGGCCACTATCTTGTCATGAATTTGAAAACTCTGTATTTGGCACATATAGCTGGAAATAAGAGATGAGCTCCTCCAGCTCTTTCCAGAGACAGTTTTTTCTGTTATCAAATTCAGTGTCTTTTATATGCAGGAAGCAGGAAAACTTTTAAAGAAAGGGAAAAAAGAAAAGCACCCAGTAAATACTGCAATTGAGCAAATAAAGCACTGCATGTTAGTTTCTCTAAGGGTAAACTAGAGGTAACAGTTAGAAACCTTTGTTAAACTGCTGTATAATAACCAAGGATCCTTTCACACACCACAGACATAAATCTTTCTCCAGGGGAAAATGGAACAGCAGTTTAATGAGGTACAGCCAGACAACAGATCACAGTTTTGCTCTAGAAGCAAAACCAGAACAAAGCAATTTTCAATTTCCTTATTTTTGAAAGCAGTCTACGTAGAGAAGGAGATGCTGAAGGGTTGGCCTTTAGAGTTGCATTATTGTAGAAAAACCCATGCACTTGAAGGACCAAGACTTTCCCATACACTTAACTCTGCCCTGAGACATGGCTTGCTGACAATTCTAAAGCAGGAATCACATAAAATAAACAATTTCTGGCACAATTTAGCTATTGCTGCTCTTGTGAAGTCCTGTTTAATTTTTAAAATAAGATTAAAGGAAATAAACCAAGATTACATGGCTCTTTTCACTGTATTCTTTTCAAATTCATTAGCAACATGAAAAACTTTAAGTAAAAAGACTTCAAAAGTTACAAACAAAATCCTATAAAATAATGCAGTTAACAGTATTATTTAATTATACTGATGATGTTGATAATGTCTTTAGAGATCTCCCTCAAAGAGAGATAATATCTTTAGAGATCTCTCCCTTTTGCAGGGGCAACAGGTTAAAGTGTTTGAAAACAACAGTCCCCTTCTTCCCACTGCTATCAAGTGCTGGAACAGGCACAGAGCACAAATACTTGCAAATAGTGTGATTTCATCCTGATTGAATACATGGTCAGCAGTGCTGCTAAGGACTTCAGTACTATTGTTTTTAAATAGTTTCTAGTAATTTGAGCTTTTTTGTTCAAAAATGTTCCTCTGTTTCTGGCCAGTTCTAAATAAACAAGATTTAAGGTTGGGATGCAAATGTGTCATGTCTGTTTTCACATAATTACTTAAAAGCTTTTCTCTGAGGACAGGTTTTTTTCCACAGCCCAACAGGAAGGCAGCATGTCTGAATATAAAATTAATCATTACAGTAAAGACACATTCGGAAAACAAGTTCACTTTACATCCCCCATAGGATATTGGATGAAGTAGTGGCACTTTCAGAGAATGACTTCTATGGCAGCCACCTAAAGGTGTTTTTTCATCTACATTATTTCACAGATTACACACAGACACTCCTTCATAGCACTTCCAAATGAACTAGCACGGTTGGGCAAGTTATCCTATATCAGAACATAAACAGCTTCATATAAGAAAAAAGTGAAGCAGAATGATTTCCTAGCTAAAGTTCCCAGATGGACGCTTTCACACTCTTATACTACTCATCTTAAAGGACACTGTCCACTTGGGAAATTACCCTTCTGTGAGAAAAATGAGGGATGATTGCAAACAAGTACAAAAATCTGCTGACCCTGCCTGTTTACAAATCTGGCATTTCTGTGGCAGGCACAGAAAAGTTCACATATAAATTTTTTTCTGAATAAACCTGAAGTGTTCCATATATTTTTCTCAGACCATGCAAGTGCATCCATTTTTACAAAGAAATAGGATAAGACCTTATCCATCTAGAAATTCCTTCTCTGCCTAGGCAGTATATCCTTACCCTCACAAAAGAAGAAAAAGTTGGCAAGTGACTTTTGCTTTAAGAACCTAGAATCATTGGTCAAGAAAAACTTGGATGAGGATGCATAAATCAGTCAGTCAATAGTTTTTTGGCTGCTTAGCTTGTTTCAAAAAGACTTCCATAGCCCTATAATCAGAAAAAAAAAAAAAAAAGTGGGAATTTTAGATACAAACATGTTAGAAGTGAGCTTGGGTTTTATTGGCATCATTATTAATACAAAATGTGAGAACTACCAGACAATCTTCAGCTGTTTTAAACTATACAGACCCACTGGTGCCAACTAAATGGTCTGATGGAGTATCACTGGAGAATCCAGCCCAAAATGACAACAAAGTAATAGTTAAAAAACAGCCCTGCATTTCTGAGTCTTCAGAGAGTATTTTTGAAAGTTACAAGCAATTTGAAGTTTGCATATATACGTACACACACACATATAAAGTCCTTTCTAACACTTTGATTATATAAGATTAAGACAAAACACTATTCTAATCCTAAACTGGCACATTCACTCAGATGATTTGATGCCGTCTACAAGAAAAAAAACAACAAAACTACTGCTTGAAAGGAATTAATTAAACTCAAAACATATTTTGGGTTTCTTTTTCTGAAAGCTACTTTGGGATATATGACCAGCCTTGAAGGTTCATTTATTCCTTCCTAACGAGAAAGGTGGGATTACTCAGACAGCAAGCAGGCCACCAGTTATTACAGCCCAGATCTGAATATAGATGAATACTAATGAAATGTCTGCAAGGAAACAAGGGATGCAAAGAAGCTTGAAATAAATGATGAGTCAAAGAACACTACAGCACTTAAAAATCCTCCTACCCTACCAGCTACCAAAAGACTTGGAAAAATATTTGTATGCATGTCCTGTACCCCCACTGCTTCAGCCCCCAGGAAAACACAGTTTGTTTTTCATGGTTTCATCTTCTATAGCTATAATAAAATTGTATGTTTTTCAACACTGATATTTACTTTCATGAGATGTACATTAAGAAATTAAAATATTTGCATGTAAGAAAAGCCTTCTATTGAAATTGCCCAAATGAATGAAACCTGCAGTGAAACAAGAGTGGAGCAAGACAAGGGTGATTTCCTATGCTGATATATGGTCAAACACACAGTAAAGACATAAGCATAAAAAAGGTCACTAAGTAGGTCAGAAAACTGTCCTTGAGCAGAGCTGGTAGGTGTGATGTACTGCAGGAAGAATAACCTCTTTGTACGGGAGGTAATGGCACTTTCTGTGATTGCTGCACTGGCCCAGGACTAAGAACAGGATGCACACACAGGACAGTTCACAGTCAGTGCCTCCTCTGCAGCTACTACAGCCCCCATGTGCACTGCACAGACCTTCTCCAGCCTGCAAGGTGTACCAGGACTGATCCCTCTGTTTTGCTCTAGATAACCCATTGACACTTTTCCATTTGTAGAGTAAAACTTCTTTAGTTGCAAAAAACAAAATTAAAGATGCTATTTTCAACAGGTGCTGTGTTGTCATCTTATTGCAGGGGTTCCATACTGTTGTCTCCTTATCACAAAAGTTCCATACCTTCTTGGTGTCTTCTCGAGGGCAGCTCCTCAGAGCACTGACTCTTTCTTCTTCACAAAGCAGCCAACTGACTCCAGTTCCCTTCTCAAGCAGCCACCCCACTCTTTTATAGCACTCTTCTCATTGCTATCAGCTGAGGCCTGTTCCTAATCTTTGATAATTGGCCCAGCTGCAACTCCTTAGGGGTGAGATTACTTTCTACACTATCTTTGTTTTCTTACATTCTATCCCCCTACTGTGCTGCTGCTGGTTTTACCACCTTCAACTGCCACTCAGCATCCTACTGAAGAAACTCTTGGGGACAGCTGTTAATTCATCTTCCCCTTAATTTAAAGGCTAGAAAAAGCACATAACAGTGTCAGCAAACCAATTTTTTTACCTAAACTCATCTATTCTTTATCTTAGCTTTGAGGATTCATATTATATTTATTCATGATGACTGTTAAAACGGGGCTTTTATTATGGAGCTGTGTCACCAGTATCCTGTATGTAGCTTTGTAAAAATCATGTAGGAACTCCCTGATTCCAGGGGGAAAATACAGCAAGTTGATTCCCAGTCTCATTTCACTTGAATAGTCATTTATATATATATAAAGAGGTCACCGTCAGAATTGTCCACAATCTGAAACCAGGGTAAATAAAATAGAATGATGAGCTGGGGAAGAGAGGCAGTATAATTCTTAAGGTGTTTGTAAGAACATATACTACAGCATACATCCCTTCAGCAACTCAGGTTCTAGTTTTCATCAAAATTCTCTGGTTTAGGACTCAGTTTTTCCATTTCTATGCTCCACAAGAATGGGGTAGATCATAGATAACACAAGCAAAGGAACATCACAAGAGAAATGCATCATTGTCAAGGAGCAGACACTATTTGAGCCTGGGCTCTCACCTCAGCATAAAAGTAGTTCATCCTCAAAAAGTACATTCAGTGTTGGAAACTGCTCCATTTTTCCTGCCAAACACTCAAACTAAAGCTCACTGGGGGAAGTTTAACCAGTGCTCTGCACACATTCTGCCAAGTACCCGTCCCCATTTGCTGAACACAGAAAATGGGGTTTGCACAACAGCTTCTGTGCAGCCATTCTGGCAGTGCCATAACCATTGGGCTGTTCTCTCACAGGAAGGATGCAGAGCTCCATCTCAGAACATTAAGACCATAATCATGCACTAAAGGAACCTAAGGCACTCTCAGTTCCTTTGTGATAATGAAATATTTTAAATGTTACATCCTTGCTAAGTTCTTTTCCAACCTAAATTGAAATTAAAAATGGGACAAAGCAAGAATGAAACAACATATTAGTGTGGAAAAGTAGGGCACATCCCATGAAGAACTGTATTCAGTGCAGCTGCTGCCTGTGATCAGGAACTACAGCCCAGAGCCCAGTGACAAGGCAAACAATCCCTTATGCCAAACCTGGATAGAAAGTATTCTCCTACAGCATAGCACCTGAATTTGTAAAAGATATAAGAGGAATTCTGCATTATGTATTTCTGTGTAAAAATATTTTTCCAAGTGAGAGAAATGTGAACACACCATGGTCAGAACCAAGTTGCATCCTATTCCTTCCTAAGGGATATTGTTATCTATTGTTGAATTAGCTACTGCTAGATTACACCTTGGATTTTTAAAAAGCCTCCAAATCTGAGAAAAATACTGTTCAATTCAATAAATTTAGAAAACTGCAATTCCTTTGACTTCATCAGTGTGAAAATTCATACTTATACATACTGGTTTGGCTAAGTTCTTTTACAATTCAGGCACTAAAGAAGCCAATATCAAAGCAAACACAAAACAGGGTTTACACATTCAAAGCTTATCTGAGCCCACATCTCTGCAGGTGACAGTGGCCTAAAAGTCCAGAACTTTGGGCAGAAGTTAAAATCTCTTTATGCCAGATATTCTGGAGAGACATTCCTAGACATGAACGTTATATGTGACCAATTACCATCTTCTTACTAAAATCAAGGCTAGAATTTAAGTTTCAGTCTTGCAGGGACAGAAAAAGGCCTGGCCTAAATGGTCAGAAGCTGATCCATGGCTGCCAAGGCAGGCCTGGCACAGGCACTCCACAGAACTCTGGATGGCCATGGAAACAAAAACTCCTCACCTCAGCTGCTCAGCTGCCTACAGTTCAGAGATCTGAGGAACACCTGAACTCTTCCTAAGACATTGAACTAAATACACAAAGGATCAAATTATCTCTTCTCTCCCTGAAAAAGAAACTTTTCCTAGGTTTGCTATCTGTGGGAATGGTAAGCCAAGAAGTTTTGAAGATGTAAGGATTCAATTTCTTTACACAGAACAGGGTTTATTTTCTACAATAATATATTGTATTCTGCCATTTTTATCAGTTTTTTATGCCGCCTCTACAAAACCAGAGTTAAAAAATACACCCCTTCCAGTTCAGGTCAAATCTCAGTGTCTCGCTCCATCACAAAAATATTCCTTCTACAAGTCTTTTATAAATACAAGTCCCAGTGTATCAAGATATATTAAATGGTAACATCAGAGACTGATGATGTGATTTGGTAGATTTTCAGTCATCTCTCCCTTCCTCCTTTCCAACAAAAAGATTTTAGCACTTCTTTTGGCCTTTGGTCATGGTGGTGATGAATAGCTTGAACAATTACACCAAAATTAAATGCAACTTTTCTATCTGTTCTTACTGCAAGTCAGAGACAAAAGAGTTATTGTTGTCCACTTTTTACATCATGTTATTGTGGCAAGGCTATAAAAGGACTTGGTCTGGTCAACATTTATCTTAAATACAGAACTGTTTTCTCAACCCTGAAAGAAGTTAAAAAAAAAAGGAAAAAAACCCAACCAAACACAGGAATTCTATTTATCACTGAAATTAGTAAATAGATAAATGTGGTATCTTCTTTAAGAGAACCTGGATGCAATTTTGATATTAGAAATCTTGATTAAATATAACAATCATTCTAATCCAGGAACTGCATGATACAAAGGGCAGATGGGATTTGTTTGACATGACAATTTTCTGCTATTGTTTTGGGATTACAACAAACCTACAGCTAAACTAATTGTGCCAGGATAGTTAAGGTTGTGTCAGCACTTTCCTTGTAAACCTCTTATCCAATAGAGTTATTACTAAATAAAAAGTTTTTTAGAGGCTGAAACCTGGCATGAGAGACTGCATTTATCTTGAGAGACTTTGAAAGAGAAATTCAGCTCATTTTAATGAAAGGAAGAAAATTGCTAATTTGGGATACGTAACTTTTCACTTCTAATCTTAACCAGTACCATGCATATTCTCCATGCTTTAAAAAATGTAGGGA
>NW_005054319.1:6717817-6751370 GCF_000277835.1 Geospiza fortis
AGCTTCATTTCAATGTAGAAAAAATTAAAATCCCATGCAAGCCACCATTTCTTTTAATGGAGATTTTAAATTTTATACAACACATGTAATGGTTTTTCCCTATGTAATACAGTGCCACAAACAGGCCCTAATTATACTCACTGGTCACAGAAAAGACAAAAATAGTCTGTGAATAACCCTGTGAAAAAGAACATTTATTTTTTTAAAAAACCCTCTTGTGATATGCATTATTTTTCAATGGCAGCAGTCATGGCTAGGAAGAAAGCCACTCTAAACAGAATTTGTTAGAAGAATTGTTATATGGCGATGAGAACTAAGAAGTATGAAGTCAAGGGAAGGTTCCTGAATTACACTGGGAAGTACCATGAGGCTCTCACCTGACTGTAATTCCCCAGGGAATCTGGGATGGCCCAAAGCAGGGCCTGGCTCCCAACCACAGCCACACTGGCAAAGCTCAGCACACAGCCAAGAGGCTGGAAGCCAAAAACTTCAAATATAGAACAAGCACTAAAACATCCATTCTGGGAAAACCCTGCTACTCATCACACCTCTTCTGGTAGGAGCTAAGGCAAATTGAAT
The DNA here is from genome assembly GCF_000277835.1 of Geospiza fortis. Lineage (NCBI taxonomy): Eukaryota > Metazoa > Chordata > Aves > Passeriformes > Thraupidae > Geospiza > Geospiza fortis. The sequence continues at coordinate 6,718,397 of NW_005054319.1, forward strand.
TTCATATAAAGGTGAAAAACCTCTGACAAAGATTACACAATGACAATTAGACACCATCCTTTAACATATCAAATTATCTGAAACTTGTACTGTTTGTATTTCACAGGATTTATTGTGCACTGGACTTTCAGTGGTAGGCAGGAGAGCAGCTCATCTTTTAAATAATTTGGCTTTTCTTCAGGTATTTGACAGCCATACTGAAGCATATCCCATCCAAGCCTCACACTAACATTTTATCTGAAATTAAATTCAAAACATCTTCAATTCAAACATACTCCACACTGGAGACCTCAAACTTAGCTGTGTTTTGTCTTTTTTTACAAACACCTATTGCCAGCCCTGCCAACTCATATTAAACAGCCACTCTGGCTTTTCTCTCATAACCCCCATCACCACCAGCAAAGGTCTGAGCCTCAACAAGGCACAGTTGCAAATTCATTATCTCTAAGGAGCACACATAAAAGGACAGTTTTCTCAATATTGCTCCTCATGGACAGGTTTAGTGCTTTCCATGCAGTTCAGAGTTCAATAAAACACCAGTTCACCCTTCTGCGTTGCAGCTCAGGAGGAGCAATCTGGTACCAGCAGTCAAAAAACACCAGACAGCACTTCTGCAGCTTTATTACTTCTGTGTGCCAAGAAAAGCAAAATAAAATAAATTCATTTTAAAAATCACCTACTTGAGTCAGTAATTCAGCAGAGACAAGCAAACAAAAGATCTGAAATCCAGGAGTTCAGTTTAAATAAAGACACTCCTTTTAAAGAGCAGTTTAATGCCAAGAGCACCCATTTCAGCCTTGTGACCCATCTATCAAAACACAGAGAGGAGATCACAGCCCTTCAAATGGTTCAGGAAACACTTTGTACAGCCCCTTCTCCTTCAGTGAAACTCCCTTCTAAAAGCTTTATTGTTGTTCAACTAGATAAAGGCTTGGCCTTTGTCTTTCTAACTTTTTTCTCCTCTCCCCCTTGCCTTGCTGTAAACAGACATTTCAGGGAAAAGAAACCACTAAAGAGGGACAACAGAACAGCGATCTCTACCCTGAGCACTTCTTCATATGAAAATGATTTTACAGAGGCAGACAGTGCCTGTTCTCCAGAGAAAATAACTGGACCCATGCCACACCACACAGGATATTAATGTTCTTTATGAAGTGGAAAAAGACTCAGATGAGGCAGACACAGAGCTATCAAAGGAAACATTCGTTAGTTTTGCTTCAGGACAACTTGTCAGAAGCTGTAAACCCCTTCCACCTCAGAGGGCATTCACCCTTCCCAGTCAGGACATGTGTGTTCAAGTCTTTGTTCAAATGCAATGTCTCACATTGTCTCTCCTCAGCCTTGTTTACCTACCTGCTGAATCTCCTTTCTGTTCCATGCCCTTTTGCTGTACAGCATCTGCTCCCTACACCAAATTAAACCAGTGAGTCTGCTTAACCAAGCTTGGCTTAGGGTCTCAAAACCAACTCTTCATACTGTATCCTTGTGCATTTATTAATAAGTGTGTGTCCATATGCACACACACTCTTCATAGCTTAAAATGAAAAAAAAATTAGAAATTCTTATTTGTGTCAAGCACTGGCACATCACTTTACTGTCAGAATAATTTTCTTTATTTGACTGACATACACTATCAAATTAAATCTGCATAGGAAAAATAAATACCCATTTTACTGCAGGGAATAAAATGAGAAATTATTCTAATTTGAGATTTTCTTTTAATCTTTTGTAACCAGAGTAATTCAATCCCATATTAAACATGCATTTCTTCTGCAGCATATTCCCTTGCAACAAATAATATTATAATCAGAATAATACTGTTCATAATGAATACAGAAGAATCTTCAAACTGTTGCAGCACTGGGCCACCAGAATTCTGCTGGATGCTGGAATATGAGTCCTTAGTGATCTATGGACAAAATTACTATTTAGAGCCACCAACATTAAGAACTCATTGTACTGGTACTATTTAGAAATATGATAAGAATTTATGTGTCTTGAGAGCTTCTATTGACAAAGGAAGAAAAAACAGTTAAAGCTGATGTTTGAAATGCACATTATAAAAACAACAAAACAGTGGGAGACCTGACCCACCCATATACATATATTGTAAAGATTTGCATATATGGCACCCCACTGCACAACACTCCCAACGGAACTCTGCAGTAATTCCTTTATATCCTCTACCACTTCAAGCATCTCTGAAAAAGCTGTCATTTTGTATTCAAAATTATGCCATAAGGGAGAAGTTTCTCTGTATTTTCAAAAGCAAACCATTTTAGACTAACAGAGACTGGGATGGTGGAAAGAAGTGGGCCCTGCAGTGCTCACTGCAGGTTTATACACAAACCTGCTCCAAAAGCTTTGGGAGATAAAACATATATTATAAAAGTCATTCCTGGGAAATGGAAAAGAGCACATCTCTAACACATTTTCAACATCCCAAAATACTAAGAAATAAATAATTCATTCCCAGCACAAAATTTCCTGGAGTTCCCACAATCCCTGTTTTTAGTGTGAGGGAACAGCAGGACCTGGCTGACAAGGGGCAGCACCTCACAGTACCTGAGCAAGGAGAGGTGAGCTCAGGGGCAGCAGCCAGGGCCAGGCACACACTTGTGCCACCACCCAAGGCCAGGGCAGTGCAGCAGGGCTGGAGTCAAGCCCAGGAGTGAGGATCAGCAAGGTAAACAGCCCAGAACAGGCAACAAAGCTCAAGCAAGCAACTGCCAAGCAGAAGCACAGAGGTCTCCAGCACAGCTTCACATTGGTCTTCCCACAGCACCTGAGCTCAGGTCTCACAGGTGCCCCTCAGCAATGGCACCTTTGAGCGTGGGCAGCAAAGCCTGAGAGGGGAAGGGGCTGCAGTTAAGGCCTGACCCTGCTAATTGAAAGCAGGTGTCTTATGGAATACAACTTAAGTTGGCAGCACCAAGTCAATGGCTATTACTACACCTGCTTACCTAATTCTTAACTACCTTGAGCTTCTGGAAGATTACAAATTGTGAAATACTTTTATAGCACTAAGAATATCAAAATGACTGGTAAGATGCAGGGAGTTATGAAGCCATGTGTAATAAGGCTCTGAAGATCATGAGAAACTGATTTAAGCTGCACAGTTTAAATGTCATTGGATTTTTTTGACAGTTCTTTCTGATCTGGCACAGTACATTTGGGAGACATGTTCATAATGGAGAAAACATATGCACTAAATATAAACACAGAGACCTCCCTACATAGTAGTGCTCCCAGCTTTCTCTTGCTGCTAATAGTTGTAAACGTATATCATTAGGATAATTTCTGTCTTTCAGTTTATATTGGTTTTCTAGAGGTGTAGAAAAACCTTTTGCAGATATAGGACATCAATTTGGCATCCTGAAACATTAGTCTGGCATGTTAAAGGTGTGAGGAATATGGTTAGCACTTACAGCATGTTTGTTCTGCCACCAGTTCTTCAGTTAGAAAACAAAACACTGTTCTTGAGCTCGAGTGGATGCTTATTACTGAGTTACAACCTTTGCATGCAATGTGCAAGGCTATTACTGCTACAGGGTACTAAATCTGCTGTGGCTCAGTGGAGAAGTGAAATTGCAGTTATTGCAACCCATATTATTCATCCATAGAGTTGAAGTGTGAGCAAGAGAATGTTGAGATGGTATTTCACACATTTCAAGAAAAGAGATACAGGTGTTTTCACCTTACAGCTGAATTTCCCAGGAGTAATGATAGAGAGGGAACACCTTGATGTACTCTGCCTTTGAATTTCTGCTATGAAGAAAATACATATTTCTTTTTTTACATGCCACAGTCTCACACAAAGTTACTTTACACTGGAAGTATTTGTACTTTGCTAACTGCTTTAAAAATCACCCAGTATTATTAAGTGCTCATTTAAAGCAACATTTGTGATCTGCCAAACTACTTAACAGCATGTAGTAAGAAGTTTTAAGCCATTATCAAGCTTGCAGTTACATATAATAAGGAGGATGGGTTTAAATAGAAATCACTTTCAAGTAGAGGAATGATTAATCATTGCTGTTCTCCCCTTCATTTGTATTCTTAGCAAAAGTTGTCAACCTTTGTCCCAGCATTAATGGTGAGCTTTATGTGACTGTATGTGGTATTCTTAAACTTGATTAATTAGCAAGGCCACTTTTTATTTGAAAGTACAGAATGGAGTCACATTTTCATTCAGTTCCCTAGGGAACTAATTATAAGGTCTGCTCCACATACATCACAACAATATCTCCTATATGGCACAAGTAATTATTTAGATACTGTAAATATCCTTCCAAATACCTAAAACAGACCAGTTTCAGCTATTTTAAAGTTTCAGTAGAAACTGCTAGCCTCTGCTGGGAAGTTCCAAATATTCTCTGCTCAGGAAAAACAGCAGGTACTCAGCATCATGAAAAAATTTAAACCCTCTAATGGGAATTCATCTGAACCAGTACAAGGGAAAAAAAGTGAAGAAAAGGAGAACGTAGTAGTTAAGATTACACAACCCTTTAAAAAAAAATGAACATAAATGTTTAACAACCCAATGATGTTGTTTTTTCTCCCTTAGCTCCAAGGCAGCAATCAATTCTTTTTATTCTCCACCCCCAGTACACTGGCAACTGGCAGCTTTGCTGCATTAAAAATCAGGGTAGAAAATGCAAAAGCCCACCTTTTAGAAAAGAAAAAATCCTTCTTTCCCATCTTTCATTAGCCTTGGGGCAGGGGCAGTGGACTAAGGAGTGGGACAGGCTGACTAGTCATATTCCAGGAGCTTTGGGAATGGAATTCCATCATACTAGATGTACGAAGATATCAAAAGTTTTGCAGTAGCACGAGACTTCTCCTAAACTTTACACCAGAACTGGAAACTCAGCTGCTACAAAACTGCATTTTACCACTAGGAGCACAGACAAGGAACACAAACACTGCCTTGGAAAGGGGCAGAGCGGCTGCAAAGTAGCTGAGGAGCTACACCAAGCATCAGTTTACTTCTTTTTGGCTTGTGGAATTCTCAGCTTTCTTAGGCTGTGCTCCAATTCCCAGGATTTGCCCCTAAAGGCAAATTTTAGGGGAAAAAAAAAAGGCTATTTGATTGGCTCCAAAGCTCTTCTAAATTGGATGATACAGTGCACATCAAGCAGTAGAACAGCTTCCATAGCAACACACACTCTCTGCTTCATTATTTCTGGGGCATCTGTCAGTGACTCTGCTCCCTGCACACACTCGCAGGGAGGGACGTTTGCTCGCAGCCTTGTAAACAGGCGCCGTTATTTTCCAAGTGTTTCTGTGTTATTGTCAGAGTGCTCCTTGTGAGGGCAGGCAGCAGCAAACTGCTCTTCCACATTGATTCTAATACACATTTACACTAACCAGCATCTCACAAACAAAGACTTCAATGCAGTCTAAAAATACTGTAAAAAACATCCTGCAAGAGACCAGAATTATAGATTAAACTTTCTGAAGCCAGAAAAATAAATTGAAAAGATCATGCTATCTAGAAATACACACCAGCTATGCTGAAGTAGAAGACAAGAGTTTCCACATAGGAAAACAGTCTTAAATATTTCTAAAATCTTCCCCAAATCCACTTTTTCTGAAGGCCTATAAAATAGGTGAAAGTATCAATTGATCTCACCTTCACAATATAGCAAAACAAACCAAGAGTATAACTTAAAGTCCAACAAGCATATCAAATCACAAAAATGTGTGCCATTAGAATGCTTTAGTTAAAATTACTCTATTTCATCTTTGAAGATTTTCTTGTATTAGTTCACAACTTACACAGTGTCAGTATTTCTCCTTATTTTCATCACCTTGGAAACACCATTACATGCAAGAAAACAAATACCAGGAAAATAAACACGGATTTATTATGTATAATACAATAAATTTTTAATCCAGAATCTTCTATTTTATATTCTTAAAGAATTTTACAATAACTGAGACATTTTTTATACAAGTAAATATCTTCCGTAGCTGAGTAATAACAGTTGTGACCATGATTTTGAAAATTTTGAGTATAGATAAATAAATAACAGAGGGCTGATGAGCACCTACCATTTTCCTCAACAACAAAACCACAAAGACATTAAAACCATCAGGGAACAAAAACAGCAAAGGAGAAACACTGCCCCAGATGCCAAAACAGCGCTTCAACCTGCACTGTTATATTTGTGTTCAATAAGTTTTGTAACTCGCTTTGATTTGGAAGCATCGTACACACAGGAACAGAGTCAATCAAATGACAACATTTAGAGAACATGAAACCAAAGAAAGATCAATTCACATGAATTCAGGACTTGGGTCACCAGTACAAAATGGAAACAGCAGCAAATGTCATTAATAACCAAAAAATTGTCAGGCAAACAAGAAATTAAGAAAGGATGACCTTAAAGCATCTTTCAAAGAAATTTCTTGTAACCGGATTGCAAAGATGAAAAGGTTAACTTGAACTGAGAGACATGAAGGAGAATGACTGGAAATGGGAAAAAAAAAAAAAACTGAAAAGAAAGAGTGACAGAGTTCAGAGAGACTCAGCTGGATACCAGTCACAGTGAACAAGAAACAGACATTCCAAATGATTGGAAACTTAGATTTAGAAATAAGAGAATTTGTACTTGTGTTACAAGGATTTCTGAAAAGAAAGAAGCGGGATAAGGAAGAAGCACAAAGAGAATTGATATTTTAATGATACTTTCTCCAAGACTAAGTTTCTTAGTTATTTTTAGAAATGAAAACTTCAATAAACTCATTAGAACCTTCTAGAAAAGCTGTCCAGAAATAATCATTATTTCTTAGTGACCAACTAGACATAACTAAATGGCCCCTAATATTCACTAAGTCTTCAGTACCTTAAGTAAATTCTTTGCTTTTTGTATTTTCATTCAATAACAGGCTACAGTCTCCAGGAGTGATGTTTATTTCTCCAGACTAAAAATCCAGTTTTAAAACAATTCTGCATCTATCAATAAGAGACAAGAAAAAATACAACTTTCCTATGCTTACTTGAAGAATGAGTGAACTAAATGACTTTGCTATTGGAAACAATTTGGCAGATATACAATGCAATTTATAATATCCCCCATTCACAAAACAAAGTCTACATCCTCTCAAAGGTGGATCTAATCAGGAACCAGTGTGTTACAGCAGTCTGAGTGTGCTGTTACCCTGTCACCTCTCAGGGCATGGGGGATACTCAGCACTGCCCCACAGGAGCAGCTGTGCAGCCACAAACTCCATCACCTACACTGTAAATGCCCAGGACTGGAGCATTTCCCATCCTGTTTCAGCTGCAATTCAGCAGACAATGGACTATTTTTACCTATCATGAGAGGAGATAGAACCTGCTGGTAATTTAAAGAAAAATTCATACAACACTTAAAAATCTTCAGATGATCAAAATGTCTAAAACTATTTTACAAAGAAAGTATTTAGACAGTAGGAATGAAAGAAACTGGAGAGTCTGGCATTGTGATCTCACATTGCAGGCCATGGGATGTACCTTTCACTTTTGAACATCCACAGAAAAAGAACTCTTGAGACCAAGTGGCAGAAGATTAAAAAGTCATTGAAAGAGGACTTTTGACACTATCTCAAAATAAAGAAATAAAAGGCAGTTTCTTAACATGCTCTCTGATTTAATATTTCACTTCTGCAATGTTCTGCTTCACTGCTGCTGAGTGACTGAAAGCAAAATAACAAAAAGTCTTTTTGTGTTTGTATCTTGCTTTTTTCCTATGTATTGTAGAAGAAATTACAGAGCCGATCATTAAAAATGTTACAATTAAGTCCTACAGTCACCAGATGTACAGCTGAAAAGTGGGATCAATCCTGAAAATTACATCACAGGTAAAAAGAAGGAAAAACGGATGAATAAACCAAGGAAACCAACAGAAAAAAAAACCTGTCGCCTCTTCTACTAGATTGGAGGATGAGGAGGGAGGAGAAGATGCAGTATCATGTGTTTTGAATAATTTCTGTTATACCCTTTCCTATGAAGATGTAACTGCAGATTTAACACAGGGTGTGATGTAACTCGTTGCAAATAATCAATTTGAAATGTATCCTGACTCTGATTAAAAACATAATAGCATAATATGTGATTAGAATATAATAGCACAATAGCATCTAATGTGCAGAATCAGAAAAATTGATCCTGACTGAGGCACTCACCTGTTTGACAGCAGACACTATGCAAGGAACCATGGGAAGTGCTTGCTGCTCAGGGAGATGTGAAGCCTCTCAGATGAACAAGGAGATGAATGGAAACATCAGGTGTCTCCATGTGATGGTTTGGGGTTTCCTTGGTTTGATACAGAGCAATTAAATAAGCAGCAATTTCTAGTACTTTCCAGTAACTGAGTGGCTGCAAATGCAAATACAGGTAGAGAGCACCGACCTCTCCCCTTTCTTGCAGAAAGTGAATGAGACCTTCCTCAGTCCACCACCCCTCTCCTCTTATTTATTTTATTTCTTTATGTACAATGAATTTTGGGTTGTTGTTTTGGAGTTTCTGTTCTAAATTCCAGACCCTTTTAAAACACACTTGGCAAAAAAGTACAGATAAATTTTAATTTTTTGTTATCTTTCTATATTTAAAGATATATTGTCATTGATACTTTTCCTCATATATTTATATCACCTATTTAATTAATAAATTATGAACAATTCCTCTTTGATAGGTAGGAATAGACAATTTTAACCAACTGAAAGGACAGAAAGATTTTAGAATAAGAACTGTGGTAAAGATACAAACAGAAATCAAAATTCTCAGTAATTTAGATCTGTAAATATTTGGAATTTTGAGTTGCAAAGTAGAACAATATTAAATAAAACCATTAAAATGTTTAAAGCTTTAAAAAAATCTACATAGTCTTGTTGTCACTATTTACTATCCCATCCTCCCCTGTTGGGCAGACACTAAACCTCTTTGCAGTATATATTTGGGGACCTGATACAAAAAGCTGAGCCTTCAGAAGATGCAGCACAGATCAGAGCAGGGTTACCTGTCCCAAGGCACCGTGAATCACCCACAGCAGCAGAGTGCTACACACCCAGAGCCCAAAGCATTCCCAGGGACACCACTGCCTCCTCCCACCTCTGACTGGAAACTTAGATTTAGAAACAAATCTAGCCACACCAATTGCTGAAAGAGAGGAACTCCAAGGGGTGGGAACATCCCATGCAGACCTGGAGAGCTCTGAAAGAATTCCACATTGACTAGGGCGGGATAGAGGAGCAGGGCACAGCGGGCCCCATCAACACAACGGAATCTTTTTGGAACCTTTCTTTAAATAACAGCTAAACTGTAGAACACACAACTATTCGAGGATGAGGAAGTAAGTTGCACACTTTTCCAGCAGAAGGTTTCACCAGGAAGAACTTGTTCTGACTAAATGCAGATGTTTCAAAGTTATTAAAGAAATTATAAGCAAAACAGACTTACTTTGGATTTTATTTAGAAGAAGGTAAGGAGAAGACACCAAACCAGGAGTCACATTTTCTTTAGCAAAGACTTCTTTTGTCATTTATCTTATTCTGAACTGCTGAAGAGGCATAGAGGCTGCTGTGAACTACAGCCAACCAGATCAGAGGGAGCAAGGAGCAAAGGGAGGACTGCGAGCTGCTGAACAGATGGAGCGATTAACTGCACGGGGGGAATGCAGTCAAAGCTACCAAGAATAACCAGCAGGGAGCATGGCTTTCAAGGGCATTGCACAGGAAACTGGGCTTTTTTGGACTTTTTTCTGCTTCTCTAAGTTGGCATTTTATTGTAGATTCTTTCTGTAGCCTGTTGCCTCTCAAATCAAATCCTCACCTTACTGTTGCAAATCTGGAAAAAGTGGTTATTTTTGAGCTACAAGAAAATGGAAAATCCCCCAGGTTTCTGTGCAAGGGTTCAAAGTTATATTTAATGTTTTAATATTGAGCCCTAAAACTTAAACTGCAAGGAATTTCCCATGTTGCTGTCAGTCAAGACCAGGACTTGTCTGACCATCTGCTTATTTTCCTGGTCTTGCTGTCATCCATCTATGAAACAAAAACCATGATCTTTTGAGGCACTGTCTGCAGCTCCTGCTTATGGAGCTTATGTGTTTTGGAGAGCACAAACAAAAAACACGATCTTTTGAGGTACTGTCTGCAGCTCCTGCTAATTTCAGTCTACATTTATGGAGCTTATGTGTTTTGGAGAGCAGATAGAAATGTGTCCTAAAATCAATAACTGAGCAAACATGAAGATTGACAAATACAGTATTTCATACATGTATTCTGGCAATTTTTAAAAATAATGCTGAAACTAGTATACAATGCAATAATTATACACAATTACCTAAAGTGGACTCAAATGTATCTCAACATTTTCCAGACATGTGGAAAAACATACAAAGATGTAAAATTTTCCCAGATACAATCATTCAGCTCCTAGAATGCTAATCAAAAGTTTGGCCAGATTTTAAAGCTGTGAGAAACTTCTGCAGAAGGGTATTTCATGGAACTACTTGTGTTGTGCAGTTTTTCAGCAGATAATGTGAGCAAAATTTTGAAGTCATGCAAGAATCCATCAAAATAGATGCTGCATTGGGAATAGGAATGCTTGGATTCTATTTCTCAGGCTAAGCCAGACCTCCGATAAATCCTGAATCTCTTCTTTCATGCTCATTATCTGTTTTGCCTGCGACAATTACAGTTATCTTATTTCTGCAATGACACAGACCCTCAAACTGGCCAGAATCTGTATTTTCTGGTTTGACATTAATTGCAGCAGTAAACCAGGTATCAAGTGCTGATGCAAAGGCAAAAATCTGTAGCTGCCTGGCCATCAAAAAACAATCTGAGGGGGGCAATATTTTTAACTTACTGTGCTGCAAGACTTGGTGAGATAATTTTGTGCACACACGCAATGTGCAACACAGAATAATCTTCCATCTCACACACTTACAGGCTCCTTAAGTCTCAAAGTTCCAAGTTTTCCAATTCTCTTTTTGCTATGTCAGTTTTACTGTGTGAAAAGATGAAAATTATAGTCTTACACAGAGAAGATGCCTCCTGAAGAGATAAAATATGCTTTATAGAAAAAATCAGACTCATATGAGCTTTGTCTACTCTTTTCTAATTAGATCTCAAAGCAACAACTGAAAGAACCATCTCAAGAGACATCTGAGATCAGGAAGATGAAATGGTGAGAACAGACAATGGTTCACTACAGGTTCAGGTATTGCATTTTGTTCTCCTTTGATCACATGTTGAAACAAAGTAACCCAGAGATTTATCAAGAGTGGAAATACTGTGCAAATAAACTCCTGAGTTTACAGGTTATCACATATCTGAGAAACTATGTCACATCCAAAAATCATCATACAAGGAATAGTGAACCTTGCACTAAAAAAAGTTCTTTTTCTAAAAAAAGTACAGTAGCAGAAAGGTAAACATACTTCAATCACACCAAGTGATAGAACTGAGGTTTCTGTGGAACTAGAGTCACAAAAGGGTACTACAAGAAAAGGCAAAGCTGAAGAAAGTTGTAAAGAGCAGGAGCTGATTACAGTCTGTCTTCTTGAATATGCATCACCCCTACTACAAGCTGGCAAGTGAATTTTTCTCTCACAATATGGTGCACCACGTGCATGCTTTTCACTGCTGTAGTTTCCTGGAATAGCTGAGTTTACAGCAAGATATGGGGCATTGGCAAAAGGAAGAGCAGAAAGAGGTCACATTCATAGGAATCCCAAAGTATCTTGGGAATTTTGTTTAAAATGCTTCAATCTATATTCCTGGAACTGGACCTGCTAATTAGAAAAGGCAACATAAAATCCACTTCTTATTTTTTTAAATAACCCTTCTTTACCACAGCACAAATTATTGCTCTTTAATACAGCAGACTGTGTAACAATTTGGTCCTTTTAGATTACATTATCAGGGAAACATAAATTTAAGGAGATGATATAACCTCCCCATTTCGTGGCCAGCTTACTACTGAATCCTAATTTCCTAATACATAAGAAATAAGAATATATACTCTATAGCATTCAATCACACATGACATTGGTAGTACATATTAGCAAAAACTACCCATTGATTTTCTTTTTTGTGTGAAATTGTGTTTATTTTTTAAGTTAAAATAAAAAATATTATCATGACTCAAAATAATTTAATCTGAGCAATTTAGATCTAAATATACAATATTTTATAAACAGTGTTATGGCTATCTACAATTCAGACATTATATCAACTAGAATTTTTGTTTCTCATGTGATAATCATTTTTGTAGAGGAAACTGCACAGAGAGTAAGTGGCTCCCTGGAGGATTTCTTCATTTCTAGAAAGAGATGCTATCTTTCTTTGAGAATAATATTAACACCACAAAAAATTCATCTGGAAGAAACTTTGAAACTAAGTTCACACCAATGTCTGAGAAATTGATCTCTTACACACTGTACTAAACACACCAAGGAAATTCCAGTGTGTAAAACACCAGCCAAACCTGTCTCAAGGCTACTTTCTGTTTCAAGCCTATATTCTTGTTACATATATTTTATAGCTCCTGCTTTAGATTGTGAAGGTGCTAAAGCACTATATGGCAAACTGGTTGCAAACCAGTAAAGCCAGCAATAGCTGCCAGAGCCAAGTTGGGACTGACAGGTTATGTGAGGAACTGTACCCTTAAAACATTTCTGTAAGGAGCCACAACTTGACATCAGATGAAGCAGGTGCTTCCATTATTAGCTCAGATTGGTTTAACAGGATCTTTTTGGGGCAGTTGTTTGGCTAAAACTGGAAAATTTCAAGTTCTTCCAAGTTCCCTGCTGAGGGAGAAGCAGAGCACAGACACTAAACAGGAAGAGGAACAGAACTGACAGAGGTTTGACAGAGCGTGGTAGGAGAAAAAGACTTGGTGCTTTGAAGGAACACTAAGAAAGAAGCAGCACAATGATCAGAAAAGTGATCAGAAGTGATGATCAGAAAAGATGTTCCTCTGGAGCAGTCTGATCACTGTCCATGTGAGAACTGTACTTCCAACAGTTGCCTTATTTGAAGCCTTCCCCACATGTATGTACATCATCACACTGCTGCAATTAGTGTATCCCCATTCCAACATTCAAAATACATGGAAAGCACCCTAAATAAAATAGGAAGGTTATAAAAAAATCTTATCCTAAAATAAGCTGTCAAGCACAAATACAGAACATAAATTCTAGCTGAAGTTATAAAGCATCTGGATAGTGGATCAGTTTGCAGCAAGTAAAATTTCTCAGGTAAATTGCACAAGAAATTGCATTACTAATACATAAGCACCCACACAGACATGCCTTAGAATGCACACACTGAGAACAAATATAACCAGCAAAGAAAACAATTGGTGATGTTAAATCTTGTTTCATTTTTTGCCCCTAGCAGAATAACATGAAGATGGTGACAGTCTACATGAGGGACATCTCTTAGCAAATGTAATAGAAAGAACAGGCCCAAAGAGATGAGAAAGGAAAAGGTAAACACCCTGTACCATGATTTTTGAGGAATGCTTTTTGTCATTTACTTACATAGCCATTTTCCACACATGCCCATGATAATATCCCCTAAATAGATAATGATGCAACTCTACAGGTAAATAACTTCAAGGCATTTAGGAGACAAAATGGTTTGAGCCATTTTATATAAATGAGTAGAAGAATGCTTTGTATTAGTTTCCTTCAGTAAAGTTTCAGCCTAAAACAACAGAAAATGGTTCCTACATTTTAAAAATTATAAAATTGAGTATTTGACAGTAGCAAATTTATTCAATTACAGAGAACACTTTTCCTGATATATTATTCTCCTGGCTTTCCCTCCTATTTAATAAGCCAAACATTAGCACATTGTAACAACACAAGATTTTATTGGCTGGAGGTTGCTGCTATGGGGTTCCTTTAGTGGTTTGTGCATTACTTTTCCCAAATCTGTTACAAATATAAGCATTTTATGAATTTCCAAATTATTTCCATACTAACATTACCAGAAAAGAATACTGATGACAAAAGGAATTTTCAAACAAAACCACATTGAGGTTAATCCTGAAGTACAAACATTTATGTGCATCTCAGCAAATCCCTGTTTTGTTCTAAACATTTTGAGTACAGCTTCTACAATACTGTTTCATACAAAACTGAATTCTAACGCAGAAGGATTGAAAATCCTGTTTGTTTATCTGTTCCATCAGCTTCTATTCTGATCATCTGCTGAGATCCAAGTTACAATTCACAGTAAGGAATGGGTAAGTTTAGAAACAACAGATGAGATACTCTGTAAAGAGGGGAACCTAAAACCAGGCAAGGTGTTTAGGAGATGGGCTTTCAAAACTGAGAAGTACCTGGATATGAAAGCAGAAAACTTACCCTTCACTCAGCTGAAACAAAAAAGCTAAACCAAAACCAACTCTGCTAGATGAACATTTGAGGACAAAGAAGCTGAAGCAAATTTAGGACCTGGTCTAGTGGTAACAGGCATTGAATACAGAAACAATGTCTGAGTGAGCTCAAGGACTTGCATTATCAGCTGCTGGTTAAAGTTTTTTCCACATTAGTCTTTGATGACTGAACTATCAATAATTAAAAGACACATATAGCCAAATCAATCTGAATGCTGTTCTTTCCCATTCCTTACCTCTGGAGACTCTGCTGCTGCTGGCCCAGCACACCTCCCCAGCATATCCCCTCTGCAGAGGCCAGTTCTCAGCTCTCCTTTCACCTGTGCTCACTTGCAGCAGTACCCCTGCACCGTAAGAGAGAGGTTGCTGAAGTTAGAACACATCACAAAAGAGATTTAGCTTTTGGATTCATGAATGTTTCTGATTTTCTCCTTTTCCACCCCCTAATTTTTTACCAGGGAAAAACATTAATAGTGACCATCATCAACAGTTTCTCCATATGAATGAGGAAAATTTGTTCTTTCTCGCACAAATAGATAATAGATAGAAATAATATTTTTATCCTATAAAATCATAAACTTTGTGCATGTCCTTTTTGAATTTTCACTTTCAAGAAGTGAAAGTCACAGCAAAATGCGAGTGACTGAATCAGAAAAAATTTGAAATACTGTTATATGATGTAATAAGAAACATTGTCCATGCTTATTGGTAGCTGCAAATTTTTTTACTAATAACATTTCTAAAGTAGACAAAAACAGAGCTTCTAGAGGTAGCATAAAAAAAAAAGCTCCTATCTTCAGAAAAGAAGAAACAATCAATTATTCCATTTTCTGAAATACTGGAAATATCAAGCCAGTCTAGTAGTTAGTGGTTTTAATTCTTCACGTCAGAATTTAAAACCACGTAGGCAATAATTTCATGTTTATTGACTTAGAATAATTGAGATTTCTGTCTTCTGGAATCTATGAAACAGGCTCTATTCACATGCCTTGTTCCTGATCTCCATTTTCAGGTGGAACAATTTAAATAGTGTATCTTTCACTGCCAGCTTCCTTCATGCTGTCAAGGAAGAAAGTTTCAGTTTTACTTTTTATTTTTCAGGTCTCCCTATGCTTATTTAATGAAGCATAAATATGGATGGCACCCTTTTCCTTACAGCAGCTGAAAACATACAAAAATACATTCAGCTGCAAAAGCACCTCTTTTTTAGCCAGTCTTTAAATAGTTCCCTTGGTTTCCATTATTTTTACAGAGACCTTTACTTCCTTCACACTTGTGAGCCACACCATCTCCAAAACAGCTGTCCACAAAAACTCATCACACTGATGTCAGGAAAAGAGAAAAAAAACCATATGGAACACTCAGAACAAGAAAATCCTTTCACATAGAGACCCATATTACTATTAACTTCATTTTCACTTCTTATGAGCTGAGTGCTCAGTACTGATGTCTATGTCATTCTCTCCTCTTTAACTGTAATTAACCCTACAAAGAGTCTGTCAGGACTATTTTAAAGTACTTATTACCTAAAATATTGATCACTGATAAGTTCTTATCAAAATATACCTAGAAGTGCCAGAATTTTGTGGATGTGCTATTTTCTATTTCTGGATTGAAATCAACAGGTTTTGTCAGAAATATCTTGTCAAGCATCCCCGTGCCAATGCCAGAGTTCAAAAACTGAGGGCATCCCTGAAAAGTCAGAAAAGATTTTATCGAAATACACAACTGAAATGTCTGCAGGAGGTCTGCAGGAGACAGACTGTGCATGTCTTTTATTTTTCCTTCAGTTTTCTAGACCTCTATCTCTTGTTTGGTAAACATGTTGTCTGAATAAAATATTTCTTATTCTCCTTTTTCCTCATATCCCCCCTCATGTTCTATACCTCATGGCCATCATTTGTCCACACGCAAGGAGATTTTTCAGCTGGATCTCTGGGGCTCAGTTTTGCCTTTTTACAAAGAGAAGGATAAAATACAGAAAGAAAGGAGAGAAGATAAAGCTCCAATTAATTTGTCTTGAGTGAATAGGCAAACAGGTGCAGCTGAGCAGGGATCACCCCTCAAAAAAACTCATATATTCTTTTGGTGACATTTAATTATTCTTTTCAAAATATCTCAGCGCTAAAAAACAGGCATTTCATTTCAAAGAAAGGAGAACATAGCAACATTCTCTTATACAGAGCACATCTATGAATCATAGCAGAAAGCCAGCTAACCCTGCAGCAGATTCTTCTGCCAACCAAACCTAGGAAGGACAGAGTTTGAAGGATTTTGGCATTTACTCAAACTAAAACATTCATGAGCCTGCAATATTAACTCAACCCCACACTGATTCCCAGAGACAGAGCTCTGCTCCTCAGCTGGGACACTCCATTCCAAGCTGACACATTTCACTATGGCTTTGTTGTGTTTCCAGACCCTTTTGGGGTACAGCAAAAGGGCTCAACTACAAAGCTGATCAAGTATCCTCTGTACACTAATGGATATTTTACAGATGGGCTTTTTGGAAGATGCCAGGTTTTGTATACCACATGGATTCTAAAGAGTTCCTATAAAGTGTGAAAGAAGAGTGAATTCTAGAACCAGAGGAACAGGCTGAAGGACAGAGCTGGCCTCCAAGTCTCAGCCAGCAGAAAAGGAACACAGCATCTGCAGTACACAGTGGTAAACATAAAATAAAAAAATAGGGAGGAGATATCCTAAGATGTTATTTCATCCATTAGGCTGCAAATTCCACAATTTCTGTGGGAATATAAGAAATAATTAGTCCTGAGAAAATATTCCTCCTACTGAAGGACAACAGAAAAATTACAGGCTCTAGAATACAGGTAACAATTTAAAATGTGTCACTTTTTCTTTCTCAATGCTTCCTTCTTCCTTTAGTATTTACCCCAGCCCAGACATTTTCATTTCAGCCAATGTTAAGAATAGTTACCCAACCTCAACACCCACTGGGCAGGAAGTTGTGAATCAAATACATTGCTTCTGAAAAAAAAAATCAAATAACAAAACAAAATAGAAATAAAATAATAAAATAACCAGACTTGAGGCAAAAGCTCCATGAAAGTCCTGGAAGAAGACTTAGAAAATCACTGACTCTTTTTCTTGTACCACAACACTTCCTGTAATGCTACTTTTGGAGTAAAAGAGATTTCTCTCTGCACACAAAGGGTGTGTTCCTCATACCAACACCCATCCCTGGGGAGCTGACAGAGAGCACAGCAGGCACTGTTCAGTGGTGGTTTTATTGCAGGTGGAGCCTGACTGTAGAAAAAAAAAGTTGCTTCACAACACATCAGACTTGCCTTAACTTAATTAGGAATGCCTTTAATCTTGTCTTGGAGAGGGAATTATTACAGATTAGTTACAGTCAGACTAGGAGCTCTTTGCTTCTGCTCCTGTTCATTTCTACAGAATTTCAGGAAATCTGCATGTGAACTAGTGGAGATGGGCCAGGGAGACTGAAATATAACTCCACATAAGAACATATCATCAGATCTCAAAGGTATAGAACCTAAAATGAACTTTCATTTACAATTGAATGAGCAAACCTCTTCATTCTACTTCGATAAACCATTACATTCCAATACATAATTTTTAAGCCCTTTGTGTACTTTTATTATACAGCCTGATAACTGCTGAGATACCTGCAAAGCACCTTATAAAATACATGAATATTTTATTTAGGTGGGTGATCATAGTTGATGTTTCCTACCCAGGAACTTTGACATCCCCCTATGGAAAATGCAAGTTTCAGCTTGAAGTGAGCCCAGGGATAACAATTTGTTTGGGTGCCATAGTGCAAGGCAGCACAGCAGGTCTATTTTGGTGTGTTTACTGCATGTATAAATACAAGCAGGAAATACAAGCATCTTTCCAACCTCCTCACAAAACCACCTTTCACCATTTATTATCTCTTACTAAAGCCTGCTGTTGGCTTGATTGAAGTGTGTAGGTTGCACTATACTTACCTGCAAATAAAGCACCTTCTTTTGGTTCTTAAGTTACTTCAGAAGCTCTCCCTGTTATTACATGCCTCCTTTTCAAATTATTAATTTCACACCCTTCGCTGCTTTTGTGTTTCATTTAAAGCCTTGTTTATTGGTAGCACAAAAGTAAAGCTTAACTAGTAATGCCTGCCTTTTTCTTTTCATGCTTTCCCTCAAGGGATGCAATTCAACTCACATTATTGATGTGAATTATTCATTTCTGCAAGTCTTTCAAGTAAGTCTGAAACAAGCAGGTTCCTACTTTTTCTACACTCAGAAAGAGGGAAGAATCAAATTAGAGAATTTCCATCCTTTCATACATATGATTTAATCACAGAGCATACATAATCATCTTTCCTAACAGATACTGTTGAAGTTAAAATCTGTATTTAGATGGAGTACTATACCCAGCCAAAATCAGGTTTTCTGTGACAGGACCATAGGATTGCTTCTTATGACTTCTTCAAATGTAAGGTTGTTTTTACAAACAAAAGACTGCTACATCTCAAAAGGCTTAAGACAAACGTGAAAAAATAAAGTAGGTAAACCAAATTACCTCTATGGCTGATTTTATTTAATATAAAACTAAAATGCATTCATTTGGTACACATGTTCTATTACTATTTAAACTATTTTATATTCTTTGAAAAATAAAATCACTCACTTTACCTGCATTCAGAAATATATAATACCTAACTAAAAGAGTTTTTATCCACAGACTGCAGACTCAGTAACTATATGATCCCTCAAGTTCATGTAATGTTCAGACAAGCAATATTTTCCTTTAGTCCTATTTTCAAAATTAGATAGGTCTGTTCACTGTAACAGAGCACATTAGAACTTCAGATTATGTGAAAACACAGTTGTCATGAGCTATTTCCTTCAGCTTTTCTCTTCTGATAAAATGCTCACCAGAGGTCAAGAAAAAGCTAGAAAATCAACCCTGCTGGAACAAGGGGTGGGTTTGGGTTTTTTTTTTCAAAATTGGCTGGAGTTAGGAAAACAAACTGAAAAACTGCTAGACAATCTAGGTTTTATCCTCAGGTACTCCAGGAGCAAATGTGGTTTATACATCAGTTTATATATATCCATATGCACACAAACCCAAAATGATGAGGACTCTCAACATTGTGTCTCCAACACTAAGTTGTGCACATTGACTTAGTCATGCGAATTTCTGTAAGTTCAGTTCAATGCAGGTTACTGAATTCCAACTGTTTATTTTAAAAATTACAAAATTTTGCATTCCATGCTAGTTTTGCAAGGAAATAAATTATACAGATGCACTGCCAGCCTGTTGGTTCTTATCCTTTCTCTCATAACTTTTGAATGAATTGGCTAATTTTGATCAAATTTGACAAGAGGACTCTGTCTAAAAGATTTGAAGTTCCAACAAGTTTCCATGAGAACTGACAGTTGAGTAGGAGATAAAGACTGACATGAGTCTTCCCAGTGAGGAAAATATTGCTGTGTAAGCTCAGCAATTATCTATTATGCTTGAGATACCCACCAGTTGATGATTGTGTAGGTATCAGCCACACAATCCTCTTGCATGGGATTTGGAAGCAATTACAGGTCTCCTATTTGTCTGCCAGCCACAGGCTGGGAAACAGGGGAGTGGTTGGCAGTATGTTTTGTAGGTTTTAGCAACAAAAAGTGAATGAAGAAGGGAGCTGTAATTTGATTGGACATAACTTCATTTGAAACCAAGCTTCAGCATATAGACTGTAATCATATAAATTTGTTAAATTCCAAAGTGTTTATAATCATGACCCACTATAATCCAAAACAGTAAAACCCAGGATCAGGTTGGAAACCATCACTGTGGCACTTACAGTGAGTTAACAAGGCTGCACACAAGCTGCTGTTTGCATTCTTAGGGCAAGTTAAAGGAGTACCTTGGGGTGCCAGCCCTTGCTCCAGGAGGCCACAGGCAATCCCAGCCTGTTTTGGCTGGGTGCACAGGAGCCCTGCTGGGAACTGCCCGGTTGGCACTGGGGTTAATGGTGACACATCCCATGCTAACACCTGAGTAACCTGAGAATTTTCAAATGCTTGATACAATGTGAAAGAACTCTTGTACCTTTCCAGGCCTTTGTCTGATGCTCCTTGGCTCACATCTGAGAGATTCCCAGTGATGCTGGCTCCTCACCTCTGCCCAGTTCTGCTGATGGCAGCCCCTGGCTCTGAAGGTGATGCTGTGTTTCTTTCTCGTCTCCTCAGCCAGGCTCACCAATGCCATGTAACAAACAAGGAAAAACAAGCTCCAGTCAGTCCTTACCCCTGCTTATTCAGGACAAAGATTGCTTTACCTTTGTATGCAAAGGCATCACACCAGTACCTCATGTTCTGTTATTTTTCTACTACTATGAATCCCTGATCTTTTCCAGTCATTGCTTCCAAAGACAGTATTGCATTCTGCTGATGAAGTACTTCACTTACATCTGCTCAGACCTAATAAACACTCCAGAACTGGAGGTCCATCACTGTTACTCAAAATACTTGTTTGAATTATCATTTAGGCAGTCATATCCCTCCCTCATTCAGATGTTGCAGAGCATAAATGATAAGAAACCATTCCAAAGAAATCTGCATTGCAGTCATAATCAAAGTAAGTAAATAAAGAAAAGCTGACAGGCCCTCACATAGTAGGCAAATTGCTGTGATCTTCACAGAGAAAGGTAATGGTTTTCTTTTTCTTCTTTTCTTTTTAATACAGCTTTTCTTCTAGATTCAGAGGCCTTCATGTTAAATTAAATATTTTTAGCACCCACACGACCATCTAGAATTAAATTGCAGCAGTTCCTTAGCATCTAAGAAAGAAAGCAATGATAGATCACTGTG
This sequence comes from Geospiza fortis, assembly GCF_000277835.1. NCBI lineage: Eukaryota > Metazoa > Chordata > Aves > Passeriformes > Thraupidae > Geospiza > Geospiza fortis. The sequence goes on from NW_005054319.1 coordinate 6,739,634, forward strand.
ATTCTCCTGTCCTTGTACAGAATCAAAGAATCGTTTACTAATAGACTGAATGCTTCCAAAAGCAGAAATCAAACAGCTCCATCTTGTGGAAGATGAGATTCCTTGTGAAATGTCAGCTCAGTTCATCTTCTGTCTTTGATAATGATTTAGCCTTAGATGTTTAAACATACAAGTTTTACTTACTACAGATATTTCCCTTTATATGTGCTTTACACAACTTCACCAGGAGCAGGAACAATCTGCCCAGTGTTTTTATTTATATTCTCCTGTTTTACTTACCCGTAGCATTCTTCCAGACTGGTCCATACTTCAGCAGTTCACATTTGCACCAAGAGGTGCAGAATCAGCTATCTAATTTTCTTTCTATCCTCTTTCTTTGTCCTGTAAAAGCTTGAACACCTTGCAAAAGTGTCCTCAGTGAACACACCATACATAATATTAAATATATTTGATTTTCAGCCTAGTGGTACTTCTTAGCAGGAAGCATTTTCAATACAGTTTGGATGACATAAAAATGCAGAGCACCAAAGTTTGTCTCATTCATGTAAAACAGAACTTGGATCTGTAATGTTTCCATAATCTAATGCCATTAAAGTAAACCAAGTCAGAACTATTTTTAGGTCAGATGAACCAAGTAACTTTTCACAACACTACAAAAAATGTCTTCATGAATTCTGGAGACAACTGTGGGATTGATCCTTATTTCTTTGTTACAGAATCTTTGTCCTTTTGAGAGCTCTGGAGTGGTTTGTACATCAAAAACCAGCACCGAAAACATGAACTCAACACAAACCTCTGTGCCACACTACCAAGAAAAAATGAATGTTTATATTTTGACCATACATTGTACTTTGGGATAGCGTATTAAACATGTACCAACACATGTACCAACACAGGGCTACAAACTGAAATCCACCAAGATAAAAGTTCCTTGAGCTTTAGTATGGAACTCTTCTTAAAATGTCACAATGTATTTGGATGTTTCCAGCAAACCTTGGTGTTTGAAGAAGGTATTTCTCATAAGTCACAGTCAAATGTAAAACTTCTCTATGAGATTATCTCAGCCCACATTCACTGAAGTTTTCAGAAAAAGCAGAAGTAATGTGACTCATGGGACTACTCACAGATTACTCTGGAAATTTATTTCCCATTAATTTTCAACTGAAATGCGTGAGTGGTCAAAAATGACCACAAACGTTCCCTCAAGTCTTTTAATTTAAGGTATAAAGGATCCTAAGTATTTTCATCTTTTAAATTAGTTTTTAATTAATTTTCAGTGTGAGAGCCAGAAGTCTTAAGAGGAAAGTAAGGAATTGCTCATAGAAACTTCTATCCAAATCTGAATGATGAATGTCAGCATGATAACCAAAACCAGCTGCTTATTAAAATACTGGTTTTGGACTATATTAATACATATAGGCAAAATAAAAAACTAAGGTGAGAAAAATCTCCTAAAATCATGCAAAATATGTATTTTTAACTAGCATTCTGGGGCCCAAGGGGGGAAAAAATAGAATAACATCATGGTTGTTTCCCTACAAAGGATATTCCTTATTGTCCTATTGAGATGATTCACCACCAATTCACTCCCCTGAATTCATCTTCCACATAGAGAAACCTTATGGCATTCTTTCCTCCTGGTAGAAGTCAAAATAGCAACTTTTGAGATATGACTGACAAGAAAAATACCTCATCTCTTCGGCTAACACTAAAAACCAAAATCCTCAGAAAGTATGAAGAAAAAAAGCCAAAGGAAAAGACCTTCCAATGTTCATACACCACCCCACTAACAGCTGTCAATCCTGACAAGAAACAGCTGCCTCTGAACGAGGCTGGATGTGAGAGTTCATCTTTGTCCCATCCCTGTTTGGGCCAGGTTTCAGAATTTGCCAAGAAGGTTGGCAATTAGTGCCAGTCATGACAGGTTATTCTGTCATGTGGACACCTATTCAAAGAGATATTGGATTTATACTATCAAACTACTTTGCATCTGTATCTAAAGACCCTCTGTATGACTTTGCAACTTTCAGTTACTGCCAAGATTAGCCATGTGGATATTGAAACCATATTCCTCCATCATAAAAAGACTACACTGTGCAGTTACAGCTGGAAGTTCTCTTAAGCTCTTCAAGAAGGTGCCAAGAGACATCAACTAGAAAGACCAAGTAATTTGTCCAATAAAGCTGCAATTATTTCATTCCCCAAAAGCAGAGGATTAAAAATCACATTAATCAGGATAAATATTGAGGAAGTATTAAAGCACTATTACAAGACAAATGAAACAAGAGTTGCTGACTATTACAACTGCTACAATTAATACTTTATAGTGATACACTGTGTTGCCCATGTTGCTTAGAAACCACATAATTACACACACTTAATCAGCCTTAACCTATGTATTTTCATTACCTTAATGCATACCATTAAAATTCAAATGTTATCAAAATACAACATTAGAAATAATTCCATATTTCCTATTTTACATTGAAAAAATACATAATTAAATGCTGTCTTTGAGGCAGGTCATTCTAGTTAAAAAAGGACAAAGGACAGTACAAACACCTCAATCTGCTTGTTTCCCACTCATTTATCTATTCCTTTTCTAATCTGTGTGCATTTTGAATAAGGTATTGAAAGTGTAATCCCAATTTCTCTGGTAATCTAAATGGGAGATTTGACTTCAGGAGAAATCAAACACCAGCCTTAGAGCAGAGGGAAATAAAAAGTAAAAAGCCTGTAAGACTTTGCAGGTAACCAGTTTTAATGTAAAGGCCGTTGTTTCATTATGCATGAATAGGAGTATGATTCTTTGGATTCTAAAGTACTTTAATCAATGTTCAAGGGTTTTTAAGAACCTCATTATGTACCTCTTTTACAGGATTATGAATATTTGCAAACAGGGTCATGTGATAAAGCTTCAAAGGCTAAAAAGATCAAGACATATTTTCTAAAACTCTTCAAAATATTTCAAAACCAGAAGAGCTGCCCAATATATATTGCCACATTCAAAGTACCAACCTTCCCTTTGAATTTTAGCAACAACAATTTTTCATATATATTACATATATATTGCTGTTCTCCTTCCTCACTGCTTTCCTGTGACAATGATGATGTCTGCACAATTTGATTCAAAAGTAGTAAGAGTTTCATTCAAATTTAAAAAAAGGCATAAAATTAAAGCCCCATATACTAAAGACTAAGGTGATTAATTTAACTTAATTTACTTGACAACAATGTGCAAGGAATAATAAATAGACTTAGATTATAGGTGACCACCTCTATGGCAGTTTTGTGCTTCTTCTGAGGCATTTTCTGCTCATTAGAAGAACAAGAAAAATCAAATTGTAATAATTAGGATAGGTCTGCAAAGACAGAATGCAGTTTGAGCGGCAACACTACTTGAAAAAAAGGATGTAGAGGGATTCAGGACAGAGAATTTTTCCACCTTAAGCTCTCTATCCATAAGTGACGCTACTGGAGGCTCTCCAGGAAGGCAAGACCCAGAGCCAAGCGCATGGTCCGATGTTGTCATCTTATTGCAGGGGTTCTATGCTGTTGTCTCCTTATCACAAAAGTTCCATACCTTCTTGGTGTTTCTCATGGGCAGTTCCTCAGAGCACTGACTCTTTCTTCTTCACAAAGCAGCCAACTGACTCCAATCCCCTTCTCAAGGGCCCACCCCACTCTTTTCTAGCACTCTTCTTCTCATTGCTTACAGCTGTGGCCTGTTAAAGTCAGGCCTGCTCCTAATCTTTGCTAATTGGCCCAGCTGCAGCTCCTTAGGGGTAAGATTACTTTCTACACTATCTTTAGTTTCTTATATTCTATCCCCCTACAGTCTGACAGCACAAGAAGGACACATTGTAACATACTGCACCCAAAAAAGCTTTCAAAAAGGGGTACAGTAAAATCCAGAAAAAAATTAGTTCAAACTTCCCTGAAGATATTTTTTAATTGTATCTACCTGTAAGGGGTGTCAGTCCCACCACCTCTTGCCCTCAACAGCCCCACAGCCCCTGGAGACAGACTGGCCATTGCCTCTCACTCCACGGGCACCATACCCTGAGAGGAGCCCTGCCAGGTGTTGTTTTCAGAAGTAAAATGGATTTTGTACAGAGTGGAGGGGACTGATATCTGTGAAGAGCCCCCAGAGGGGAGACAGTGGTTGATAACAGCACAAAAGAAGAACAAAAGGCAGATTTGGTACACCATGAGTGTGTCAAAGGAGGCATAGCAGAAGAAATAATACCCATAATGAGTTATTAATGGTACTGAAATTGTACCATTCATTTGTTAAAATGAATATGCTTGACTGTAGATTTTCTTGTCAGTCTATATATTTTGATTTTGTGCACCACACAGCTCAGCAGTAAATTACTGCAATTAACTTCGATTCCTTAGGATCCACAGCACTAGCATTTCCACATCTCGTGACTGAGGCTAGAATTCAATTCTAAATTCTTGTCTAAAGTGCCTTTACAAAGTGGTTACTCTGAAAAGTGCTGACAAACTTCAGCAGAAATTCTATACAGATCTATTTCTCATAAGAAAAATATTTCTAAAAATATCCAAAGAAAATTTAGTTTATCCATCACAGTAAAGTTTGAAAAAGAGCTGAACAGCTTGAGTTAATTCCTTAACAAACACCTTATGCATTCAGTCACCATTTTTGGATTCCAAAGACAGACATTTCAGTGAGAATCTTCACTTACAGATAAGATGTTTTTCATGCTGTTCCTTTTAAATTTTAGTAGCACATCCACTGTGAAAGCAGCACTGTTCCATCTGTGCCCTTCTAGAGAGTCAGACACTTTATCTCATAACAAATCTGCGTAGCTCACTGGTTTTTGGCTGTATGCGTACAAAAGAACTTGACACAAAACAAACTGCAAATAATCAGATGCAAGGTGTAACTCTGAATAAAGTTAGAGCCCTACCTTGGTTAGGAGAAACCACAAATCACATGTCAACAGAGGGTGGGCAAGGGAGGAGAGACAAAATATTAGAACTAGGGGGACCAAGAGATTACACAGTAAAAAATCTGCCAGGAAATAGCAAGTAATAACCCATCCTCTGAATCAAATTTGACAAAGTGTAAGGAGAGTCAAGACAGATATTTATTTCTGATGAAAACTCTAGTAGTTTAGTAGTTTCTCTAGTAGTTTCATGTCTATGTATGAGACATGCTTTCCTGGTTTTGTTCCCATAACTTCACAGCGAGCTACTGGGCAATTCCAAGCACTGAATTAATTTAACTTCCAAAAGAAGGTTCTGTGATTTGTAAAAGTCACTGTGTGAAACAATTAATTGCTGCTGTATCAGTAGAGTACAACTCAGAAAATGATACATAGACATAATGGAGAATTTTGTCATGACTTGGAAATCCTGTCAAGGGATCATGATCAAAAAGGCAAAAGCCAGCACAGAACTGGACCACATCTACTTGCCAGTACTTTCTTTTTATATCACAGCAGACTTCAGGGACCACAAAGAGCATCTGATCCTCTTTTGCTAGTGCACAAGCAAAGAGGATTTTACAAGCTATGACACTACTTGCTCCATTTGACTCCACTCTGAAGAGCCAGGAAAATTAAGCATGTGCACACATCTCAACCACTTACAGCTCAAACTCTGACCTAGCTGCATGAAACCAATGCCCTGTGAAGTGGCACTCTTACATATTCCATTAGACTACAGATGTGGGGAGATAATTGAGGTAGTTTTTTAATTGCCAAATTATTCACTGTGGTTTTGACAAATACCATGGCTAAGATGGCTGGTCCCTTTCCCAAAAGCACTCAACAAATCCCCTTTGCAGCTCTCTTATAAAGTTACCTTGCACCATTCATCTGGTAAATAAAAATCCTTGGAAAAAATGGAAACAATGAGAAAGCAGCTCCGAGCATATTCAGACAGTTGTAATTGCTATGGAAACCATATCTAGTAATAGTCTTGCTTCAGAGCATCAGAGGCAAATAATGAAAAACTGACAGCAAAGCAAAGTGTAATACTGCCTAAGAATTCAAAGTTCAAGATTCAAGAGAAAATTAAACCACTGCATAGGAAAAGCTTTCATGCCCTCCCATCTTCCAGGTTCCCAGGTTCCTTTGCAGCACATCTCTGTGGATGAGCACTTGGGAAGTGACTTCTGCCCAGGCTTCCCAAATTGCAGCTGAAGCAGCGCTCAGGGCTGACAGCATCGTTACAGTTGTTACAAAATACAAGGACACAGTTTCTTTAGCCTAGAAATTATCCTAATGTTATGGCTAGAAAATTTAGGAAACCTGAAAACATGTAACTCTATTCAAGCAATGTCAATTTTTTTCAAGCTCCAAAGAGACTGATAATAGGGTCAAAGAGGGTAATGGGGTCGTGAATTCAGAGATCATTAATGACAGTTATTTGCTTTAATGGTTTACCCACCCAAATTAAGGTGGGTAAAACAAGAAGCTACTAATCTTAGACCAAAAAAATCAAATTATTTTAGAATATTGTGTGCCTTGCTTTCATTTCTGTATATGAAATATTCTCAATTTATTTGGCTGTGTCTGTACTATACTAACCTGTTAATGGATAGGTCAGAATATTTCCAACACTTCATTTCCTTTCCTTGCAGCAGCATACCTGCTGATACACCACAGGTTATCTCCCTACTCTTCCTAATCAACCCCAACAACTCTTCCTGAGTTTCATCATACCAATTCTCAAATTTGTGTTCTGAATAAAATTAGACAATGCAATGTGCATATATCTACTACTCCAAATTCTGTCCAAAAGTCATCACTGCTGATGTGCCAGCCTTGATTCTCTCTAGGTACATAATTCCCAGAAAGAGTTCCACCTCAAATATTACTGCTGAAGAGCACTGGATCTCAAACACTAACAGTCCTTTTCCTTTCTTCAGGGACATCCCTTCCCATTATAACCTCAAAAAGTAACATTCCACAAACACTTTCATTTATCAAAGGCTTACAGTAATAAATCATTATTGTTGTTGTTTATAAGCAACAACTTCTGCTTTTTAAAAGTTATTTTGTTTGAAAATTCCACACAGTTGCCTATAAATGGTATTTGTGTAATTAGGGTTTGGGTCTATGATCATCTGAATCTTGCCTTTCCCACCTTTTTTATTTTTAATTAGGGTCTTCTAAGCCATAGAAAGCAACCAACTTCCCACCAAAAAAAATCTAGGAAACACCCATTTTCTATGCTACAATCAGTTAGATGGGAGCAAACGAGTCCATTTTGTCAGGAGAAGCACGGGATGCAAATTTGTGCTAACATTATTCTGATAATCAGAAGGCAAACAATAACTATTCTCACCTGATGCCATTTGTTTTAGCATTAACCACCAACATTTTTTACATAAATGTGGACAGGCAGGATGTGAACCTTACAGACCATCCTGTCATGTGGTCACAGCCTTCCCATGAGAGCTATTGTCAGTCACAAAGGTGGATTTATCCAACCACCAAATCACACCCTGGGCTTCCAGAAGAAAGAGTGACCAAAATATACAGCAAGTTACACAATCAGCTACACACAAACACTTAAACACTTGTTCACAAGCCAAAATCATGTTTGGTTCTAAAAATTAGTTAAATAAAAAACCCTTTTGTTTATAAAACATAAAGCAATGTAGCACCAATATAGCAAGGACATTAATTTGGCTTCTCTAAAATCTACCACTCGGATATCACCAGAGTTACCAAAGTCATGTATTAAAAACTGGCAGGAAAATTGACACTTCTAATAACACTCATAACATTATATTGTCATCAATAATTTTTTTTTCATTTGCGATTAGAAAATACAAAATTTTCAACTAAAATTGAAAAAAGCAGATTTGCATTGCCACTACCACACAACAACTCTACACTGGTCACAATGGTGCAAATGTTCCCCATTGCACCATCAACTTCTTCTAAGTAGGTTATTTGTAAAATTTCTTCTATTAAATGAGCAGCTAAACATCATTGAGTGAAAATGCCCATGGCCCTCAGAAATGTGTGAGAGACTTGAACACGTGTAATCTATTAAAACATTTCATCTAGCTGATATTTTATATATTGCTACAATAAAGAAATCTCTTTGCATTTCATGACTTTTGCAGCTAGAAATTATTAAGTAGGATAGTCTACACAGTCACCACATATATTATACAAATAAGATGCAGAAAGGGGGGGGGAAAGTCAAAATTAAGGTTGTTCAGGATACTGAAGTACAAACTATATGTATGTATCTTTGAAGTTTTAAACTTAGCTTTGTAATTGTGGAGAAAAAAAGCATCCTGTGGAAAACATTGACAGCTGCTTAAGTCTAGTTCAGAGTTTACTTAAGACAAATGATACTGGAGACGCTTGCTGTGACTTGTATGGCAATTACACCTAAGGGGAAAAAAAGGGTTGGTAATTCCAGGGTCTCCTGGTCTGGCAGAGCCAGTGCAGGATGAGAACTCACCTTTCCCTCACTAATGTTCCCTCTCCATCAGACCAGAGCCCAAATATCAGCTCTTTTATTGCAGTTCATTTTTTACCCAGCAAAACCATGTCATATTTAATTTTTACAATAGCCTCATTGAAAAAGAATAATTAGGTTTTCTTTTATAGGGGTAATATTTTTTAACTTATAAAGAATGTTCTCTATGTAGACCGCTGGAGAAAAATCAATTTCAGCCAATTACAGATCACAGAAAGTGCCCCCTCAAAACTACCTATTCTAAGAATATGAATAAATGTGGCTGAAACACAGGTTCTAATCAATTTCCAGATTAAAAAACACATTTTTTTTCAATTTCCAATATATACTTAAACAAAAGACAAATACCAGTATTTCTAAATCCAAACAACAAGGCAAACCAAAGACACAATAAAAAAATCCACAGAGTGGGCAATCTCACTGTGTTTCTTATATAAGTTATTTAAATATTGTTTTTCTTCTCACAGGGAGTCTTCTTCAGCTCTTTACATGACCAGTAATAAAAGTTTATAATTATGGCACAAAAGATCTGTTACTGTCTTCAGACAAGACTGTTGTCATTACCCAAGTGAGCAGATTAATGACTTAGTCATGATTTTAGCATTTTCCTCTTTCACACTAATGAGAAATAACTTGTAAACATTAAAATTTAAAAACAAATTAGTTGTCAAAAGTGTATCATAAAGACTAACATTAACATTGCTGATCCAAATAACAAGGAGTGAGCCAAATGCTAATCCCCTCTCCAGGGATTTGTTCTATTGCACTACCAGGCAATTAACCTGACTTTCATTTAGTGCTGATATGATAAAATAAATAGATCTGTTAATGCATTTTTAAAATACACAAGCAAATGTCTTCCTTGGGAGGTTGATAATGGGCTGTACTGTTCATCTCACATCATCTATCAGTTTGAAAGTAACTTATCATTTGTGTCTGCTTACTATTTTATATGGAATGAAAATCTGAAAGTTACATAAAAAACATGTTTAAAATTAAAAACAAACCTTGATTGTTGGATACAGAAATGTGTTCGTGTACTGCCCTGAATAACATTCTCCCAGCCTATTATTCCCAAATTTAAAATTAAATAGCTAATTCTTAGACAAATTTTATTTATCTTGTTCCTAGTCAGGTTATTTCTTGTGTGTTTATGATTTTTTTTTCAATATTAATCTAGTGTTTTGCAAAGAAAAATTGCACAAAAATAAATTGCAAGATTTAGGCCTAAATTCTGGTCTCCAAAGGTAAGAAATGACAGCCCTCTGCTGGCTAACAAATATGTACCCACAAGAAGGACATCTCACAACAGCTTTACATTGATACAACATTTAGCCCAAGTAAAAATCTATAAAAATACATATAGAAAAAAAATTGTAATACAGGGATGACTGAAATATTTTATCTGGACCATTAGGAAACATTCTGTCTACTTTCTGTAGGAAACAGTAGGGCAAGGAAATGGCTGAATCCTGAATTATATGGACAATTCTGTAGAATACTGAAATTCCTCAAAGAAGTAACCTTATTGGGCTTCAGTTTTCCTATAAAGTATTCAAAACCAGCAATAAATGTTAATGTAATCACTGTGTTACTGTGTCTTTGTTTTATTCAATTAAATGACCTGCAGTGCACAAAAATGAAAAGTTGTCCCCCCCCCTCAAAAAAGAAAAAAAAAACACCTAAAACTGATTTTCTGACATTTTTATGGTCTTAAATAAGTTTTAAAAGCAAACATCAGAGAGCTTATTGGCAGCCAGATAAAAATGAGAATCACAGCAGGGTATTTGCCACAACAGTTAACAATGTGATACAACTTGCAAAGAAAAAATTGTTTAGGTATCAGCATAAAATTTCATAAACATGAAACACGCATGAGAAAAACCAAGACCAGTCCCTATATTTTATTAATTTTTGCCTGTTTTTAAAGACTTGTTTTCTACTTTGCCCTGAGGACCTGTACTGCATTTTAAAATACAAAGACACACATTGTAAAGAATCTGCATTTTTCCTACATTAATTTAAAATGTTCTTCAGCATAATTCTGACTGTGTGGAAAATTTTCAAATAATGCTTTGCAAAGTGTCCCTTCATTAACTGTGCTGACTGAAACCGGTGTGCAGTAAAGGAGCACGTTGGCAGCATGTTCTTTATTTTCCCTCATTAGAAAAACACGGAAACCCAAAGGAAGCCCCACTGCAGCTGCCCACAGGTGACAGCGTGAAACAAAGAACTGAAAGTGTTTATTTGAATATATTTGATCGTTGACTCAACGCCTGATAACGGCATTTTACCCAAAGAAGGGATTATTGACAGAGATAACTGGAATCAGCGCCCGGACTAAGTAGAAGTGATGGGAGCATTTTGCGCAGGTTCCCAGGATGGAAGGAGCCCAGCAGCCCTGCACACAAAGCCGGCAGCTTCTCCTTCCCTTTGCAGAGCGGGATCGTGACCCAGCCGAGCCGGGGCCACCCCGGGGGCTCTGAGCAGCCTGGGCCACGGGGAGGTGTCCCTGCCGCGGCAGGGCGTGAAACTGGGAGATGTGAGGGTCCTTTCCACCCCAAACCCTTCTGTGACCTCTGTGATGATGCTCGGCTGAATTGCAGGGGCAGTGTGAGGAGTGCCCTACATTTCCAGCTGTTTGTGAAAGCAGCTCTGAGGAGCGCCTTCGCCCTCTGCGCACAAACTGCATTTTGCGCACTGACCGGGGCGGGCACCACGGAAACGGCGAGGGGCCGATGCCTTGTGAGAGGACTGCTCAGGAGAGTTTGGGTTTGGTGCTTAAAAAATGCAACTACACAGTAAAGAATAATGGAATCACAGAATATTCTGAGTAGGAACGACCCACAAGAACCATCGATCCTGGTCCTGCACAGGACACTCCAACAATCCCGCCCTGTGTCTGAGAGCGGTATCCAAATGCTCCTGAAGCACTGTCAGCCTTGGGGCCGCGCCCACTGCCCTGGGGGGCCCGTTCAGTGCCCACCCTATGGATCAAAAACCTTTTCCTCGTATCTAACCCAAACACAAAATGATTGGAGAGGACCGGCTACCTCGCATTTCCACTCGGCACACACTCCCCGCACGGGGAGAAGCGGAGGCTCATCAGGCCGCAGTGGGAGCCCGTGTGTGGGGTCCCGTCCCCGCCCGCTGTGGGATCCGTGAGGGGACGGACACTTCCCTGAGGCACCCTCCTGTCCGCGCGCCCGGGACCCCCGCGCGCCCTGGAGGACCGCGCGCGGGCCCGGCAGGGGGCGCT
>NW_005054319.1:6751603-6755631 GCF_000277835.1 Geospiza fortis
CGGGGGGCGGGCCGGACGCTGTGCACCGGCCCACGGAACGGGTCAGGCTGGTAAGGAGCACAGTGCTCATCTGGTGCCGCTTCCCTGCTCAGGCAGGGTCATTCCAGAGCACACAGCACAGGATTGTGTCCAGACGGGTCTGGAATATCTCCAGAGAGGGAGACTCCACAACCTCTCTGGACAATCTGTCCCAGGGCTCGGTCACTCACACGAGAAGTTCTTCCTCGTGCTCGGGTGGAACTTCGCGGGCATCAGTTCCTGCCCATTCCTCCTGGTCCATTGCTGGGCCAGGGAGCAGAGCCCAGTCCCTGCTCTGAGCCCTCCCTGCTCACACTGACAGGCACTGCTGAAGTCTCCTCTCAGCCATCTCCTCTGGAGGCTGAAGAGCCCCAGCTCCTTCAGCCTTTCCTCACGAGAGATGCTCCAGTCCCCTCATTCTCTTTGTCACCCTCTGCTCCCAGAGCTCCGTGTCCCTTTTGTCCTGAGGTGCCCAGAACTGGACCCAGCACTCCACTGAGCAGAGGCGCAGGGTCACCTCCCCGACCTGCTGGCAGTGCTCTTCCTGATGCACCCCAGGATCTCCTTGGCCTTCTTGGCCACAAGGCACTGCTGGCTCAGGGACGGCTTGTTGTCCACCCCCAGGTCCTGGGGAAGCTGTCAAACCACGCACATTTGGGATCGGGGCAGTTGGATTTCTACTCCTGCAGCACAGTGAAGTCCTAGTAACACTAATGAGCTAAAACAAATGCATAACTTATTAGTAACCAGTGAGGAGAAAGGGATGAAACGTGCTTGTCAGACTTGTTGGGTTGTCCCTAATTGTACAAAAAAAGGCAGCTCTTTTTTCTCTGGAACCAGGCAAATTTCCCACCATCTGGAAGGGGAGGTCTTGGGGGACGTTTTATAGCAACCATAGGTGAATAAAGATCACAGCTGTAGTTTGTAAGATTAAGCTTGGTGTATATGATTTACCTGCTGTAGTCATCTCATGACTATAGGTGATGGCACTAAAAGATGATCTCTTCCCAATTCTCTGTTCTTAAGGCAGTATTAAAATTGCATTTTCTCTGAAAATGAGATACTGAAATACAAGAAAATATAAGCTCCTTGAAGTGTCAGTTGCTCATTTTTATGTAAGTATTGTCTGGTTACTACTGACTATGTAGATTTTCTTAAAATCACCTAGATGAGTTTGAAACTGAAGAAAGTATGTCAAAGAAGAAAAAAAGAAAAAAATCATAATAATTCCGACTTCTTCTAGTATGTTATACTGCCATGTCTTGTTTTTGACAGGTCCTCAAAATTGCCAGAGTATATAAATTACCAGAGTGAAATAAAGGTGCTCTATGGATCCCTTTCTCTGGATACCACAATAATGTCTTGTGTTTTTATTGTGTTTGGTTTAGGAGTATTTTATTGATCAGCTGAGGTCAGATGGAGTTGTTCATCTCCCTCGACGTGTTACCAATGAAATTGCAAATAATACTCGATATGAATTCTATACACAAGGAGGAGTCATCTTTGCAACGAGTCGGATCCTTGTGGTAGATTTCCTTACTGACAGAATTCCTGCCAATCTCATTACTGGTAAGAGCTTAAAGAAATAAAGGTAAGAATGTTCCGTTTGAAAACACACAAAGCTTAAAAAAAAATTCTATATGAAGAATTCTACTAACAGGTATTGAGGTTGAAGTTACTCCTTTCCCCCCCACCCCACCAAGACTGAGGTAAAAGGAGCAAATATGTAGTTCTTTTGTTCTTTTTTTTTTCCTCTCAACTCATTTGCCTTATTTAATTATACAGTTTAAAAAGGCTTTCAAAGAAGAATAATTGATTGCACTTGGTGAAATAGTGTCCTGGGGTCTTAATAATCTTAATCTTAATGATTAAACCTAGCTGAATATTGTATGCTTAGAGGCATGTGAGTTTCTGCTTCAGAAGCTGTACTTCCTTCCTTTTAGCAAGCTACATCAAGTTCTACTGTAAAACATTTTGAACACTTTTATGCTGGAGTTGAAGAACACCAGATTTCTAAATTCAAAAGACGTGAATAGGTTTTCTGGGCAACCTGTGGTAATTTCTCTTTTTCCCTTGACTCCTTCCTCTTTACCTTCCTACCCTACCAAAGAAGAAAAAAAAAAAAGATGAAAAGAAGAAATACTGTAAAGTTTTGAAACTGGTGCTGTCCTTTAGTGCCACAGAGCTGTGACAGGTTTTGCATTGCCACCAGAGGTCGGTGTGAGAGCAGCTGCAATCGACTGGTGGCTTCATTCCCACCCTCCCTACACCGGGGTCTATGTGCCTTGTCTGTGTGTGAGGTTGTACAAAAAAATCTTGGAGTAGTGTTTCATGAGGAGATAACAGCAAAAGCTTCTCTAAGTGTTAAAAATGTAGTTTGTAAAATCATGTGAAGTAACATCTGATGAACTCATAAATCCAGCTAAATGAAGATAAGAAATTATCACTGCAGTAAAGCAGAATTATTCCTGGTGGTTTTAGCTGAGTAGAAATTATGTACATGACAGCACAGTGAAACTGATGCAAGTTGGTGTAGTAAAAAGTGGCAAGTTGTTTCTACCAAGGCTTACAGAGCAGGGGTGAACTCCTTCATAAGCAGATATATGGTGACTATAAGCAGGAAGGTATTACAATAAACAAAGTCTTACTGACCTGTTAGGAATTCTGTCTTTCCTGTCATGTCCATCTGGGGTCATATCTTGAAAAATTTGGAAGGTGTTCAGAGATGATCATTATTATGTATGGAAAAATTTGCTTCATAGGACAGGTTTAACAATATCTAGATAGAAAAATACCTTGTAGTGGATTATTTCAGGACTTAATTATGAATGGTGAGCAGTTATATGGAAGTCTATTTTCTGGAGACTTTTTCATTTAGCAAGCAAAGGCATATTAAAATCAATGGCTGTGTGCTGAGTTGAGGAGACTTGTTAGAGAAATTGAATGCTCTGTAAGTTTATTAGCTTATGTAGGCATATGGTAAAACCTGTGGTGTTTGATGTCCTTTGCTTCCATTTTAGAAAGGCATTTATGGTTCCCCTGGAAGCTGTGAACAGATAGCACATAGGCCTGAATTCAGTAGGGGGAGAGGGAAAATAATGCAATGTGCTGTTTAACATGATTAGCATGAGGAGAAAACAAGCCTTGGTGTAGCAGGTCTTGGCTGAGTGAACTGTGAACTCCAGAAATGTTTGCCTCAACCACATAATTAAATTAAACTCCTGTTTCATTTCTCTTCATTGAAATGTGCTTGAAAAGTCTTTTACTCCTACTGCACCTATAGCCATGAAGAAAACTGGTGGCGTACTCATATATTTGATAATACTTGCTGGCCTTGAGTGTGAATATGGGAGAGTAAAGCAAAATAAATGTTTTCAGAAGTTCTTTGATTGTATAACACTTGAACTGTTACCAATTCAAGTTACATGACAAGTCTGTAATTCCAGAATTTCTCTAAACAAAAGAATTCAACTATCACAGCCTCAAACACATCAAACTGGCTTTGTTGTAACAATGTGTTATGTTGTGCATCTGCTTTTCCTGCTCTTAAAAGGCTCAAGTTCAAGTTATGCCTCAGGAGTAGAAAATTTTCCTAGCTAGTAAGTCCTGCCACCCATTCACAAGCTTTTTTTTTTCCTGTTAAAGATGCATTATTAACCCAGTTCTGTTATTTGGCAATTCCATGGTACTGAAACTGAGGAGTCACTTGTTTCAACCCCAGAAAGTTTGTTCAGCCTTCATTTTAGAAGACTTAAATTCCTGTATTTAAACAACAGTAGAAGAATAAGACAGTTGTGAGGAAAAATCTGTACAAACCTGGACCTTTCTGTATTTATTTTTTTTAAACTTGATTATTTTTTTTCTCTTGACAGGCATTTTGGTGTACAAAGCACACAGAATCATTGAGTCCTGTCAGGAGGCGTTCATCTTGCGACTTTATCGCCAGAAGAACAAGCAAGGCTTCATTAAAGCTTTTACAGATAATGCAGTTGCATTTAACACTGGCTTTT
>NW_005054319.1:6755665-6778430 GCF_000277835.1 Geospiza fortis
GGAAGCTTTATCTGTGGCCAAGGTGAGGCACTTCTTTACTTCACTGGAGAGTTAAACTTAGAGGAAAGATGAAGGATGGTACAGTGGATTCCCAAGAAAACGAGGTGTATGCAGTCACTCTGCTAATCTGTGTTCCCTCCTCTATTCCCAAACAAAATTGTTTCAGTTTTTGACAGAAGTGGTCTTAAAGATGCTGAATTTCTGAGAGTATTTTAGAAAATGGACTTCAGTTGACTGTATTAAGGGAATGAACCTTATGGCGGAGCTCTCCTGTTAGTCAGCAGAAGTTGCACCAAAAAGACATTCTTAATAGTTTAAGAAAAACTTCTCTTACTAAACAAGAGTACTTAAGCCATGAAATTGCAGGAAAACATTCTCTCAGTTCTGCTATTCATGGACATGTTTGTTTCCAGCTGTTATGAAACTCCATGCATCTCTATCTACATGTCAGATTATTTCAATCTTCTTACACACCTATGCTGTGTATGAAGAACATTTCTTGATGACCATTAAAAAACGAATTGCCAAAATGTAGCATGCACAGAGTCTTCCAGGAGCAGATCCACAAAAGGAACTGAACACTGATGACCCAGTCAGTGCTTTTGCCCTGGGCAGGAGCTGTGCCCATTTGTTCTGTTAGTCCAGGCTGGAATGTGTTTCACTCCATCTTAATGAATGGCTCCTCTGCATTGTAAATTCCTTAACAGTCTTTCAATATCCCAGGGAAGTAGAAGTGGACATACCTGGGGTAGGAAAGGTTGAGTAGAAGCTCTCTAGATTTCCTTCCTTGACTTCCATGAAAAGACCTGGGGCTGCAGGCTGCAGTAAGGGAAATGTCCATGGAGTTGCAGAGGTCAGCAGCCATGGGTTTCTCTGAGCCTCGTCCTGTCAGGAACAGTCAGGTGGCATCTCTGGATCTGTGCAGCTGGAGTGGCTCCAAGGACAACCCTTGTTGGGTTCCAACAAGGACCTGCAGGTTGTTATTGCAAGCTGGAACATCATAAAATCTGCTGGTGCAGCCATGTGATTTCAGGGAATTTATGAACCCCTTCCAGTTTTTCTCTTACATGATTTTTTGGGCTTATTTTAATATTTGTTATGTTTGATGATGATGCAGAATCCAGTGCAGTAATTTTCCATGGATCATTCACCAGCACTGTAGGCTCACATGACTAGAATGACTACAGTCATAATTGTGGAACAGATGGTTTTCCAAGGCTGTTCATAAGATTGCAGTCTTCACATCAGTAGAAAATTATTTTGGAATTAACTTAGTTGTTTACATTTCAAATAATTGTAATTGTAGTTTGTACAAACTTTTGAATACTTCTAAGTCAAATAAAACTCTCCATGTAAATCTTAAGAAGCTGTTTTTCTCTTAGATTTCATATAGCAGTGCACTCATTTTTAGAGAAGCATAAGCCTGAAGTGGTGGAAATACACGTGGCAATGACCCCTGCTATGCTTGCTATCCAGACTGCAATCCTGGACATTCTGAATGCGTGTCTGAAGGAATTGAAACGTTACAACCCAGCTCTTGAAGTAGAAGATCTATCTTTAGAGAATGCTATTGCTAAACCTTTTGACAAGGTAACAATTTTGATTGTTCTGCAGTGTCTAAGTAATGGGATATAGATCTCCAAAGTGCCTGCCATGCAGACAGAAATGTTATTTGCAAAATAAATAACCAGCAGCAGCAGAGTGCTCTCCCATGACATGTTTATTGCTGGTACAAGGGGATGGAATGGTGATGTGACAGTTGCCAGTAGGGTTTTTGATGTATTGGTGTTATTGTTCTTCCTTCATTTCCAAAGTCCCAAGAGTAAGAACCCCTCAATTCATGGTTATAATAATAATTGTTGCTGCTGTTATTAAAAAGACAGCTGCAACTTCAGCTCAGAATACTTTGTAGATAAGTATCAGTAATTGCCATACACATACTCCCTTTTTCCTTCTGAATTTCTTGCTTGTGTTGTTTATTTTCTCTAGTAGGAGAAGCACTGTGTGTAATAGACAATATGTACATGCATGCATCTGCTGTATCTTTAATCATTATGTATGTCAATAACTTTGGGTTCAGCGCTATTTTTGACAGATCTGCAATGTTTGGCACACATATGCTTTTGTTAGGGTGAAATCAACTGTCATAGTGCAGCACAGTTATTGGTTAACTGTGATTTAATCTGGATGGAAGGCTTTCTGTACTTTAAATATTTGAAGGTTCTTTCTTGGGCTCTATAAGTTGCACATCTTCATGGTACCTATCTTGATTTTGGACACTAAATGACATTATAATGGTTTTTTCTGTACCTAAGTGAAGGACATTAGATACTAATTACAACAGGCCAGTACCAGTAAAATAAGGGTGGTTTTTTATAATTTTACCAGTATTTTGTTAATAGATGGAGAGGAAGAAGTTTACTGAAAGCATTAAATTATATATGCTAATTGCTGAAATGTGTTTCATAAAGACATCTGTATTATGTTAACTTTGCTAAAATATGGTAACTTATATCAAAACAGATATCTCACTAGTACATATTTATTTTGGTATCTCTAATAACTCTGGGAAACCAGAGTGTCCCCTGTAAAGTTAAAGTGCATTCTCAGCTTGTTGCAATACTGTATGTTTGACACTCCAAATTTTCCAATTTTAATTTCCAGACAATCCGCCACTATTTAGATCCTCTTTGGCATCAGCTTGGAGCTAAGACAAAGTCTTTGGTGCAGGATTTGAAGGTCCTACGTACTTTGCTACTGTATCTAACCCAGTATGATTGTGTCACTTTCCTTAATCTCCTGGAGTCACTGAAAGCAAGTGAAAAAGCTTTTGGTGAGAATTCAGGTAAACATGGAATAACCATACAAGTTAATGCATGAAACGATGCAATGTTGATGTTTTTAATTATGATTCCCAAACATATGAAGGTATCTAATTAGGTTTTACACAACCAGCCATAAGGACGTAGGTTTTTATTGACAGAAAATTCTTTCATCTTCCCACTTAACTGCTGTTACTTAACAGAGTGAGATTTGCATCACATTTTTGTCATTTATTAAGCTGGTGATTACACAGCAAGCAGGTAGGGCAGGTATTCCAGCTGAAGATCTGGGGCTTTTATTGCAGAGGGTTGGAACACATACACATTGCAGATGTCAAACTACTACTGCTTCCTTCTCATTTCCTCTCCAGGCTGGCTGTTCCTTGACTCCAGCACTTCAATGTTTGTGAATGCTCGAGCTCGAGTTTATCGCATTGCAGATGAGAAACTGAATCAGAAAGGCAAAGGCTCAGGTTCTGAAAAACGTGATGTAAAGAAGGAAAATGGTACTGATCATTCCTAATTTTAAGTTTAAGAGTGTCACACGATTTCAAGTGTTTTGCATATTATTACTTGTACTCTGGTTCCTGCATGAACTTCCACAGCTCAGGATCTCAGTCTGTTAGCTGGGATAAATAGAGATATAATCTTAGTTCCAAAAGCATATGATAAACAACGTAAAAGAGTCACGAAGTAGGGATTCTCCTAAGCTTGCTCAGCTGATCACTGGAAGAGCTTTTGTGAAATTGTTCTTGCATTACACTGATGTTTAGCTTCATCTTTATTATCTTATGTGAAAGAGTAGGAGGCTGTGGTTGCTTTTATTGAAAAATATATTCAGGAGTTTCAGAATTGAAGAATGAGTGAATACTTCAGTGTTTTGCTTCACAAAAGCATTTATCTCCATTTTTAAATTTAAGAGTGTTCTCCACCTCATTAGCATAACAAGTTGCATATGTAGGCTGTTGAATATCATATGTGCCAACAACGATCACACTAATGACATCTAACCACTGATTTAAAAGTCTGAAGGATATTTTGCCTGCAAGAGCTGCTATGTTCAATCTTACTTTGTTTCAGAACTGAAAAGGGAATTGGTTCTAGAAAGTAACCCAAAATGGGAAGCTTTGAGAGAAGTACTGAAAGAGATTGAAAATGAGAATAAGAACAGTGACAACCTTGGCGGTCCAGGTGAGAGAATACGAAATCATGCAAGTTTTCCATGAATTCTACTGGTTTGTACTTCTATTTGACCTTGGAGAGAAGGAACTAACCCTTTTCTGTAGGTTTATCAAAGAGCTGGTTTAAATTTAGTAATTTGTGGCCTCAAGATGAGGAATTTCTGTACATTATGTACATAAACTATGTAAAATTAAACTTTTGTTAGGTCTTGCTCTAAAAGAGAAATGCTGTTCCTACAAGGCAATACTTTTTAGGAAAGAACCTGCATTATTCTGAAAAAGCATTTTAGGTTACATTTCAGTAATGTACTGATACCTTAGTTCCAAGCCAAATAAAACAGATATGGAGATTTATAATGATCAAGGTACCATTCACTCATTTCTGAAGTTTGGATTCAAAACAAAAATAGGGATTCTGTCTTACAGCCTTTCTAACTTGCATATTCTTCTCATGCACCTGAAAATTTGCTTTGCATGGGTTGCATATAAATGAGGTAGAGATTAGGAGGCAGGGAAGAGAGTCTAACTGCTTTGCTGCCTTTCCTATTTTAGGGCTTTTCATTCCCTTAAAATTTAGCAAGTTTTATTTTTGGAAATAGTAAGGGTAAAAAAGTGCTCTTTTCTCCCACCCACAGTGTTCTGACTCTGGGTAAGAACTGGCTCTCTCTCCCAGTGCTGTAGGAGTTTATCTGAGTCAGCTTGCAGAGAATTGTTATTCACCAATGTCAATAATACTGTGTGAAACATGTGTTTTGTAGACTCTCTAACACAGCTGACAAATTAGAATGGTCTAAATTAAGTTCTCTCTTATTCCATATCTTAAAAATGAGTAGTTGTTCGAGTATGTTTCAACACACACTGTATCTGCCTCATTTCCAGTGGTCAGAAGGAAAACTATGAATTTAGACATTGTAAGAAAAAGGAATGTTGAACTTCCATTAATCTACTCTAATTTTATTTGGTACAAAAAGCCATGCAATTTAGATTCTCTCAAAGTCCAGAGCAACTGTGGCAGCCGAATGTGAAGGCATTTGGCAGGCACAGTGCTTGGATCAGTGCAAGCCATTGGCTCGGGAGGTGCTTTAGCTGGATAAGAAGCACAGCATTACAGGCTGTAAACATGGTATTGTTTCTTGACTGCAGGGCAAGTGCTCATTTGTGCCAGTGATGACCGAGCCTGTGCACAGCTCAGGGAGTATATTATTACTGGAGCAGAAGCTTTTCTAACAAGACTTTATAACAAAACCTTCGGAAAGGATGAGAAAGCTGGAGAAGTGTGGATTAAGGACAGAAAAGCCATGAAGTCCAAAGGAAATGCCAAACCAGACACAGGGCCTCAAGCCAAAAAAGCCAAACTGACAGCTTCTTCAAAACAAAATAAACAGAAGAAGCAGCAAGACCGGACTCTAATCCAAATGATAGGGAAAACTGAGGAGGAAAAGAGAGAGGAGGTCGAGGTGGAAGACAACAAAGAATTAAGTGGTAGCCAAGAAAGCAACACTGAAGAGACCATTCCTGAAGATTTTGATTTCAGCTTGCCCTCAGATTGTTACTATGGGATTTTCAAGGACCCACTGACAATTATCCACCCGCTGCAGGGCTGTGGGGATCCCTATGCGCTCACTCGGGTGCTGCACGAAGTAGAACCCAGATATGTTGTGCTGTATGATGCAGAACTCACTTTTGTTCGGCAGCTGGAAATCTACAAGGCAAGCAGGCCTGGGAAGCCTTTGAGGCAAGTTGACTTGGCCAGGGTAATTCTAGTCTGAAAAGAAAAAATTGGAAGTGCACTGTCAGCAGTCAATGCAGAACATGCTGCTGTTCGTTTTCATTAGCTACAAGTGCTCCTGTTGAGCACTTAAGTTTAAACAAAAGCAGAATGTCTGGTGTAGCCAAAAGATCATTTTTACTTTCCAGCAGGTATTTAGTCCCTTAACAGCAGAAGCATATCTGTTAAAAAAAATAAACAGTTCCAAGATCTCTGCTTCAATGATTTTAGTGGCAGTATATCATTTTCAGATAGTGTAGTCTCATTTTAAACCGTCTCTGAAGATATGACTTTTAAAGAAAAGGATTCATTTTGGGTTTAATTAATTTTCACATTTCCTCATGTTCCTCATGCTGAAGACCAGTAATTCAGAAACTGTAACAGAGAAGCAGGTAAAGGAAACACAATAAAGAAAATTAGTATTTGCAGTTCTAGCAACTGACAGAAAGATCACCACATTGGGTATATGCATTTAATACACCTGGAAATTGCAAAACTCAGTTTTATGAATAAATGTCACATACTGATTAAAAATAGAGAAAACATAAAATTTAATATGTTATTAACTAACTTGTCAGGCATTTACTGCTACGAACCTTAAATTTACTGGTTGTGAATTTTTTTAACTTAATACAAAGTTTTGTGACCTCTTTTTTTTTCTCTTTTATACCTACAGAGTTTATTTCCTCATTTATGGGGGCTCCACGGAAGAGCAGCGCTACCTCACAGCTCTGAGGAAAGAGAAGGAGGCCTTCGAAAAACTCATTCGGTAACACAGTTTAACTGCCTTTAGAATTAGTGTTTCATGTGATTCCCCAATATGCTGACATTTTAAATAGAGCGAAGTTCTTAACTGTGTGAAGGCTTTAAATAAACTTTTAATTCAATTCTTTGTCAGATGTAAAGACTACTTTCTTATTGAGAATCACCAAAAAGTCAAAACTTTCCTTTTCAAAGCACCTGGTATTTTTTTTATTAATTTTAGCAGGATTTAATATTAATGTAAAGGCTAAGCAGCATCACCTGAATTGTTTCCTAATTGTCTATGAAGTTCATTTGTGTAATTGTGTTTTTGTAGGTAACATTTCTTGTAAGATAATTTCTAAAGCTCTTATAACCTAAGTCAGTTGGGGAAACAAAACATTTCCTTAGACTGTATAAGATAGTATTTTAACTGACAGTGCCTTCTCAGCAGGTTACAGTGCCATTACTAGTCATTAGTTCCTTTGTAAAAGGAAAAAACTAGAAAAACGGAGAAAATTCGATTTCTGATCGAGCTTGCATTTAGTATTAAACTATATATAATTTTACATCTGGATGAAGGGTATTGAAATGTTTCAATCTTCTTTACTCCTGCATTTGCAGTTTTTAGTGTGTTTGTTTGTGGGTCCTTAGAGAGAAGGCCAGCATGGTTGTTCCTGAAGAAAGAGAAGGAAGAGATGAAACAAACTTAGACCTCCTCAGAGACGCCAGACCTGCCTCTGTCTCTGCTGACACACGCAAAGCAGGTGAGCAGCTCCTAGGTCAGGCTTGCAGCCCAGAGCTTTCCAAAAGTCCCTTAACTATTGCACCTTAAATCTCCCTCAAAGTGTCTGGGGCAGACACACGTTGTACATTGGCTTCATGCTAAAGAAACATTATTTCCCAGTGACAATGAACTGTGGTTTCCTTTGAAAGTACAGGTTAATGAAGTATTTGACCATTAAGACAGATACCGTGTGGATTGTTCCTTGTCAGATTCTTGGTTATGAGGTTGTCTAGTGCTGCTTGTAGGAAGAGAAATTAAAACATAGAAACTGAAGTCTGCAGATGGTCAAAGGCAGTGTTGTCTTTGAACTAGTAAATGTTGGGG
Source organism: Geospiza fortis (assembly GCF_000277835.1). Taxonomy (NCBI): domain Eukaryota; kingdom Metazoa; phylum Chordata; class Aves; order Passeriformes; family Thraupidae; genus Geospiza; species Geospiza fortis. Next base: position 6,763,289 of record NW_005054319.1, read on the forward strand.
ATTTCTTTTCATCTTGACAAAACATGCTGCCTGGGTAAACAACTGCACATTATGGGTGTGATCACTTTCTTTGTAGTCCTTTTCCTTTTGTTGCAATTCTGACCATATTTTTGTTCTTTTCCTCTGACAGCTATGCTGTGCCTCTGCCTGTTTTTCTTTACTGTTGTTTCTATAATCCTGCTCTCCTTTGCCATATGCCTCTAATCTTTGCTATTACATCTTTTGTGGCCTTGGTGCTGCAGTCTCTTTATGTGTCCTGCAGATCTGTAGAGCGCAACACATAATTCCCACAATAAAGTGCTGTATTTCTGTGGGAAACAGCTGGAAATAAAAGGGATCAGCTTCATTATCTTGTTTTGCAGGCAGCCTTTTAAAGATTTCCCTGATTCACTTAAATAATTTTCATCTACAGCTTATCTATTTCTTTGTCACCTATACAAAGCTTTCAGCAAGTAGCATGGTAGTTCTGTCAAGCTGCAGAGCATGCTCCATAAACTACAGTGTATATTTAGGCAAGTAATTTTTTTCTCTAACAGTTAAAAGGCAAATGAAGTCTATATTTATTGTACTGCTGAATTTGAGGTATAACTTAAGATGAGAAGTCCATCCATTGCAGAAGCCTTGGCAGCACACAGGAAAACAACCAGAGCAGAATGTATGGGGATGACTGTGTTTATTTTGCTCTTCAGGTGGACAGGAACAGAAGGGAGTCCAGCAAACCATAATTGTGGATATGCGGGAATTCCGTAGTGAGCTTCCATCACTGATCCATCGCCGTGGGATCGACATTGAGCCTGTGACTTTGGAAGTTGGGGATTATATTCTAACCCCTGACATCTGTGTGGAGCGGAAGAGCATCAGCGATCTGATCGGTTCCCTGAACAACGGCAGGCTGTACGCACAGTGCGTGGCCATGTGCCGCTACTACAAGCGGCCAGTGCTCCTCATTGAGTTTGATCCCAACAAATCCTTCTCCTTGATCCCACGAGGCTCTTTACAGCCAGAAATTTCCAGCAATGATGTTACTTCTAAACTAACCCTTCTCACACTGCACTTCCCAAAGTTACGAATCCTGTGGTGTCCCTCTCCCCACGCTACTGCTGAAGTCTTTGAAGAGTTGAAACAAAACCATCCCCAGCCCAATGCAGAAACAGCAATGGCCGTCACCGCAGACTCCGAAATTCTCCCCGAGTCAGACAAGTACAACCCTGGGCCTCAGGACTTCCTGCTAAAAATGCCAGGGGTTAATGCAAAGAACTGCCGTGCCTTAATGACCCACGTTAAAAGCATTGCAGAGCTGGTGACACTGTCCAAGGACGAGCTAGCCAAGATTTTGGGTAATGCTGCCAATGCCACACAACTCTTCGACTTTATTCACCTGACCTATGCAGAGGCACTAGCCAAAGGAAAAAGCAAAAGATGACTCATGAGATTGTTCAACACACAGCACAGATAAGCTTTTCTGGCACTGTACTTTGGCAAATACATGAAATATTTTAATAAATGCCTCCTCTAAGATAACCAGCTGTTTCTTCCTAATGCTATTCCATCAGTTTTAATATGTGAGTTAATTATTAATAAAGGCAAGTTTCAAGAGGAAAAAATATTTTTAATAGAGAAATGTGAATTATTTTTATTCTTTTTAAAGCACTTTAACCAATTCTGTAATACGACCAAATTAACTAAATTTCTAACTGAAATTAGAAATTTCAGTTAGAAAACTGAAATAAATTTCTAACTGAATTAACTAACCTTCACCAAGACCATAAGAATTAAGTGCTAAGACTAACTGATAGAAGTGTTTTCTTGTGAAAGTTATGATGCCTTGTTCAAGCTAAAAATGTGCTGTGTTTTGATTAGTCTGGGTGACCTGCTGCATGATACAACACTGCTTTTGCCATTTTTAATGTCTCACTCTCTGGCAACTGCCACTTTTTGATTGACAGTGATGAAGTTATGTGAAACACCTTGTGGTCTTTGCTCAGGAGTTTATTTAGACTATACTGGGACTGAATCCTGAATTTTAGAACATGACCATAAGCCTTTGTCACAGTAAAATCCATTTGGATGCTATGCTCTACATTTTGCTTGCTTACCTTACTACCAGTTACACTTTTTACCATTCCAAAGCCAGTACAGCTCTGTCTTGCTAGATTTTGCAAAGTGCTTTCCCTTGGTCAAACTGGCTAGAGATTCTGTGGTGCCACAGTGCAACTTAATTTTGAGTGTGCCTTACTTATACTTTTAAGGGGCTTTGTTTTTTACTCAGTTTTGATAGCTCTTTCACTTGAAAGTGAAAAATCTGGGTATACCATTGGCACTGTTACTTTTTACCAAAGAATATTTTGTCTTGTATAATGCAGTCATTTTCTAAGCAAGGTTTTCCAAAAGTGTTGAAAGTTCTTCCAATATTGGCTTCTTTTGTGTTCTATTGCTCTTCTATTTTTATGTCCCAAATCAACTGTCAATAACCTCAGTAAAGCCATTGTCAGCTAGAAGATAATACTTTTAATGTTTTGTGTAGCATAAAAGAGGGAAACATTTGTGAATATGTGCATTGTTAAATTAAATATTCTACACTGAACTTTGATACAACTGTGTAACAAACTGACATTGCCAAAAGGGTTGGTCCAGTGTTATTCCATGCTAATGTATTTACATTTGCTATTTACAAAACCTTTATCTATGACTTGCACATGTATTTATATGATTCTAAGGGGAACAACAGATCAATATTATCTCCTTCATGAAAGGAGAAAATATTTTTTGTGTTCAGGTTTGGTAAAAACTGTACTGGGCACTTTCAGGTAAAATGTTTATTGTGCATTTTAAGTGTGAATTATGAATTGTTAACTTTAATCTGTGGTTGAGCTATGATGAGTTTCCAAGGGAACATTTTTCTGCAGATGCAAATTTTAGTATTAAATACACCCATAGTAAGATTAAAATTTGTTCATTATCTTGTTTATCATTTGGCTGAATTGATATCAAAACATTTTTATTTTTAGTGTGTGGTTTACAATCCAGATCTTTGGGTTTCTATTGCCCTAGATTCTAATTTATTTAATATGAGAAGAAGTCTTTCCATTTTGACTTTTGCTTATTTAAACTAATGTTGGCAGATGTGCAGAGGGTTGAGAATGCCTGTAAAGTGGTGCTAAGAGAACTGGAAATCAGAGTAGGATCCAAGTGTCCTGAGTGCATGGCCTGTGGTGCCTGATTCAGAAAAGGGCAGCTGAGCAGCCTTTGAGAACAAACTTTGCTTGTGCAATGGGCATTAGGGTGCTCCATGAACTGTGGGTTTGGGGTTTTCTCACAGCTCTGTCAGTGAGGTTTGGAGTTTTTGCATTGATGTGTAGGGGGTGAAAATGAAGGGTATAGTAATGGGTGATAAAGTTGTAGCTTTGTGTTGTGTGCTAGATCAAAGTCACAACGTGCAATTAAATAATTATTTGCTAAATATTTTAATGAAATTGCCTTTTGCTTATATGTGTGGAATTTTTGTAAAGCTTTTTCCTTTTTCTTTCTCTATGCAGGATTTGCCCCTTTTCTCTAGAGCAGCCACAAGTACATGTTGTTGCATGTTATTATTGCTCCTGTGCGTTGGCATTTCACTGTATTAGGTGTGATAGCCAGTGAGAGCTGTGTCCTCCTGGGGCAGGAGGTACAGACTGCTCCAAGGTGGGAGAGGTCCTGTGGGCTGAAACCACTTATCCCTGAAATTATAGAGCCCAAGGCTCTGCCTGAAAGCAGTCACAGCACAGGGTTGGGTGAATGATGAAAACCCTCTCTTTGATCAACAGTCATAGAATTTGTGCATCTTGTCATTGCTGATGTTTTAAATTTGTGCTTTTTTATTAAAAAAGCAAACACAAAAACCCCCTGCCTTCAGTTTGGGAGTGTCTCAGCTTCTCGCTTGTCCCCAAACAAAGACTTCATGTTCCCAGGTCCCTCAGTAGGTGAAGCCCCCCGGGAGGGGTTCACATGCCATAGAGTTGCCAAGTTGCTCCTTTCTGCAACTTCTCCTGGGCTTTGATCACTGACAGTTCTTCTGGAATAACACACAACGTTTTAGGAGCAAATGTAGCTTATATTAGCAAATCCGTTCAGCACAGGACCCTTCTATGTGCTTCATATGAAGTCTTTAATATCTTGTTAACTGCTAGGTACCTTCTTGCACTGAAAATACACTTACCAGTAGTATCTGCACCTTCTTAATTCACATGTCTTAATAAGGTTTTACAAGGAAATACTCAAATGTTATGAGTTTCAGGGCCATTTTTTATTTTGAGTACAAAATGTTAGGAACTAATCTCCCAGACTTTTCAATACAAAGAGGCTGACCGTTTTTTTAATTTGAGTTTTGATCTGTATTTTGAAAGCTTCTCCTCAATAAATTAAAGGGAAGAAATGTCCTCTGTCACAGTCTTGAAAACAGGGAAGAACTGTTCAGTAGCTTGGCTGGCCAAGACTTAGCTGAGAGATGAATTCTTACTGAAGTTAGTGAGGGTAACCAGGGCTGCTACACTGCTATGGTGATTTGTTGTCTAAACAGAAGATGTTGCTGCAATATGTCAAAATGGGCCTGTGTATGTACTAATTTTAGCATCATTTTTTAAAGCATGATAAAATTACCTTAATCTACAACTTCTATAAAGCGGACTTCCTAGGAATATTTAATCAGTGCTAAATAGGTACCATTTTCTTAGTTTGCATTTTACCCTAGTTCTGTCTGTGAGAGCTTCCCTCTATAAATTAAAGCATAGTTTTCATTCTTTAGTTTCGCTTTGATAAATAATTCAAAGAATTCAAATTTCATCTACCTGAACTCAGAAAACTTGGAATTTTACATAATTGAATTAGCAAGAAGAGAAGCAAATTCCCACCTGAAAATTCAGTGCAATAGCTCTGGTTTCTGTCTCCTTAGTGACTATTAGCTATTGTCCACAGAAACATGCTAACCTTCAAATTTCAGCACATAAAACCATATCCCATGTGATCCAAAGCCCAGGAGTTTTCCCAGTGAAATTGGCACAGGAAGCCTAAACTTGACAAGGCTGCATTTCAGCCCCCTAAAAATAGGCAGCATAGTTCTAATCTGAGCTCTTTGCACAGAGCCCTGCAGTTCCATGAGGATACACAGTGGAACATGTGCATTGTCCCTTGTCTGAACATCCTGCGGTGAATGGGATGTCCCAGCTGTGCAGCTGCAGTGGAGATCTGTGTGTCCTGTACTCACAGCATCATTTAGCACTGAATTAAGTAACATTTTACAGTTTCTTCATCACTTTTTTCTTGTGAAAATGTAAACTCTTGTGAATTTACTTTATTCTCAGATTCTCTATTCAACTTTTATCTTTCTTCTATTTTTCCTCTGGAATTTTCTGCTTTATTTCTTTTTTACATCTCTTATCCTAACCATGACTGTCTGTATTCTTGTCCTTTCGTTTCCCTTCAAGAATGCTGCTTAAATATTGGGGCAGTTTGTGATGTCTGTTGAGCACAAATAACACTGAATTCTTTGCAAGACTCGCTGCACTGGAGCCTTGTCCAGTACATATTAGCAAAGGGATTACATAAAAAAAGTATTGTACTTTGCTTTCATTTTGGCCCCAGACTTGAGGCGTGTCACACTTGGAAAGCTGACACTCAGGGAAAAGAGAGCAACAGGTTGGCAATTCTTGCAACATCAAATTCTCGGGTTTGTCTTACATTTCTTTTGAAACAGATTAAAAGCAGTCCAAATAACAGACACAATAAAATCATAATCAGTTGATTTTATAAATTTTCCCATCCTGGCAAAATTTTGAGGTATTTTTTATGTGTCACAAAATTCTTGGAATCTTATGCATAGATAGCAGAAGTTGGAAATTTTCTTGTGGCGTTTATATCCCACGACCCTTTTTACATATTGCAGTACTACAACTGGCAAGATCTCAGATCCTGCTAAAACTCTTATTCCATGCTTAAGCATTTACATTAGGGTGTGGAAGATCTGCAACAGCAAAAATATTAACTACATGTCTTCTACTTTTGTCTAATTTTTCTTTATCCCCTTCTCTAACTCCTCCTATTGTCAAAATATGCTTTATTTCTGCCTCATCTTAAATCTCTGAATGTTGAGTGTTGGGAAGAACTACAGTCTTTAAAATCAACATGTCTTTATGTTAAGCTATCACAATTCTAACTTCTGGAGTCTCTGCAATGCTCTTGTTTCACTTGTTACAGAAGCATTTGGAAATCTATCAATCCACTTTCTCTGTAGCCTACACAATGCCTTTACAACACTTGCGGTGTGACAGCAAGGGGGGCAGACACTCCTAACAAAAGCTGGCCAGGATGGAAATGTTCAGATCACGTGCAGCTATAGCACAAGAGCAAAATGTAGAGATCCTTCAAGAAAAGTCCTGCCCATACTGTGCAAATCTTGGTGCATAAGTACTATCTATACAGACAGTCCTTCAGAAAATGAAGATGTCCCAGACAAGCCTTGAACTGCAGCAATAAATCTGGTGTACTACAGTTCATGTAACTATTAAAGTTGCCATTTTCTTAAATATTTGCATTATACTGCACGTCACTAGCTGACAGAAGTCATAACCAAGTTCTTCTTTTTCACTTTAATATTGACTTGACAGAAGGTCTGAATCACATACTAAGTTATCTGAGTTCTTTTCCACAAAGTACTATTGGTATTAAAATGTAGAGATTTGGGTTTTTTTTGGTCAGGCCCACCAGCTCCTTAGGGATCTCTGACATATTTCCAGTGGCTTCAATAACTCTTGTGTTGTTACCCAAACAGAGGAATTCCAGCTGGTGTCCACCAGCAATGTCTGACTTTCCTGGGGCCATTACCAGCTTCAGCACCTGCAGGGGCACACACAGAGTGCCTGCAGGGGGTGACACAAGCCTCACATCTGCAATGACCCTGAAAAAGCCAGCTAAGGCCATCCCCGGTTCTATATTTAAAACTGTTTGTTTAATTGGTGGAGTGCACCAAGAATAAATAATGAGCTAATTCTGAAGATCATTCCCAGAACAGCCAGCTTGGATTTTTTTTCTGCAAGTCAAAACTCTCTCCTCTCCTTTGTTTGGGTTTTCTGGATTTTCGTGTTTTTAATGGTTTCATTCTCTGAAGGTGAACAGCTTTATCTAAGTGCAATTGTAGGAACAGTACGATATTTCAAGCATGAAGCATTCTTCACATGAGTGATGTTTTGCAGTGGTTTTTTACTGAATACAAAAATAGTTAAAAGTTCAATTTCTAAAAACTGGATCAAAGATTCTAACCAGATTGGAGATGAAGTTTCTTCCACTAAAAAAAAAAAAACCAAAAAAACAAAAAACCAACCAACCAACCAAGAGAAAAAAAAAAAAAACAACACAAAAAACCCCCAGCAAACCAAAACAAAAGTCAGTTAAGAAATACTACCACCAGAGTTTTTCCAATGTATTGTACAGACCTTCTTTACCTTCCTTGATAACAGTTAAAAACTAGGAGCTTAACTACAAATTTTATCTCAGAAAAGAATTTTAAAAGACTTAAACAGATATAGAAATTCCTTTTTTAAATTTTTCATTAACTTTTTAGCTGTAATGCGTTATAAAGGTTTGATAATATTTTTTTTTTAATAACTTTCTCTTGTATTTTGCTTTGTTCTAATGCACCAGCAGCATCCACGGGTCTCTGTGTCTCAGTGAGTGCACAGGCAGAGAGAGAGATGAGGTACAAAGTAACATACAGAGGTCAGAGTGCAGTGAAATGACTGTCCAGAATAGGCTTGCTCATGGACTTGATGATTAATAATACTAATACAGCAATTGTCCTTTTAATGACTATGGACATAAGTGGATCTCATTTAACTTGACTTACTGTGGTTGAAAGAATACAAGCTTTAGTCAAATACCAACCAGGCACTGTGAGAATACTATGTCTCTTTGCTAGGTTATAAAATAAAGAACTTAATTCTGTCATGCACTTGGTGTTGTATTCATTTTATCTCACAAATAGGGAGCCAAAAAAACTAAAGGCAAAGGGTTATGCCCAAGCTGATAAAGCAGGTCCATGATGAAGTGTGAAATTGAAGCTCACCACTGACTCATAGGTCAGTTAAACCTTAAAACCTTAAAATCTTATTTCCATATGCTTTTTTAGCTCTCACATGATGTTGCTTATTACCAGTTTCAGATGAAATCTTTATTTCTGTAGGAGTGTAGCGATACTCTGAGCAGCTTACACTGAAGTTTCCTTGATTCCTAGCACTGATGCACCAATTCATTGTCACATGTAAAAACATTCTGCCACCTCCAGTACAGCTTTGGGACCAAATATGACACCTATTCCATGGCATGAGCTCACCAAAAAACCTGTCTAGAAGCTGAATCTTACCTTCTGGGTTGTGTCTAACTACCCTGTGAGACAGGAAAGCTGGGGATTAAGTGGTAGCATGGAGTCAAGAACCAAGAAGTTGCTATTTGCTGCTTGAGTTTTTAAATTCAAATCCTTTTTCTAAGAGTGGGTTTTAAGTACTCAAGAATACTGAGAAATTCAAGCTGGCAAGCAGAACCCAGTTCAGACCTGGAAAATCTGGATTTCTGAGCAACTGTTATTAGCTTGACCCTTATTTTTAGGGTCACACTGCTTAAACTGGCAGATATCAAAATGGGCTGAGGGCCAAATCAGTTATGATCTGGTTTTATTTATCCAAAAGTCTCCTACGGACCTAATTTGCTATTTTGTGTTAAGAAATAATGAGTAAGTAGAAAGGATTACGAACACATGTTTGGCATAGAGAGGAAGAGAGAATGCAGCCATAACTTCAATTTGGGAATGTCTTACTTCATCATGAGCTTAAGTTTCAAAGCTGACACAGGGATTTTGGTACATAATGCCTCATTTTCAACTAATTGCACCTTAACTGAACACTGAAACCTTCAATTTGGAAGCTCAAATTAACAGCTATATGGTGGTAGCTTTTTCCCAGGTTGTGTGTAGATGCCAACTGGAGGATATAGGCATGTGATCAAGTCTTTAAATGTGGTTTTATTAAGTAATAAGAATAATCAATATATGGTGACAATTTTTACAAAACAAAACTTCTTCTAGTCTGCTGTGGTATCCCTAGTCAATATCTTGAGTAATTTACCCTGAAGTTTTCTCAGCACTCTGTAGAGAAAACCAGTACCCTTCCTTGAAAGTGCCTTGCTATTCAGCTAATTGGAAAAAAACAAAACAAAACAAAACAACAACAAAAAAATGTAACTGTTCTAGGTAATTCCCATGCTACGTTGTGTCAAAACTGCATTTGAAAAGTTGAAGTTCCCCCAGGGAAAAGTAAAACCATCCCTGGTGGTATATACCTGTTAAATATGAATGCAAATCACTGCTTCCTTAACTATTTATGCAAATGAATCTTTCAGCTGGGTATGAGATGTTTAAACTTTAAGCCTACCAAGTTGATTAATGACTTGGTCAATATAAGCCTTGGTTCACAGGGAAGGCATCTGCAGATAAATAAATCAAACACTCCTTGCCAATTTATAATATTGTATTTATACTTCTACCCTGTGCATGCTGAATGATGGCAGTGGCACACGAATCAAATGGGTACTTTACAGCTTCCCAAATGCCACAATCTGCCAATTTCATTAGCAATGCCATAAGATAATTTTTTCAACCTGGGGAATTTCCTGAGGAAATCAAACTTAGAAAAGAAAAGCCATCCCATGCTCTTTGAAAGTATGAAAAAGACATTTGAAGTCAAATCACTGGAGAACAAATTGTGAGAAGTTGCAGAGGAGGAGATGCACCAAGGGTTGGTGGTGAATGGTGCAAATACAGATGTGTGTGCTTAGTGACAGCCATCCACAGAAACTCCTCAGTCTGAAACTGCTCCCTTCCTTCCTTCCCAGCCACCTCTGGCTCCCCTCCCCTAGGGATCAGTAGGAATTGTGTCCAGCATCAGCTCCGTGCTGCAGAGAACTGGAGCAGCCTGAGCCCGAGCTCTGCGTCCCCACTGTGTCAGCGTGAGAATGGGGGATGGCAAAACTGGGTTACATGGCTGAGCCTTCTCACAGTCCTCATCCAAGGAACAAGCACAACAGGAGCATGAAAAGCATGGGACCTAAAAGGCAGAATGAACATGCATAATTAATTTTCAGGGACTGCAAGACAATGTGATCACCTTCAGATTTTCCCCATCTGTTGCTAAGCAGCATTCTTAAGTCACAAGCTTTGCCTCACAAAATGAACAGCAGTCTCCCCACATTTTGCTGGTTTTCCATTTACACTGTTCTTTTGCCAAGCTTGCATTTTAGCTATATTTCAAAATGCTTTAAAACAAAGATCAGTGCTGATCTAGCTGCAATCTTTGGGAAAAGGTTTCAGTTACTACCTGGGACCAGCAGCCCACAGACTCACCAGTCCCCAAAAAGGAGTTAGAAAAGCCTCCATCTGGCATGTGCCAAAGGAATTGATTTCTGCCTCTCATCCCTGAGCTTTACATGAGAAATTGAACTTGCATCATGGAAAAGGCAGGAGTATCAAACTTTTGTGGTTGTATATTCATTATCAGTCTCAATCTGTAGAAACCTGTAGAAACAAAATCTTAGATTTTTTCCTGTGGTGGTAGTAAATTAACTGTATTTATTCATTTGATATGTGCTAAGGACGTTGTTCCAATGATCAAACACCCATTCAATGCTCTGGGCATTCTGACAAAAATTAAAATTAAATCAAGGAGCTCTCTCTGTTAGAAATTCTCTCTCATTTAATTAGAAGTAAAGGGCTGGCTGCCAGTGTTCCAAAACTAATACCAAACATGCCCAGTGCAAACACCCTCTCCACAAATATTCACACCAGAAATTTCAGAAATCCTCATTCTTGAAGACCAAGAGAAGTGACAAAGAGTTCAGGATCTTTCAGCGACTGTGGGGAATTAATTCCTCACACTTAGATCCCACATGTCTGCAGTTTAACCACTCTACACTGTTAGCTCAGTTACACAAAATGAGCAATCCTTTTAAAATGCAAAATGACCATCAGCTCCGTTTTCAATATTCATGAAATGAACAAATCATAAAGCTGATTAACATAGGTGATCCTGTGGAGTATGCTCAGCTCTCTAGAGCATGTATCCTCAGCTCTCTAGAAAAACATTTCCCAAAGGGATAGCTAAAAGTTTCCCAAGTCTCCTTGGCTAACTGTAGCAGCCTTCAGAGCCCCACAGCCAACAAATGCTTCTCACACAGCCACTGGCCCAACACACACACACACATTGGTCTATGACTCTTCATATCCTTCCAGATGCCTCAGCACCCACCAAAGCACCAATTCTACCTGGTCACACCCCTAGTTACAAACCCCCAACTAGAAGTAGCTGCACTGTTCTGCCACTGAATAAGCCATCACTGTTTTGGCAACAAATATTGCTTCTTGAAGAAGGTTTTTGTTCCACATAAATTCAGATATAAACAGAATAGCTTTAATGACCTGGGCATTTATATTCACCTACTACCCAGGAGTAGCTGGGGATCCATACTTTGCACCTACACAAGGATATGTCCAAAGCCAAATTTGTTCCACTAGCTCCAGTGGACAGTGCATTCCTCACTCTTTTAGGTATATCTGTAGGAAAGAGATACAGAGAGTGGGTTTGGTTTTTTTTTTTTTACTTTGTTAATCTCTTTTTGTCTCTACTAGGTGTTAAGTAAAAGGACAGGGAGCCCGCCTAGCAAAACCTGCAGCCTAGGTGTAGGTAGGCAGACTCCTGTTGCCAACTCAATCTCCTCCCTGCAAGCCTCCAATTTCTGCAAAACTGCAGGACTACGGGTGAGCCACGAAAGAACAGCAGTCTCTGGCATGTGTCCTGTTGCTTAAAGGAACAGGCAAATGAGGAGAAAAGAGGCATGAGGAGGCTGCAGAGATGGAATATACACATATTCAAAGGTGAGGTTGCACCTACATAAGAGGAAAAACAGGCAGAAAGGTCTGATGCAGGCAAAATGGACTAATAGAGGGGATACAGGCACGCCATAGGAGAAAATAACAACAACAACAAAGAAGTTATTAGGAGAATTAGAGCAAAGAAACTAATGGAAAGACCGAACAAAAATGAAAAAACAGAACTTAAATGCCAATAATAAATATGCATTTCTTGTGACAGACTATTAGAGCTTCAGTGCAAGACTGATTTTACAATTAGTATGAATAACCACTGTTTGGCAGTGTTAAAACTGAATGTAATAACAGCCAGTGGTGTACAGCTATATTATTTTCTCAGATGTAACCTGAAGTGTAATGCTGTTTTCGTTACTGAGAAGCCACTGATGACCTGCAGTGAGCTCCATTCAGTAAGGTCAGCATGACAATAGCTGGCAATGGAAACCAAAACAGCAGGAAAGCTGCTCTCAGACATCGAGTCCCTTCTGTAGAATCACTGGGTTCAGATGTTGGCAAGTTTCTCTAGGGAATACCAAAAACATTATAGCAGAGATAAGGTCAGCCTAATGTTTCTGTAACATGGCTGTTTCAATATCATAATGATTTATAATGCTTATTTAACCTACTAATTTAACTTGTAAGCTGGTGAGAGGTTTTCATATTTTTTGCTTTTGTTTTTACTATGATGTTGATAAATGCTGCCTTTTCCTCTTTCAAATTCCTTGTCAAATACGAACTGGTTCTGTAGTTTACACTGAAAGTCCATCTAGTCCAACATGTCCCCTTGAAGAGTAGCCACAACAGGATACTTCACAAAGACATTCCTGTCCTTTGATTTCTGTTGAACTCAAGGAGTTGTTCCCCTGTGAGAGAACCACCTCTTGTTAACTGTGCTGCCATTTTGTAACTAGTGTTAAAAGCTTCTACAAATGCAAATAACGCTGTATCAACAACTCATCCACTTCCCCCTCACTTACAGCCCTTTGGAGAAAGCTTTGTAGACCAAGTAGTTATTTCTTCCTCGCATAACGTGTTTTGTCAACCTTTTAATCTCAGGCCATTAAGGAATATATTGAAACATAATAATTACAAATTATATGACTCCGGGAGAAGCTGTAGCAGTTCCTGCCCTACTTTCAAAGTAGCTTGCTCAACTGCAAGCCAGCTGCACTACTACTCTGTAATCCTGCAAGTTAGGTGGCAAAATGGTGGTCTTTACTCAATGAGTTTCATCTAGAAATTTAATACCCCCATGGAATCTGTAGTTGACACTACTACAGAATATATTATTGAATGTTTTAAATAATGAAGTCTTTATTAACAAATCTAACCACAGTGTTTACATCTCTAGAATAATCAAATTCTTTATATAAAGCCTGTACTAGAATTGAAAAGCATAGGTTATTTCTGAATAATTCCCAAAAGATATTTGCATTGTTTCATTAAACAAACAATCCTTTCCTAAAATACGCAGCTTGCAATTGCATGATTAAATACATATTCACTATAAATCACAACAAATGTTTTTATTTGTGCATCAATTGGAATATTAAAATGCTGATATTGTGTCATTTATCTACTTTACATGTTCTGCAGTTTCTAACAGCAGAACACTGGTTTGAAAGTGAGAGAGGGAGAGGGGGGTCCATCCTTTCACTGCAGAGCATTGCATTGCTCTGCCAGCTTCAACCACTGTACCAGTGCTTCTTATCCTTAACCTGGTATAAAAAAGGGGAATATAGAATCCATTGTTATTGTTGGAGGCATATGCCAAGGGCTCTTGTTGAACTATTCTGTAAGAAGAAGGAAGTGTTGAATATGTCCATGCCCAAGACAGGAAAGGTGGTGCTCAAAAGTCAAGAATAATTGTGTGCAGCTGGACAATTTCCATGGAGTGATTTTATGGAAGAAACTGTTTATAAGTAGTTAATTGCCACTTTAAATGTGTCTTTTTCACTGACTCCTATCACCATGTGGTTTCATAAAGCACAAATACTTCAAGAAATGAGCACCATCTGTGTTTAATGTTAAACCCTTTAACATACCTTTGTCTCAGACATCTTTTTTCCAGGCTTTTCAAGTTCTATAGTATTCTTTAGCAATACTCCATGTGTTCTGCAATATGATCCATGTCTTACCCTTCTAATCAATGAGTGGGCAATGCCCATTAATGCAGTCATTGGAACAACCAGAATGATCTAGGCTGCATTGCAATAATAAAGAGATTTCCACCTCTTGCACAATGCTCTTGTACATTGTTGTTTTTAGTTTGCTTCTGGAATTGGATAAAATCTGATTAGCTAACTGTAATCCAGCGAAATATAAGAGAAATTTAGCCTATTTTACAAAGCTTAACAAAAAACTAACCTTCCAATCCATCTAAAACAATTTGAACAAGTAATTCTTTCAATGTCCAAGTATCCATTAGTAGTGAAGTGCATTGGAATGTTGTCTCAAAATCATAAGGGATTGTAACTGATTCTTTTTTTGTGCCTGTGGTATCACTGCTGAACAAGTGCACTAAAAACTCTTTTGCAGCAGGGAACCATGTTTTGCTTGGTCAGCACATAGCGTAAGCTCAATGCAGTCTCTTAGCAAGCTCCTGGACATCAGCAAATTGCAAATAATAAAAAAGCTGTATTAGACCATAGCACCAAGTGGCAGCTTAGTACTTAATTCGTGAGCTAAAAAAAAAATACAACTCAAAAGCAGGGTTGCACAATACTGGGCCTGATGCAGTTTGTACTTACAGAACAGGACTGGCTCAGTATTAGTAAAAGTCAATTTGTTAGATATTTGCTGTGAGCACAGCATTGCACAATATGTGCAATAAATTACTGCGTGCATGCATAATCATATTCTGATCACAGAATAAATGCCTGTGCTCTCTATTGCACATTCTCAAGCATAAATCATCAGGTTTCCAAAACCTCTTTGAAGAATTTTTTTTCCTCGTGATTAGTTTGATGCTGAATCAAGTTCAGTCACCTCAGACACTGACAGCTAAGCCTGAAGGTGAAATACACGAGGTATGAGTCCCATCTTGTTTGTGAATGTTTGCACAGCCAACATTTGAAGCCATACCCAATCCATCGGCTTCGAATTTCAAATCTGTGTGACTGCAGCGCCCCGAGAAGAGACACTGGCACCCTCAGCCTCTGCCCGCCCCGGACAAAGCCCCGGGGCGGGGCGGGCCGACCC
>NW_005054319.1:6778600-6779347 GCF_000277835.1 Geospiza fortis
AAGCGGCGGGGCCGCCGCGGCCAAGGCACCGCTGTGCGGGACGGGGCGATTTGCCTGGGCCTGGGGAGTGATCCCAGAGAACTTTCAAAAATACCTGCACCAGGAGTAGTGTGGCCAGCAGGACCAGGGCAATGATTGTCCTGTACTTGGCACTGGTGAGGGCACACCTCGAGTGCTGCATCGAGTTCTGGACTCCCCAGTTCAGAAAGGCCCTAGAGGTGCTGGTGTGTGTCCAGAGAAAGACAACGAAGTTTGGGAAGGGTCTGAAGCACAACTCCTATGAGGAGCTGATGAGAGGGCTCAGCCTGGAGAAAAGTAGGCTCAGCGGGGACCTTATTGCTCTACAAGTACCTGAAAGGAGGTTGTAGGGGTAGGGGTCCAACTCTTCTCCCAGGCAGCCAGCGACAGCACGCGAGTACACAGTCTTAAACTACGCCAGTGGAGGCTTAGGTGGGACGCACGCGGAATTTCTTTCCAAAAAGGGCGATTGACATTGGAATGGGCAGCCCAGGGAGGTGGTGGAGTCACCGTCCCTGGAGGTGTTTAAGGACAGGCTGGACGTGGCCCTTTGTGCCATGGTCTGGTTGACACGGTGGTGCTCGGTCATAGGTTACACTCGATAATCTCAGAGTTCTTTTCCCACCTCAACGGTTCAGTAACCCCGCACCGGCGCTCAGTCCAGCCCGGCTCACTGAGGGCGCGAGTGCCCGGATGTGCGTCCCCGCCTCCCGCACGTGCGCGGCGCCA
>NW_005054319.1:6779661-6787983 GCF_000277835.1 Geospiza fortis
CCCGGCCCGGCCGCTGGTGGATGTGTCCTGTGTTATTATTTGCTAGGGAGGAACACTCGCTGCCGGGGGAGGTGCGGGGCTGCGGGCAGCAGGGCGGCGCTGCGGGCCCGGCCCGAGCCCTGCGGGCGTTGAGATGGGAGCGCCTCGCCCGGGGGAGACCGGAGCCCTCCGTGTCCCCGATCGTGGAGCTGCAGCGGAGGTCACTGGGCTGTGAGGAGAGCTGTGACCCTTAGAGCACGGGCTGTTAACGAGTTCGGCTCGTTTTCTGCGGCATGCGTGGATTTAGATGGCACTTGGTCAATCCATTTTAGCGTGGAATAGGTTGCCCAAGAAGGTGGTGGAGTCACCATCCGTAAGGCGTTTAAAAGACGATGTGGCGCAGGGTGATGTGCTTTAGAGGTTTCAGTGGCAGTGCTGGTTCGATGGTTGGACTGGACGATATAAAAGGTCTTTTCCAAGCCTGATGATTCCGTGATTCCAGAATCAGCGTTGTTAGCAAGCGTATGTATCCCCAGCACCTGCGTGCACAGATCCACATGCGGCTGCAGGTCCCTTGGCTGGCACTTGCGGCAGTGACATTCTTGGGGACGCGGGCAGCCAGGTGCAGAGCTGTGCTGCCGTGCCGTGCCTTTCTGCCAGCAAATACATTTTCCTTTGTTCCATTTCTGTGCGTTTTGTATTGGTGTGCAAGTGTGCAGTGCAGAAAACTGCTGTTAGTCAGTGCAGTCAAGAGATACCAGGACTTCTGCCTGCTGCAGGCAATTGGCTGAAATAAAGACTGCAGGATTTAAAGTGAATAAATCCTGTTTGTTTAGCTATAAAGTAAATATCAGGAAAATTATCTTTTTATGAATGTTTCAAAAACACCTCCATAAAGTCTGGTATGTCAATATGTCTAAAATACTTAAAGCTTAAACATCACTCACCTTTTAAGAAAAAAAGCCAAGATTTCACTGTCCTGTGAGTACAGCATGTTCTGAAGTTCTTGTTTATGGGAAGGTGTTCACACTTCTTCCTCACACTGCATCTTTTCCTTTATGAGAAAAAAATGCTCAGGTTTTGAATTAATTGAGGTTTTGAAGCTTTCAACAAAGGCACAGCTGGCATTTCATAAAATTATTCTCTTAATGTGTGACATTTTATCTTGTTCCTTCCTAAAGTTTTCTGTCCTGTGTAATTGCTTAGGGCAGATGTGACTTTGTGGTCTAACTTGCAGTTAAAACTTGACAAGATTGCTGCCTGGTAATGACACCAGTTATTAAGCAAATAAAAACACCTAGAAGCTGAACATCCTTAGTACATTGTTGGGAGTACAGAGTATCTTAAGGGATTTGGCAGTATTTGGAGAAGTGTAGAAAACTGAACTTAATGATGCAAATGAGTTTTTAGAAGCAGTCATACAATAACATGGAAATCACCTTTATATTTATCTTTTGTTTGTCAGATTCTGTTGAATTATAAGGTAGTATCAAACAGCTTTAATAGTGAGGTTTAATACATAGATATTCAGAAAAATTTAGTGGTTTATATGCATAAAATACTTCAAAAAATGGAACTTTTACTTGTTAGCCTGGCAATGAAATTAGATAATTGATGACGTAATAGACTAATGTAATATTGGATAGGGAATATGCTTAGTTGAGGTTTGGGGTTTTTTAAACAGCATTTAGATTACTGATGAAATGATTATTGGAAGGAAGAGGGAATATATTTTATCATAGGCCATTTATTTTTGTGGGCCTTTTTGGCATTTCCATCTTGTAACCTCTTCCTCTTGTGAGTTTGCTTTGGTTTTTTACATGTGCAGTTTTTAACCTCTGTCACTGACATGTACAGAAACCATAACATCAGCTTCAGCCTTTAAAAGAATGAACAGTAGTCTGTTAGGATTCATCTCTGGGATCAAAAGTAAAATTGTGTGGCTGAGCAATGTCAGGGACGTTCTAAGTCTGATACCTGTGGGTTCAAAGCCAAAACTGGCAAACTCCATTAGTGTTACTGTATGAAACAGCATTTGATAAATGCCAGACTTTAAAATAACTGATTTTTTAAACTTTTCTAAATATAATGAGCAGTAGGTTTCTATTGACTTAATCATATGTGTCTGTATATGTATATATATACACACACAGTCTAAAATATTCCAATGAATGAAATGTTGATGTTGGAACGGGTCCATTTGCGTTGGTGACATAGCAGAAAGGCAAAATGTGGATGGGAACAGTTTCCTTTTTTTTGTAAACATTCCATTGTATTGGAATCTATAGAAAACTAAAATGCATTTTTGTTGTATAATTGACACTTCCAGGTGTAAAGACTTGAAGGAACTAGGGCTGAGTTTGTGTATTGGATTGAGCTAAAAGGAGCAGATGATGCACCTCTGCTACTGCTGTTCTTGCCAGAGGTAATTGGAAAGACAAATACCATCTTAGAATTTGAGCAGGAATATGAAAGGTGCTAAAAGATGCACATAAAGTATATTAAAATCACTTTACTCTCAGGATTTTAACCTAATAGCACACTTTTACATCTGCAAAACTGCAGAAGCTGAGAAAGCTGACCTAGTATTCTTAAGGCTTTAATTTCTCAGAACAAAATATGTAACTTTTTAAATAACAAATCCTTGAGACATCTTTGTGATTTTTGTTTTTCCTTTTTACTTTCCAACCAACCAGGAATGTGCTGAACAGACACTCTAGAAGGGTGCTAGAGATACAAGGTAAGTGCTGTATCTTAAAAAACTTAAACTTTTGAAATAAGTTTTTTTAATAAAGCTGCTATGCTATTTTTTTAGTGAGCAGTATATCCCTTTAAGTTGTGCTTAAGGTTTTGTAATCCTGTTAAAATGGAAGGTTTTCCAGGAGATCTGTTCCTATACAAACAGAAATTTGGTTATATGTAGTACATGTATTACGTAAACTTGAGAGCAAGTTATTGTGATTTTATGCTTTGGCCTTTGATATGAGTGGGTTTTAATCACCTCTTAAGATTATGATATAACTGCTCATATGCTGATTAAACAATATTTTCTCTTTTTAAAGGACTGTCATGCTTGCAAGCCTTCATAGATGTTAGCTGTTTTCCACATGTGAATAGTTTCGATATTAAAATTTTGGCTTGTAGAACATTTTGTTTACTTTTAACAGTTTTTCTGCAGTGACTCAGGCTTGTACCAGCACAGCACCTCCAGAGGGACTCCAGATCCTGTGTGGTTTGGTTAAATCAATCCAGTTATAGATGAGGAAAATTCTCTCTCAAAGGGATTCACCAAGTGTGTTTGCCTCTGCTGCTAGTGCTGTTCCAGGAGGTGTTAGCAAGGGAAGTGAAGGAGCTCAGTAAAACAAGGAACTTGGGTTATATTGACTAACACATTCTCAGTTCTGGAACTGTGTGCTTCTGGAGTTTAGCTGATCCCTAAATGGTGAAAATTCTGATCCTGCCCTTCCCTCCTCATCTTCAGTGTGGGAAAAAGAGGGTGGGACAGGTTGCCTGATTTTCAAGACTTAAAGCCTCTTGATAGTTTCCAGTGAGGCCTCCTAGATGAACCAGAGCATTGGTTCCACCTCTACAGAAAAAGCAGACACTACACACGACTGTCATGGCTAAGAGCTGCTGCAGAGACTGGAAGAACAAGATGTACAGAACTGCATATACACAGAAGGGGATATATATCTGTAGCATTGATGTGTTCCAACAAACCCCAGAACTGTGCTAGGCAAAAAATCCCAACTAGAAACACTTCAAGCTAGGGGAGCTTCCCCTAACCTGAAGGCAAGGTGTGTTTAGGGTTGTGTGCAGGCTCCATGAGGAGCAGGTTTGATTAGACTTGGCAAACCAGTTCACTTTGTGTCCTCCTTTAGTAAATCTACAATCTTTGGTTCTTACTGTGAATAAATCTGCTGCTTTTTTAGCTGCATGTCCAAAAAAAAGATAAACCACTGAAATTAAGACTATTTTTGCTTGACAGCTATGAATGTTTCATGTTTGCTTCTTCAAATGAAGAAATGCTGCTTATTTTTCCATGCTGTGCTGTATTCCTAGCATTGTTTTGAAACATCTTTAGCACCTGAAGCTCAAGAGCCAGAATTGCCCAGTGTTAGTTACAGAATACAACTTTTTTCAAACTTTCCTTCTGTGGCAAAGATTGATGTCTACCACAAAAATCTTCCATATCCTGAAACTCCAAAGTAAATGCACATTACAGAATTTATTGAAGTGTTCAGATTACTGTTATTAAATCCAGATGTTAATGTAACAGTTTTGCACTTGGGCAATAAACTGGATCTCTGTGATTGTTGACTCAGTAGAGAGTATTTTAAGATTTCATATTTGGTACTTGGCTTAAGCATTAATTAAATGTTGGAGAAGGGGCTTTTACTTGGGCATGGTGCCAAAAGCAACAAAGTGAGAGAGAAGCCCTGGTTACACTCAGTTTTGGTCTTTATACCAACTAGTGAAACACAAATTAACAAAACAAAAAATAAAGAGAAAAAGACACCCACTGGTTTTCTATCCTTCTAAGTGAATTATGACCTAGGTAGTCCTAGTTACCTACCTGAGAAGGACATGCAGTTGTGTTCATGTTTCCACATTTTGTGTCTAATACTAGAAGCCTGCTGGAAGGCTAGGGAACAGTTGCTGAAAACTTGTTTACAAATTCTAGAGACATTAAAATTAGAGTCTTAGTCATTCTTTAAATGTAAAAGAGGTAGCTCATAAAAATTCAGCAGAGAAACTCATTAAAATGAGTTCAAATTATTAGTGTATTAAGTTATTTCAGGAGTTTTTGAATGGACTAATAAATCTCTCTGAACTATTTTTGAATGTGTTTTTTCATCATATATCACTTGGTGCGCTTTTTTTTTTAGGATTTCATCTTTAAAAATAAAATCTTAAACATATTTTTCCATGGAAAGTACAACTAAGACAGGTACCAAAAAAGAAAAGCCTTAATGTTTGGCTAATGTTTTTGCTAATGTTTTTCAGTATTTAATTTGTGTTCTTTGTACAGCTATACTCTTTATAAGTATACTTAGTATATTTATAAGGTTTTTGTTAAAGACTTGTAATCTCTATGAGTTAGGAATTTATAGAAACAATTGGAAACTACCATTTTCTACTTAATGTTTTCAACACTAATTTCATTTGCAGGGTCTGGACTGCAGAAGGTGTTTAATACCCAGTTTATGAGGGTAAAGCTCACTTATGGTCTTTCTAGTAAATACTTAATTAAAGAGAAGTTACTGCTTTATTTTGCAGTCTTTATCATTTCTGAATTTGTATGGGTTAATTACAGTAATGCTTCTTTATGTTAATGTCAAATAATACAGCAGCACTCAAATACAAAGTACTGAGCAAATACTGTCAGTTTTTGCAAAATATGAACTGTCTTTATGGATATGGGAATTATAAGTCTTCCAGTGTGAATCAAGCCCTAAATAATTCTCTCTATATCTTTAGACAGTTTTAACCAACTTTCTTTGCTTCTATGAATAACTGAGTGTAATTTGTGATTTCTTCTGGAATCAGATCCTCTCTCCTCTGCCAGATGTTCCACCCTTCCTCTGTTCTGTCAGTTAAACCATTTGATGCCTCTTTTACCAGCTCCTGCATCAGAAGCCTAATTTTAAAAACTTGTGCAAAATTGGTAAAAGAGAAAAGTGGAATCTCTTGGAAGAGGTGAAATGCAGGTGGTGAGAACCTGCTGTGGCCCATAGTTCATCCTGGCTGTCCTGGGAAGGCTGTGGGCAGGAGCACAGGTGGGAATGTGGAGCCAGCGCAGCCCCCAGTGTGACCCGAGGATGGGTGAAACACTGGGGCTGCCTCCCTTTGCTGCAGAGAAAACCACACTCACAGGAGACCCTTGGCACAGTTCTACACCTCAAATACCTGGGGCAGCTGGGGCCTGGAGGTGGTGCAGGAGAGAATTCCATGGTGTCTCCCTGCTGCCTGTGGGTTCTTGCATAGGTGGGAGACTTTGGAAAGCCTAAGCCAGCCTTGTGCTGGCTGCCTGAGGAACATGGTCAAGAAAAGGTTATCAAGGAAGGATGGTATACAGAGCATTTTTGATGGGTAAAACTGAGTTCAGGTGATTTAGTGATAGATGGAGGATAGAAAAAAATGGAGAATACAGGAATAGAAATCAGGAAAGTGGGTATTGAAGTGATCTGGGGGAAAAAACCCTATTGTCTGACACTAGAAAAAGAGCAATGAAAATAAACCAAGAGGAAAAACTCCTTGGCTACAGTATTTATATCTGATACCAGATTATATTTAACGAATAGCTTGCTTTCATCACATAATCAGTATTTTCCAACAAAGTTTCTAATAAAGCTTTGTAGTATCTTTTTAAAATATTTTGAGTGCTGCTCAAACTACAAGAACTACAGAAAGTAAATGTGTGACAGCTGCTAAGTGCAGAAATTTGTAATCTACTGTAAACAATTTTATGTTACCATCTATTTCTTATTTATTTTTAAACGAGCAGCTTTGTATGGAATGAAATACTGGAACACAATAGTTTAACAGATAAGACTTCTTTGAAACTGGCCTTAGACAACATAAACTCTCCTGACCCAGAGTTTCTGCCCTATTAGTCTTTAGCTAATTTCAGTAGGGAAAATGGAATTCAAATTCATTTTAGCTTTGGAGATCGTGAGAAATTGGTTCTTAAAGTACTGAGGGCATGGACTGTGGATTATAGCATTAAACTGTTTGGAACATCAGAGTTTTCAGGCACCATCCTAATAACATCCTTTTCCTGATTATTTTAGAATATAGGTGTTGATCTGGAGATGAGGCTTCATCAGTTATGATCTTGGATCTGTATTTATAAAGAAGCAATAAGTTATATTCCTTCCTGTGGTCTTACCCTGTTCCTTGTTAGAAGAAATGTGTTTGATTTGAAAAGTAAAAATTTGGCTTCTGTTGAAGTGAAGAGTGTAATTTTGTCTTTATCAAATTACTTGTTTTGCTGTTAGTCATAATACTATGTGTGTGGTATATCTTTGTGCCTAATTTCCAGTGTTTAGGAGAATCAGGGCTGGGATTTTGTGGTTTGTTGTGGGATTTTTCTTCCTGGAAGTCTGCTTAACTGTATGGAATTCAGCATTCTTTCAGTCTGCATCCTTGTTGTTTCTATTAAAAAACACCCTGACTTTAATTCTTAGGAAGATGATGTAAGATGTAAATCCAGTAGAAGTGATATAATTGCATTCAGATTGTGACCTTTTGTCACTGCTGTATAAAAATGAGGCCATGTAATACAATGTGGGATTAGAAGTAAGAAACAAGAAAGAATATTGTAGGTGAACTCTTAATCACTTGCTGCTAATCAGGTAAAGAATGTACAGTAAATTGTTGCTGAGATGTACCGCAAGTTGATTTATATATTTTTTTAATTAAACATTAATGTGTCACCTTCTGTGTTTTCCTTTTGTCCATTAGCAGATTAAATATTAAAAGTTTCATTTTCAGAAGTTGGGAGCAACAAGTTGACTGGTTTCCATGGGAGCTAATTCAAGTTACTGTTTGCATTGTTAATACCTCAAAGCTATGTTGGTCCAAGTCAATATGCAGCAAAAGGTTTGTGTGAGATAGATTTTCTTAGCTCTCCTAAAGTTGTGTGTAGAGACTGCTTGAGTGAGGACCTTCTGCACATGTCACTGAATTTCAGCTCAGACATAATGATTCTGATTTTTGCAAGATCCCCTAAATTGAAGTTGCTTGTAATCTCTTAATTACGCTTACGTTATTTTGAATTAATGTCAGGTTAGCACTTAGTTTCTTGCTGAATGTAAATAGTATGTTAAATTCTGTCCAATAGAAATTGATTGTATTTTTAAAGACAAATTTAACTCCAGATATTACAATAATAAAGTAATTACAGTAATTAATAATCAAATTTCAATAATAAAACTTTGCTAATCTTTGTAAAGTGTGTAGATATAAAAATAAGCAAAGCATAGATTTTTCAAGAAATCTCATCTACTAGAAATGATTGTGCAATCAGTCCCACTTCTGAAAAGAGGTAGAAAGCAGCACGTTCAATGGGAGGCAGTCCTGCAGTTCCTTCCTCTTTGGTTTGAATCCTTGTGCTTTCCTTGCTTTGTTCAGTTCAAGGGCTTGGTTTGCAGGCAGTAAAATAAACAGAGTAGCACCTGCAGCTTAGTCATAAATGGGAACATCTCGCAGTATCCAAGCAAACAAATGAAATCATGGAGTCATCTAACCTTTCTTGAAATGCCTTAAGAGCTTTACCAACATTCATTTTTAAGAAGGACTTCTATTTTGGTTATCAAAGGTCTCTGAACATATAGGGAA
>NW_005054319.1:6788239-6796510 GCF_000277835.1 Geospiza fortis
AGGGAAAGATTATGATCCAATTCACTGATAAAAGTTATGAAGTATTGTCTGAGCTACCAAGTGCCTTTATTATACAAAAACAAGCACTTGGGCTTTGATTTTTTCCTATGCTGGCAACTTCAATTACATAAATAGATTCTTCTGGCTACACCTTGTGTTTGCTGGCCACAGAAAATCATGGAGCACATGAGATCTTAGTAATTGCTTTCACAAAGTTCTGTCATAGACCAGAAGAACTGAACTTGCTTCTGAGCAGGTTAATCTGAGTTGAAGTCGCAATTACTCAAGCACTCCTGCAAAGCACTTCATATTAAAACTGAAGTTAATAATTTTGGGATTTTTGCTAATTGGAATTCAAATAAGTGGCTTTGGAAGTCATATGTCACAATGTTTCATTGGAAAAAAATATTTAAATATGTAGATATTTATGAAGGTGAGAAACTAGGAGAATCATCTGTTTGCACACCACACTAATGCAGATAGCTGTTGTTTGGTTGGTTTCTTTGTTTCTTTGCCTTGCTAAATTTAGGTGTAAAACTGACCTTGTGTTGCTTTGTAAACTCAGCCTGAATGTATTTGTTGCCAGTGTTAATGTCAGCTTCTTAAATTAGAGAATTAAAACAAATTTAGAATATTGACAATCAACATCATCTTCACAGACTGAAAAATAGGAATGTCATATTTAGATTTTTCTGACCATTTGCATACAACATATTTCCATATACAGTAACACGTAAACAAGACACTGCTTCATATTTTGCCTATCTAGTTTTAAGTATTTTTATGAAGCTCTTTATTTTAAGAACTAGTGAGGATATGTGCTATGACAGCTTTGTATTTATTTAATCAAGTGGAACCAGCTGAACCACTTAATGTTGCCTTAAGAGGAGCATGTTTTATTAAGAATATCCACAGAAGAGATGAGATTAAATCAAATTATGTCTGCTCATATGGTGGTTAAAAGTAAAAAGTTGTTGAGGACTGTGCCTGAAGTCCTTCACTTAAAACAATTTATGGGTCAATGTCTTCTACACTTCAGGTATTGTGGCCAGAATTCTGGTTGCTGCTAAGTGCTCTTAGGGAAGATGGATTTAGTTGTAGATGAAATAAATTATTGTCTTCTCATGATTCAGAGTTTTCAGCATAAATCTTTATGAACTCTGCTGCAAACATTGCAAGTTAACACAGCATAGGTTCTGTTTATGAAGTATTGTGTCAGTGGAAGGTGAATTGAAGGCTGTCCTGGGTTATCAGGGTGGGTTACTGGATGTTTGCTTCCGTGCCAGTCTTAAACAGCTCTCTAGAGATGAGCATCTCTCGTACAGGGTGGAATTGCAGAGCTTCAGTTCTGACTTCTCCCTAAAAATGGAGGTTGTTGACTGGGTGGTACCTTTAACAGGCAGCTAATATTAGATACTTTTTCTTTGGTCCCTCAGACCAATTTATTGGTTTTGGTGCACACTGCGGAGTTTCTCAACTGTTTCTTAAAGGAAGATGACATAGTTGAACAGTTTTATATAATCAGTAAACAATTTAAGCATCACTTCTGTCTGAACGTATGGGTTCTGTTTCAGTGATGACTGTTGTGCATATTGAACCTTTGCTATATTTAAAATATTTGTAAAAAGTTTAGCATTTTGAATAAGTTCTATTATTATCAATTTAAAGCCCTTGAAATGTGAATACAGAAGATAGTTGTAATATTTACAATTACTTTAAACATTTGTATGAAACCTTAAGGTATTTAAACACTAAGCTTCACAACATTGCTGTGAGGTAGATTCTTTCCAGTGAAGGTTGATGTGTAGCCCAGATTTCACAAACTCTTGTTTGAACAGGTTAGTTTGAGCAGGCAGTAATGTGAGAAAAGAATAGATAAATCATCTCTATGGCCCTGCACAGCGACAGGGTAGGCTTTAGTTTCCCCACACTTTAATGGAGCTGTGGGAGGCTGCCTTTATTCCTCACAGCCCCACACTGCAGGGTAATTCATTTGCACTTAGCAGGGCTCAGCTCCCATTACCAATTACTGTGATTTTTTTTTTCCTGCCTGGAGGTAGCAGTGGAGGGAATGAATGTATCATCAAGGATTCTCCTGACTCATCCCCAGCCTCTGTCCAGGTACAAGTAATTCTCTGTACATAACCTCATGGACGATGTGCATTTGCCACTGTAGCTTATTCATTTTTCATTTTTGGATCAGTCCAAAGACTTAAGATTTAAAGACTTCCTCTGAGGAATTAGTAAAGAGAATCTCAATGTAGCATTGTTATAAAAATATGCAGAAGTGTTAGATGAGTTTCTGGAGGTCTTTTGGTGTCTGTTCAGTGGTATTAATTTAGCTAGAGCAGACAGTTACAAAAATTTAATCTCAGTTATTTAATGAAAGTGGATATTTTTCTGCAGTATCAACCAGTCCAGGAGGACTCTGTGCTCCTGGAAGAAACACATTATTCCAGGTACTGGAACAGTGAGAAGCGTGACAGGACCTCAGTTTTGTCAGATACTTCTGCACGCTGTTTTTTAAAGAAATGAATAGTAATAGTGAGTTTTTCATAATGCATAATCCAAGGTGATTACTCATGGTTAGTCAGCTGCTGATATTTCTCATCTTTTTCTGCTTTTGTATAATTACCCTCATAAAAATAGCTGTATGATTTAAATCCTTAGTGCCCTGTGTTTGACCACAAAGCTTAATTAATTAGGTTTATCAGCATTGTGTTTAACTGTGAGATTGCAGTTTCTCTTTCAATATGGTAATTAAATGTCAGTTTTCATGTCAGAGTTCCCGTGCTGCAGTAAGATGGTGTCTGTAGGAAGGTGTCAGGCCAGCAGAGGTGAGGCTGTGCTGTCCCACGGGGGCTCATGCCCCCACAGCCCTTGCTGCATTTCTGACCCCAGCAGCTGCTGGGGCTGAGGAGTGTCACCCTTTGGAGCACAGCCCCTCTTTGGGGTTGCTCCAGGAGCTGATGGAGATGGAGACTGCAGCCAAGCCATGGTTTGTTTGTGCATTTCTCTTTACCTCTGGCTGATAGGCAGCATGCCAGGAGGAGCCATCCTTTAAAAGCCTGTGTCTCTTCCTCTCCTTGGAGTGGTGTTCCATGCCCAGGGCTCGACTCCGGGAAGTGACTCCCGGAGCTTCCAATTCCCGCACTCCTCCGTGAGCTCAGTGTTCCCGACTGCTTTGTTTATGTTCAGGCCTGACGTGTGCTGATCCTTGGAAGAAAGCAGAGACTGAGCATTCCAAGGCTCTGACCACTGGACTGGACTAATTTGTAGCCCAGGAAGGAAGTTTGCTGTAGGCATGGGTAGGTCTGTGCATTCTGAAAGCACAGTCCTTGCCCTTCTTCATGAGAGGGGAAGGGGAATTGCCAAGTCAGTCTCAAATTGTGACTTCTCACATTCTCTCAGGTCATTAGTGCCCACTGCTCAAATAGAAGGAATATTTAAAACTATAACAGCCCCCAAAGTGCTTATTGGCCTCAATGTCAGAAATCACTGTTCCCACTGCACAGATCACCAAGTCCTTCCAGGCACTGACAGGGAGACTAAAAATCTTAATGCAATGGCCTGCCTTGGCAGCTGTTAGTTAACCTGCTGGATCTCACACTTTTTAAGGATCTCTTTTAGTGGTTTCTGATATATTGAAGAAAAAAGTAAGAAAAACAAAACAAACCCAACATTTTACATTTCTAGTATTCTCCCCACTAAAAATTCTGGTGTATTAAAAACTGCTAGAGTTTTAAATTTTGCTGAGTTTTACAAATGGAAAAACTGAGTGCTCATGTCACACCATGATTCTGTAAATCCTGGAGCTGATATTGCTAATATCCAATGACTGTTAATTCAAATACAGTACTGGGTACAGTGACCCAGGTTCCTTGCAGGTGTGAGTGAGTGAGCAGTGTTAATGCCAGCCAGTTGACTTGGCCAAAGCTTGAATGCATTGTCATTCTTGAACTGTTATTTTCCAGCAGATTGCTAAAATAAAAGCTGGTTTACTACTGAAGTGTCATCCAGATTTCAGAGCTTGTGCCAAATAAAATACCAGTTCTGGTGTCTCAAATAGCAGGGAAGTATAAGATGATAAGATTTTTCCAAGGAAATACATTTTGTCTTACGAAGATAAAATGTTTAAAAATAAAAGGAGCGTTTGTCTTCAGCAGTTAAGAAGATAGCAACCACCTACAATCTGTGAGAACACTTACATAAGGCTCATACATTGTACAGGAGTTCTGGTTTGCCAGTGCTGGAACACTGTTCCTATGTACTTGTCAGGGAAATGTGAACCAAAGCCTCCTAGCAGTGCTGGTGCAGATTCCATTTTGATAATGTATTCTAAAGGCTAAGTAGGAAAATATTTTTTTTCTAATTTTCACTCTGCTATTAAACATTTTGCTGTTTCTATGTTTAAAAAAAACAAAAAAACAACAAACCCAAACCAGCTACCTGTAATAATTTAAGACTATTGGAACAATTGAGTCATGTGATTTTTAGTTTCTGGAAATAAGTTGGTATTATGCTTTCCAACAGTTCATAAGCAGAAATGGAGCAGAGAGATGGCTAGCACAACTTTACCTTCAGGTGTCTTAGTTGCAAGGAAGGAAGTGGAAACCCCTTGAGTGACAACTGATTTTTGTCAGATCAGCCTGGTATAAAAGGTGCTTTCTTGGATTATGTTAAGTAGAATATTGAAACTTTCGTAGAATGGATTTCTTAAAATTGTATTTTCCTGTACATGTTTTAACTGTTGAGTTTCAGTTATGTTACTAATATACTTTGTGTGTAGGTCTGCTTCAATTCAGGGGTTACACAGATAATGGTTACCATCTGTAAATGCAGATGGCAAATCTGAAATAATTCTCCAGGAATGAGGAGGCTTCAAACAAATGAGAAAGGGGAGGCAAATTGTTATCTTTAATATAAAATGTGAGAGTATCATGGGCTTTACATTCTAAATCAGAGGTTTCTCAGTTTTGCAGATGATTGCTGGATAAAGTGTTGTACAGGGTTTGATTTTAAACAAGGTGAATAAATATTTTCTACTACTCATATTCGTGTTTGGATTGTTGATGTACAAACTATTGGTTATATTAGAAACATCAGAATGAAATGGCTTTTGAAGACTGAAAATAGATGGGAGATATTCTGCATATCTTTAGTTGAGTTTTATGTGAAGTAAATGCTGCTGGTTGTAGCCTGCACCTGATGCTAAAGCAGTTGTATTCACCTGGAGCTGTTAAAATGGGTGTGCTAGAAAATGATAATGGTTTGTTATCATACATGCAGCAGTGTAAAAATACATTTACAGAGATGTTTACAGATTTTTTTGTCCTCATTTATTTCTTTTTTGTTTGATTGTATGGAAAAATATTTATAAAAGTTATTTTTAAGTTCCTAAATTAGTTTTTTCAATCAATAAGGAAAACCTTATGCCAAAGGCAAACTATTAATTTCATGGATGCCAAGTTCAGGAGTTGTCTTCAGAAAGTTGAATGGCTGAATGAATTCTTGATTAGATCTAATAAAACAAGAGATAAGAATCAAATTAATTGTTTATATTTTATTATTGAAAGTCTCCAATTTGCCATCTTTATAATATTTTTTAGAAGTTCTGTTTGTTGATTCAGTAAGGAGCTGTAAGAATCCTAGTGTATCTGTGCCAGATGTTCATGATGTAGGTCACTGGTTTTTTTTCCCCACAAAAAACCCTGGAAATGTTGGGTGGGGATGTGTGTTTTCCTTTTTGGGGAAGGTTAAGAGAATTTGTTGTTCTTAGCTCAGAAATATTTCTGTAGTCTAATACAGCAGCAGTTCATAAGTAATAACAAAAAGAAATGAGAGCAAAATGTGATTTGAGATGCGAGTAAAGAATTTGAGGAATTTAGACTTTCTGGGAATTCTGGAGTGTCTTTTGTTCAAAGATTATGTAGCAACATAGCAATAGGGTTGTTCTAGAGTTAAAGGATCATTTGAGAACATACCTGGGTTTTTAGCAGCCTATCTAAAAGATTTAGGAAAAGGGAAGTGCAGTATCTGGGATTTTATTGTGAATTGGAAAGTCTAAAATTAGGGTTAGAGTTCTGCACTGGAGAACTTTGGATTTAGAGGTTTTCTAGTGATGATGTTCATGTAGTGTATGAAACACAGTGAAAATAATGCCCTGAGAGTCATAATCAGCCGGAGAAGAAATTCTGTGTGAAGCAGGTGGGCAGAGCATTCATGCTGAGGTTACCCAGAGATGGTGAAATCACCTGCTTTGGAGATTTTCAGAAGCTGACAAGGCAAGTTCCTGAGAGCTGGTAATCCCATGAGATGGGGGGATGGACTAGATGACCTCCAGAAGGTCCCTTCCAACCTGATCTATTAATGTTCAAACCACAGATCAGGCACAAGTCAAACTTGTTTTGAGTTGTGCTGCTGTGCTGCAATCAACATCATTTAATTACATGCTGTGTTCTCAGTTGGATCTGGACAATAAACCCACATTTCTGTACATGCCTGAAATAAAAATGAAGGGATGGACATGTTACCAATTCCGCAGGGCGTTGTAGATGTGGTGAAAGTCAAGCTAGTTTCATTCAAAGCATGATGTTTACTTACCTGTCATGGGTAAAAAAATTAGTCAAAGCTAATCTGCAGCATAACAAATGCTGAGCCTTAGTACAAGAAGGTGTTTCTATTAATTTCAACTGGTTTAAAAGCATGAATACAGCTCACGTGGCTTCATCTCTTTGAAAAGTGACTCCAAGGCAACTCATAACTAGTAAATTGTGGATAAAATGCTGTGAATATGAACAGAGAAGCAGCTAAATTTTCAGTTAAATTCTGCTCTGAAGAGACCTGCTTGGTTAATAATGTACTTAATTTGTATGAGTGAGTGGGAGTTTGAGGAGAGTGTAATGTCAGGAAATCGAGTGAGAGCTGAGTAAATTATGCTTCTAGAAGCCAAGAACAAAGAAGAAAAATCTTGCATAACAGTAAGTTAATGTGTCTTCATTTAATGTGAAAGCTCCAGTTGGTAACTAGGGAAAATAATGAAAAATATGCACTTAACCATGATAATTGTTCTGTTTAGGTGTATATCAAGCAGTACTTGCTTATATTTCTTATTTTTCAATTCACACTTTCAGAACATGATTCTCTACTCTTTTGTAGTGTAGGCCATTCTTTGGTTTGTCATCTTGGTTTTTTAAATATCATGTGAACACTTGAAATATTTTGGTATTGATCATTGAAACATATATTGCATTTTCAAAATTCTGAATACACACCCCAACATGTGGTGTTTATATTCAGAATATTTGAAGTTTAAGGCTGAGTATGGCAAGCAGTTGTGTTTCTTAAGAAAAATAATTTAAAATTAACAAAAAATCTCACAATAATAAGACATTTCTTCATTTTTGTGGATCTTCCTGAGTTGTTAATATTTCATATCATTCAAGTTTCCAAGAATCCAGGGGTAGGACTTCATTGACATCCATATTGATTTATTGAAATTTTAATGACTTGATAGTTCTGTGAGGTATAAAAAGCCTGTACCAGTAATTCATACTTCTGTCTCTCCTTACTGTAGATGAAGTACTACACTAATGATAGAAAGGAAGGCTGTAGTAAATTGGGACTTTTCTTCTACTATTCAATAAGTAGCTAGTGTGCAGTAAAATTAATTTTAAAATATTCATGGCCAAAAGTCTTCCTTACTGGGGAGAATGAGGATTAACTAGTTCTGGTGTACTCCTTTGGTGGTGTGAAGTCCTCTATAAATACTGACGTTGATTTGGGATCTGAAGGAGAGTTGTGCAGAGCTTGAAAATATTAAAAGCCATTTGTATGTTAGCATAATATATTAATTCAGCATTCTCTGATAGAAGCTATTGGGAAAAAGGGATGTTGTGCTGATACGCGGTGAGGGGACAGGATGGGGCAGAGGAACTCCTGGACATCCAGGGTGAGGGTGAACACTGGGTGATGTTTCTGTCAGTGTGAGCAGAGGAACTGTCCTGCTTTCCGGTAAATTGCCTCTGAATCCATTCCCTGACTGTATTTTTGCCAGCCCCGTAATATTCGTGGGAGATCAATAGGTAATGTGCATAGTTCTGAAGCTGAATTGTGGTGCGAAGGAACTGCCCAAAGCCCAGAGGTGTGAAGGCAGAGCAGTGTGTGAAGCGTTATCGGTGCTGCCGGAGCACAGAGTGACCAGAGCCGCGTTGTTTCCGCAGAGCGCCGAGGCGAGCCCACGATGGAGCCCGCGGGGCCGGCGGACGCCGA
>NW_005054319.1:6796657-6807033 GCF_000277835.1 Geospiza fortis
TTGGAGCAGCAGCAGGCACTCTGGAACCTGGAATGGAGTTCAGGAGATTTTTTAGTTTTAGTTTAATAACTAAGTTTTAGTTTTAAAACTGCATTTGGTGTATACTACAAGTATTGCTGAAATATTTTTTAGAGTTGTATTATTATCAGATAAAAAGGGATAATTTTCAATAATGGGTTTTTTTCTGCATAAATAATACATAATTTATATTTTGCATTCTATCCTACAAATTTTAATTCAATATTAGAATACTTCTGGAAAAGGTTTTTTTTCTTAGTTTCCTGTAACACTGAAATGGATGAGGTAGGTATCTGTGTCCTGTCAAACCTCCAGAGCAGCCAAACTATTGCTCATCTATAAGTTCAGATTTAGTAATTTCAGTTAATTTGGCTAGAAACAATTTTTTGTAGAAATGATGAAAGTCAGAAGCAAATTTGAACTTTGAACTTGATGGATTCACATTTAAAGTAGTTTTAATAATTTAGTATTTTTACTTTTTACCAAAAAATTGATATTTGCAAGAGTATTTTAGCATGTCACTACTTTATAAAGTCTATAAGCGTAAGAGATTGCAGTTCATAGAAACACAGTGGCACTTGAAAAAGTTCTGAAATGTTTAAGGGTATTTTTTGGTAGGGTATTTTCATGCAGGAAGCATTATGCTTAGTGTGAGCTCTGGTAGTGATCCTTTAAACCTTTTGTTTACTTGAATGAGTCTTTTGGCAGTAGTCCAGTAGGAGGCTGAACTGTTCTAGTGTTGTTCTGCAGTGTTGTTAAGCTGACTTGCACAAGTTAGTACAGAAACTGTGTTTCCAGCTTTTCCAATGTCACTGCAAGGGTAGGAGGCTTCTGCTGTGGTTTGGTTTTGTTTACCATGGAGGTAATCACAGCATGCCTGAGTGAGCCAGCAGTCACTGGAGCTGTTACTCCCTTCTCCTTTTTCACATTTTCCTCCCATCCCCTGCCCTCTTCCCCAGAGATCCAGTCGCAGAACAAAGCAGGAGTAAGAGTTCGGGTGGGCAGAGCTCGGTGGGTTTGCTGCAAATTCTCATAGTTAGCTTAAGCTCCAGGGGAATTATTGTCCCTTGAGTTTACAAAGGAACATTTATATGCTGTGCCAACTCTGTCAAAGAGGTTTTAACTTCCAGCAGAGGATCAATAACAAAACAGTTGGAGTGCATTAGCAGCTTAAGATTTTCTAGTCACTTATTACATGCAGGTATTTACTCCCTGAACAAAGACAAACGGATCATTTTGGGAGGTGGATGTTATATGTCAGTTTCCTGGACTGTCATAATTTTAAGGTTCTCCTATTTCATTTGAGCTGTGTTCAAGTTCATGGCTGTGGGCAATACTAATGAAACTAATTTCAGGTTCTCATTAGTCTGCATCTTTCTGGATAATTAGGCAGTACATTCAGTGCATTGATCATGTAACCATGTGCCCTGTGTATTACAGTGGTTTTCCATGCCTGTTCTCTGGAGGCAACTCTTGCTCCACTTGCTAAAAAGCAGCAAAAGTTCCCATTTCATTGGTTCTGCTCTTCACACTTGTCACCTCCTGAGTGATGACAGAGATGTGTCTGTGATCCTGGCAGTCTCATGACAGCCAGGGGTGTACAGTCCCTCTCATGAGCAGTGGGCCTGGAGTCTGGGAAAAGGCTCTGTGTGTGCATCCCTGCCTGAAGGAGGCCAGGTTGGGTCCAGGATGTGCTTTTCAGGCACGATGCTGTGTCCTTAGGAAGGACAGCTTGGAGGAAAAGTGACATGGCTGAGGCTCTTTGGGAGCAGGAGGAGGAAGACTGATGCCTGGGTGTTGAGTTGGGCTGTGCTGGAGGAAGCTGACAAGAGGAGCAGCAGCGTGGCACGGCCCAAGTACCAGTCAGAACAATGTGCTGCCCACACTGTACCACAGTTTCATGAGCTCCTGTCTGAGAGCCAGGAGGTGGCAAGGGAGGGAAGGATAGGCTGTCTGCTGCTGACAGCAGGAGGGTGGATGGGAATGATGCTGCCTGCAGCTTTCCAACCTGCTGTTTCAGAGCCAAATGATGGGAAGGGATTGCACATGTAGATACCATCAAAAAAAGGAAGCGGTGCATGACCAGAGCTTTTTGCATGCTGAATTAATACTTTTCTGGAGCTGGTGAGCATGCCACTTTGGCTGGAAGAGGGAGCTGTGAAGGGCTGGGTGTGAGGAGCCATGCAATCATTATTTCCAGGTACACGTAAAATAGAAAGCTCCTTGTGTATTACAGCAGCCTCTCTTGGCTCTGCAGTGGCTTCCTTAACTATCTCATTGTGCCAGACTCTTCTTGTGACAGTGGCTTCTAGTTTCTGAAAAAGAGACATGTAAGTTGCTCTTGTGCAGTTGTCATCCACGGGTGGGAGCCTGGTTATATTTTTGTAAAATGAGTGGATAAGTGGCTGGCACCTGTCCAGGCCATTGAGGGCCCTTTGGCTCTGCATTTTGGCCATAAATCCTGTCAGAAGGAGAGTGTGCCCATTCCCTGCCCTTTGTGTGGTGTGGAGAAGCAGTTCTGTTCCAGGCAATGGGATCTGTGAGGTGTCTGCTCCTCCAAACTCACAGCCAGCACAGGAATGGGAATCCTTCTGCTTCCCTTTGGGGTTGTGTAACTGTTCTCCAGCAGAATTGGGCTAATTGAGAGAAGAACCAAGAGTCTTGGATATTTTGTAGGAAAAAAGCCTTGGGACAGTGATCATCTTAAAGTAAAAGCAAGACTGGTAAAATCTCAAGTAGGAGAAAGCAGTGCCTCTGGCTGTGTAAGGACAGGGACACTCAGGAACAGAGACCCTGAGGCACCAAAGGTCAGGTGAGAATTGCAGCTTCCTGTGGGGCTGCAGAGCTTGTGGGGTACTGTGGGGAATTCAGGGGAAGGTGGAACACACACACACACACAAAACCCAACACAAACCCAAACATAAACAAATACTCCAAATGGTGTATGTTGAGTCCTCCTAAGGGACCAGTCAAGTCAGCTGGGAGACACAGTTCTTAAAATAACTGAATGAAATCCACATCCCACTTAACCTAATGGTATTACTTAAATGAATTTGATGATCCAAGGGATTTTTGCTGGCATCTAAGAGTTGTGGTGTATTAGTTTGCCTGTTATCTCTTATCTTCCACTCCCTCATTATGGAGCACTGGTAACGTGCATTCTTGGCATAGTTTTATGGCTTCTGCACAAATTCTCAATCCTCTGTGCAGTTAATAGATTTGAACTGCAATTTTGATATTAGGGAATCAGGTGAGATTTGGGACATTCTTCTTGCATCTGTGTATGACAGGTTTTTCTCCATTCCTCAAAGATCAGTGATTAGGTGTTTTTTCCCCTTGTAATGATATATAGGTAGGTCACTGTGCTTAGAATTTTTCTTGAGAGAGCTGGGAGAGACACAGTGTAAAAAAGATGGCTAGTGGAAAGACTAGAGAATAACAAATGGAAAACTTAGTTCTGATTAAAGTAATAGCTTGGCAGGGAATATAATTGAAAAATCATCTTAAATTCAGCAGTTTCTTAATCACTAAGCTGAAAGCAGTGTGATCTGGAAAACAGCATGCAGATATTCTGATTAACAGCACCACCACCAACAATAACATCAACAAACCAAACATAAAAATCCCCCACAAACCAGACCTCAAAGGAAGTGTATCCTGAAAGGCCAGTCTAGATAAAGAAGTGCACACTTTCTGTAAGCTTACAGTAGAAATGTGTGTGTGCATTTATAGTGTAGTCATAAATAATGTGTGTGTGTACAGTGGTGGTCCAGAGAGGCTGTGCAATCTCCACCCATGGAAATACTAAAAATCAGACTGGGCAGTGTCCTGGACAAGCCTGTTCCAGCTGACCCTGCTCCAGCAGGACTTGGGCCAGGGGATCTCAAGAGGCTGCTGCCAGCCTCAGTGATTCTGGGGTTTCTCTTTCCATGAAGGTTTTAACAGCCCATGGAACATCCAATGCAAATATTCTATGAAATAATCTTTGCTAAGAACACGCAGCATATTGTAATTAATATATATTTGTCTTCATGCTTTGGTTTTTTTGGTAGTACTCTGTTTTTTGAGGGAGTTTGTTTTTGGGGTTTTGTTTGGTTTTTTTAACATATCAGTAGAGAAAGCAGAAGTCCCTTGGTGTCCCTGTAAATATTTGAATGTCATCCTATCTGTTCCGAGAGGAGAGCGCAAACCAAGTAGGTACTGATTTCCCAGTAAGTCTGTCTTTGTCACTGGTACTGCCAGTTCCCACAATCCTAGCATTCCCAGGCCATCAGTCAGTGTCTACAAGGAACAATTTTCAAATATTAAAGCATGTGAAAAGAAACACAAGCCAAAACTCAGAGATCTCTAGGGACTGTGACCTCTTAAATGGAATATATTCTGACATTTTCACAGGCTACATGAAAGAATTCCAGCAGGGTCATTCCATTTGGTAAACTTCTAAACAAACATTCCATCATTTTAGTTTGATTTATAGATATTATTTTTTTTTAATTATCTGCTTATTGTGAAGAGATTAACACAGGAGACATGACCTGTGACTGACTCAATTCAAGGCATCTGGTATATGTGAAATCCTGTTTGGGGGCCTGGCATTTGAGTAATTACAGGAGATACAGAAAGCATGTTTTCCTTTAAAGAGATCACTTGATCAAACTGTCTTATTCTGAGCTTTTTCTTGAAATTCCTTGTGCACAACTAAATGCATAGCTACAAAAGAATGTTGAGTTAATTTTAAATTCCATTGTATAATTGTTTTAATTTGTTAGAACTAAATCCTAACTGCAAATGTTGTTGAAGTGTCAGTTTGTGACACAGCCACTACAAGAAGGTAACAGGGAGCAAACAGAACTGGTAATTGGTGTGCAGCACTTACTATGGGCAACTTCTTCAAATCAGAGGTAGCACACTAAATGACTAAATATTGTCCTCTACAGGATATATATATGCAGTTAAATGTAGATCTGTATAGTTAAACATATACAAAAATGCACATTTTTATGTACTCTATATAGGCATTTTAAAAATGTTTATTAATTTAGATGTGTATAGGGGTAAGACCAAATGGAAGGTGGTTTTCATTTAAGCAGTGAACACTGCCAACATATGTCCTCCCTTAAAAGGAATTTGTGTGGGTTTTAGTGGGAGTAGAAGAACATGCAGACTTATAAATTTGACATCACTCTAAGTGTTTGGTATTTTTCTGGGAAGGGTGACTGAGGTAGATGGTGACCATTATTTGTGTTGTTTGGGTCTTTGTTGCCACAGTGGTGGAGAATATAGGCAGAACAGAGCTCCCCCAAAGCAATTCCCCTTAATTAATAATTTGAAGTAATGTTCTTAATGTTTATAGAAGTAATAGAGTAAGTTATAATAGGGGTTATGTAAACTGATGCTTTAGTCTGTGTAGTCAGAGCACTATTTTCCTATGCGAAGAAATCATTACACCATGATTGAGAACTAGATTATCCTAACACAATATAAAGCACCAAGATATTCATCAAGGTGTATGTAAAGCCAAGGTGAAATGGATATTTGTGTAATTAGGCTTCTTTCCCATTAGAAAATGTTATTATGGTAGTGAAAGAGTTTAAACACCCAAGGGCATTTGGTTTGGTTTTGTTTTTCTTTTTGATGGGATTGCAAAGGAATGAGTTCCATATGATGTGAAGAGTTGGAATGTACTGTTAAAGCAATTGTTGCTTAGTTACTTGGCGTTTAAGGAGGCTGTGAAGCAGCTCCCAGTCAGTGATGTCACTCAGCACATCACTGATGCTTCACCCAGATAAGGATTTGTTGTGAGGGGCAGACAGGCAGGCACTGGGAAGGTACCTGGGGCTGCATTGCTTCCTCCTGTACTTTGGAATTTTAATTTATAACTACTAGACACTTCCACCTTTTAAATAACACTTCTGCTGTAGGCTGAAGGTTGGCAGAACACTTGGAGTCTGTGCTACAGAAGAATGGAAGGAACAAGTGCTGATGACCTTAGATGTAAAGCAAATGTTTGTGAAAAACTTGTGCAATGCATTGCTCTTAAATGAGATTCTGGCTTATGAAACTGACAGAAATGTTCCATTCTGAGGCCTTTTTTCTTCATTTCACCCACTCTTACACAGTATATTCAACTGTAATTGAAATTCAAATGAGAGGTACTTCTGCCCTCTGAAAATAATGCAAATTCTAACATTTCATTTTCACTGAAACCAAGAGCTTGTTGTGTGTCTTTTACTTCAGCTTCTGGTTTGGATACACTGATGCAGTTTGTAACAAAGTTCAAACCTGTAACTGAAAAATACAACATGCAGGAGTCAAGATTTTCTTTCAGCTGAAAGAGATCCTTTGGTTTTGTTATTTGATAGAAACCAGTCTCTCAGCCACAAGTTTTGTTTCTAGGTCATTATAGGTTTCTCTGTGATTCTCAGTTTCATTTTGCTATTTGTAATGTTAAAAACAGCTCATTTGAAACAGGTACATGCTCAAATTGCAGAGGTTTTATGTCCAATGTTTAGTTTGGAAATGAGTAGTTCTCTCTATTACAAACATTCTCCATTTAAATAGTCAGCAGCAGAAAGAGAAAAAGAAAAATTTGCAATTTGAAAAGTTTTCTGCCTGTTTTTAACAATGCCATCAATTTCAAATGACAATCCAAATTCCAGCTCACTTTTAGACACTGAACACAAAATGATTTCAAACTCTGAGTGGAGTTGTAAGATCTCAAGCTTTTTCTGTCCCTGATTTATATTGTATAATTCATGGGTTGTTCTATCAACTGTGTTACTGCTAAAATTAAGAGTAGTCAAAGAACAAATAAGTTGCTATTGTTTCACTCATACTTACACTAGAGGATTTTTTGTGGTAGGCCAGAATGGGTGATTTGAATGGGAAGGTGTTAAGTTCCCACCTGTAAAGTCACAATTTCTTTTCAGAGAAATGTGGAATTAGGGTCCTTTAAAACCAACAACAAAAGTAACTGAAATACAAAGCAGTTTTATCTGCCAAAACAATCAAGGCAGATACTGCCCAGACATAGGCAGTGTGTTCAGTCTATCAGTGTGGTGATAGTGGTTCATGACAGAAATTCTGCTACTTCATAAGAGCTTAAAAAATTACCATCAGATTTGAAAGTGCATGAATAACTCTGAGGAGTCATTGTGGTGCTTTAGCAGTCACAGGTAAGAACACAAGTGAGCCATTCTAGAGGAGTTCCAAATTCATTTCATTTGGCAGGGAAGGAGCCCTTACCTGGCAGGTGGGTGAGCACTGGGGGTAGCAGGCAGCACTGCCTGGGTTCACATGGGACCTGCTCAGGACACCTTTGAACACCTGGGTACTGGTAGGGAGCAGGTGAATTTGGTACTGGAACGTGCTAACAGTGTTTCTGTTTCTTCTGGTACAGCTCTTAGGGATGCTGACAAAGTCCATCATAGGAACATGCACTTTTCCCAGGTTGCAGTGCTGTGGAGCTGGGAAATGTGAGATGCCTCCAGGTGCCTGTGAAGCTGTCCCAGAGTTTTAGACTTTTCCAACAGACATGTTGAGGGGATGATTAGTTTTTCTTTGAAGCCTTATCACTAAAAATATAAGAACTATAATGTTGCACACTCAAATAGCCAGTAAAACCAAGTTATCAATTGAGCTTGGGTTAAGGTATATTTAAGACTTCTGGAAAAACAAAAGGTTATTGGAATAGGAATATTTTTTCATTGTGTGAGAGATAAATGTTAT
Source organism: Geospiza fortis (assembly GCF_000277835.1). Taxonomy (NCBI): domain Eukaryota; kingdom Metazoa; phylum Chordata; class Aves; order Passeriformes; family Thraupidae; genus Geospiza; species Geospiza fortis. Next base: position 6,804,404 of record NW_005054319.1, read on the forward strand.
TCTTCATGCAGGGATTTAAGAGAAACTTATCCCTGAGCAGAATATCCAGATATTCTCCATATTCACAGTATAACTGAATCTGGAGCAGAACTATTTCCTTCTTCAAATGCATCTTTTCTTTGTCTTCATTTGTTATGTCTGCCCTCACCCAACTATTCCATATTGTATAGCATTTATTGGCAACAGCAGTATTTGGTTACATGAAAAATACACAGCATCATTTTGACCTTTCAGCTCTCCTAGTCTGTACAAGAATTTCCTCATTCTTATTTTTCATAAATTCTGTAATTCCTGCTTTTCATACTAAAGATTTTGCATTTTACTGTTGAGATTTTGATCAGACTTCTTAAAGGTCTTCTAAAATTTTCATCTCTGTGTTAAAGTTTCTATTGAACTAAGAGGTAAAATTGAAGTAAAATATGACATATAACTTCAAGTAGCTGAAGCATAAGCACATTGATCTGCTGTGGGGTGGCTACTCTTGGAAAGGGGGAGGAGTGGATAGCACCAACTCCTGCCTAAGATCAACTTTCTGAACAAGAGAAATGCTCCTGAAGGCTTGAGCTGCTCCCAGCTGCTGTAACTGTGATCAGCTTTCACCTGAGCACTGGGCACTCTCAATTTATATAAAGCACTATAAAGGGATAGGAATGGATAGAACTTCCTTCAGAAATATGGTGTCTGAAGAATGTCTTTCTCTGGCACCTTTAATTACACACTTCCTCATTAGGGCATGGAATTTTTAAAATTTCAAAATACTGTTTTCTGAATCAATGGGAAATCAGAGTGTGTGAAGTGCACTGTACCCTTTTCATAAACAATTTGTGCTGTTATATATTGTAACACTGTTAGAATATAATTTATCAATCCAAACAATTAACTTCTCTCTTGGTACAAGAAAAATGTGGAGTTATAATTTGTTATGTCAGTAAGTGTGTAATATTCTGTTTATTGACTGTGTCAGAGTTTAATGTGTGTTTAAGTTTAAGCAGTATGTGTTTGTATTCTGCTTGTCTGTTTTTATTTTCTGAATGTGTGGAGTTTCTCAACAGTAGTTTTGTTTCTTATGCACAGTAAGTGTTCGGCTGCAGGCAGTGAGGAAGTTAATTTGATTTATGAAGGAGCTTTTCCACAGTATTTTTCCTTGTGTTCAGTAAAAATCACTGCAAAAGCAAATGTATTGGAATAGTCTGTAACTTGCATTTAAGCAGAACATAATTTAAGCTGATAATTTCTGTACAAATGATATGCAGACAACTGATTTTTAGGCCGGGAGAGTGGCCTCAAATCATTCATGCTGCAAAGAGTTTTTTGCCTGTATTGTCAGCTCCTTACATGTCAAGAGGTTGCTAAAGCCTGGTGAGCTCACTCCTCCTTGGAGTGTGCAGTTCTGAGCAGATCTAGGTCTCCTTCTCCCAGCAGCAGGCAAACAGGGAGAAGCTTCCAATTCCTTCTTGGGCAACAGCCAGTGCTCAGTCACTGGCTTGTAGAAAGATCCAAAGAGGAAAAGATGAGGTTTTTTCCTAGCTTCCACTTTTAAAAATTCTGTATCTCAATGTATATAGGTATTTCCAAATCTGATTCTATGGAAGTGAAACATTTTATCTGAATGGAGATATCCTTTATAATTTCAGGTTGAAGGATTTAACATACCAAGTAGAGGTGTGGAAAATGTGTGCAATGATAGCATTTTTAGGCCAAAGGGAAGGGAAAGTACACCTGCCAGAGTTCCTAGTTGACATGTAGAGACTATTTAACATTATGTATAGTTTCTTTTCTCTAAGTACAGGAAATTAAATGCAGACTTGTCTGCTGTTCCCTTATGGCCAATGCCAGGTAATTAGAGGGGATCCATTTCCCTGAAATCTTCCAGGTTGACACTCAAGTTGATGACTCATGTAAGATAAATGGGATATGCTGCAGAGAATGGCAGATCAGAAGCTGTGGGAGGAAATACTCCTGAAACTGTTGGGAATAATGAGATGTGTAACTAATGCAAAAAGGAAAATAATCAAATACTCGGGGCTTAGATTTTTACAACAAGGAATAGAGGCTCTCATGCTGCAGGGAAAGGCATGGAAATAATCACTGGTTTTCCCAGTTACCTCTGCTAGGTACATGTCTCTGGAACCAGTCCTGGGGTTGATGGGTGTGAAGGTTCCTTAACATAACTATAACTTTTTCAAATGGCGCTGTGCAGCTTTGTTTACGGGTGAAACTTAATGAGTAATGAATGTGCCGGTCAGGCAAAGATGAAATATTTCTGCTGCCTGCAGCAGTGTTCCGAGGAGTGGGGGCAGGGAAAAGGAAGGGGGGAAAGGGAGAGAGACCTCAGCAGTAGTTTGTCTTAGGTATCAGCGAATGCTCTCCAGCAACTGCTGGATTTATTTTTAACCGCTTGACTCATTCTTTGTCAGATGATTGACCACCGAGCTGCACATTGAACACCAATGTGCAGAGGAAGCGAGCGTAACTCCAGGCACAGGAGGAGTGTCTGCCTGGGAGGAGAGGCGGGCTTTGGGACTTGGGCTTCACATGCTCGGTGCCCGCGCTGAGAGCGGGCTGCGGGCTCGGAGCGGCCACAGCCAACCGAGCCGGGCTGAGCCGAGCCGGGCCGGGCTGAGCCGGGG
>NW_005054319.1:6807089-6849953 GCF_000277835.1 Geospiza fortis
GTGCGGAGCGCGCTGCACCGCTGCCCACCGCGGCCTGCGTTTTTTCGGTGCTGGATGTTGCCATTCTAAAGGATTCCCACCATGATCGATAGCTCCAAGAAACAGCAGCAGGGCTTTTCCGAGATCTTACCTGCAGGAGATCTTAAGCCACTGAAGGAGAAGGAATGCCTTGAAGTGAACAGCCAGAAAAGTCTCAAGGAAGGTCAGTCACTTGCTGCTTGGGGGACAGAGAATGCAGAAGTCCTGGGCACATTCGGTTCATCAGCATGCCTGATGTAATGCTGTAGGTCAGAAAGAGTTTTGTGCATTAAATGAGGTATTGTTTTCCCTCTGAAAAAAAAACCCTCTAAAAGCTGAATTTATATTTTACCTGAGACTAGTAAAATAATGGTGATGATAGCTTGATAGGAATTGCAGTATGAAGAAAAATGAGCAATCAAGTAGTCTTTTCAGGGTATCATTTAGTGCTGAATTAATGAAGGACTCTGAAATTGTCCTGTAAATATTGCACAAAGTGCTTCAAAATGTCTCTATTGAAATAAATCTAATGAAATAAACATCATTAAATATTACATGTCAAAATAAAACCCCACACACCTTTAGTATTAGACATATTGTTACCTCATTTTCAACAGTGCTTTTCTCAGCTCTTTTCTTTCTTTGGAATTCTGTTCTCCCCTCATACTTCAAATTAGATTTGATTCTGGTTTTGAGAAGTGTGCTTTTCAAACCACATTATGTCTTTTTAAATTATTGGATTTCAACTGGGCATTAAATTGATAAAATGCACGGACATTAGTTTCTAAAATAGCAGTAGTCTGAGAATATTTGGAACATCATTCAAAGCTGACAAATAAAACTATACGAGATTCATCTAAAGTAATCTCTGTTAGGCTGAGGCAATAATGCTGCTGAGACAGGGAAATTGTCTTACTCCTGCGGGCAGGATTCCTCCCGCTGGCCGGGGTGAGGGAGGAGAAGGCAGAGACCTCCGGAGAGCGGCTGCCAGCCCTGCCCCGAGCCGTCTGACACGGTGGGAGTAACACACCAGGCTCTGGCAGCTCTGGGCTCAGCTCCAGCTGCTTAATCAATAGGACACAAACTATTTGTAGCAGACAAAACTCCTGCCTTCCTTTTACAGCACTCTGCTTTGGCTTTTCCTCCAGGTATCTCTGGATTGTCTGGTGATTCAGAGACTTCTCCCTTGGTGTGGTGGCAAGAGTTCTAGATGAGATCCTGCCTTTCTCAGAATTTAAATGCTGGGTTTGTTTGGGGCTTTTGTTAATTTCTTTTTTAAATCTGGACCTTAATAGTGTTTAAATTGGCAAAAAGATAGCCCATATTCAGTATTCAATTCAGTACCTGACAGGTTAGTTTAAAACCTCCATTACTTAGCTTTAAGTTTGAGCTAGAGAAAGCCCTGATCTTTGTGCAGTGCACTGATACCGAAGGTGTGTTGGTGATCAGGAAGGTACTGAGAGGTTGGGAAGGTCCTGAGAGAGGCTGAGCGTTGCTGCCTGTGGCAGTGGCTGAGAGCAGAACAGTTCTGCCTCCCTTGTGGCAGGGAAGTCCTGCCTGGGAGACAGTGATGAAAGAAAGGGCCAGCAGTGCCTCTGGTTCGGGGTAGTTTTGTCTCCCAACTCAGTTAAAGCCCTGCTGCTGCTGCTGAGGCTCTGGGGACAGCAGCGAGAGAAGGGAGCCAGGAGGGTCCAGAGGGGTGGGCAGTGATGTAGGAAAGAAACAAAACCTATCTGGGGTAAGCTACCAAGAAATCAAGGGCAGAAAAACATGGCAAAGCCAGCAGGGTGGGTAGTGTAGGTGGGCTGATGAGTAACCACAGTAATGATTATCTTCAGGCCTCTTCAAGCATGTCAGTTATGGAGAAAGTGGATGAAAGAATGTACATTACAGTAATGATGGTCTGTCAGAGTAGCAAAAAACCTGCAATTATGGGATACTCTGCCAGTCTAAATTCATTAATATTTTAGAGCTTAAATTATTCACTGCAGACAAGAAGATATGTTTTCCATAATCACTATCTTTGCTTCCTTTTCTGTGTTTTAGTACCTGTTCTCCATTTTCACTTTGCCCAGTGAATATATCTTATTCTTTTATCTCTCCCAAGTTTGGCAATGTAATTATTAAAATAATGAACCTCTTCTTGAGAGTTTGATTGACTACAGGATCTCCTCTTCCAGCCTTTTCTCCTTCTAAAGCTTAGAAAAACAATAATTTTGTTTCTTGTGGTATATAGAATGAATTATTAAAAACACTTCAAATCTTCTTGATTTACATCTAGGAGGACTAAAACAGAGCTTCATGTTTCCGGTTTATTATGTTATGAAATATGTACTTCAGACATTTTATAGATTTTTAAAAATTCAGTTGCAGTTGTTAGTTTAATCCTATTTAAATAATACTACAGGTAACAGATTTTACTTTTTTAAAAACATAAATTGTAGGCCAACTTATTTTACAGAACAGTATCTTCTAAATTAGCTTGTGCCATTCTGTCTCTCTTTTTTTTGCCCTCCTCTTTTCTCCTCCTTTCTTCCTCGTTAAAGTGATGTGCCTGTTTTGCCACGTGAATTCTCACACCTTTCTTCCTTAGGACACAAAATTACTTCAAAATATGATGTATGAATTATAAAACTTGGAAAAATTAAAAATGTAATGATGTAGAGATCCAATTCAAAAGGTGCCTTTGTTTCATAAGCTACTTCGCACAGGTTTGGTAAATGTAAAAATCCTGAGATAGTGCAGTGCTTATTTCAGCAATGAGTACCTTAAGAGAACTGCAAGGTGCAATTTTTTTTTTACTTAGTATTTCTTTATAAGAAAAGGGATTTTTGGTGGAAGTAAAAACAATAACACTGTCTTCAGCAAATTAATATTAAGGACATTAGCAGTTTAGATTGCAAAACTGAATTTTTTTCTTTCCTTGGCTATTGATACACATTATAGCATCCTGTAGCATGGGAGGAAATCCTCTTAATTACCCTACTTACTTCTTGTAAACAGCTCAGATACTATTGTTGCATATTGCCTTTTTTGTGAAAAAAATTCTTACTTTTATCTGTCTGATCAAAATTACCTTTTGTATGAGCAGTGAACAAAAGATATTTTCTGTCTCTGAGGTCAACCACACAGTGCTAACTAAACAGCTTTTTCAGAGATTCCTGTACCATTGACTACCTCCTGCAGCATCTTGTAGCACTGTCAAATAAGCAACCAAAACACTTGGAAAATTCAAGTGAAAAGCCTCAAATGTGCATACAGTTACTAAGGAATATTCAGTGCCATCAAACAGTGCATGTATTAGGATCTGGGAGTATATCTGGACTGCAGATTGAAAGGTTTCCCAACAGAACTGGAGAGAGTTGAGGAAATCTTGTTTTATCCCCTGAATTGTTTCAGTATAAAGATGGATGAGCTGCATGACAGTACAGAACTCTTGAAGACACAGTATTAAATTGGTGAAACAGATCAGTCTGGTGCTTAGGTGGGATTTAAAAGGAGGCTGAATCCCAGTTTGTTTGCACCATATTTTTCATATCATAATCTGAGGTTCAGAGTTACCAGTTGCCTGCAGGCTACTCTAATTTTAAAAAACTAGCCAGGAAGGAAATTTTCTTTCCACCTTGAAACACAGTTTCTTTCCGGGATTTGTTATGCATTTTCAATTTACTGGTTTGTGAGGAACTGGAGACTGGCAAGTGCTGGAAACAGGATACAGAGTGCAATGAGTGGATTTCTCAGGTGTGCACTGGAATTGTCTTCGTGCTGCCTGAGTAACAGATTACCAGGTGTAGTCAGGAAGGATTTCTTCCCCTCATCCCTTGCAATCAAATCCATGTTGCATGAGAATTGTTTATTCAACAGACTTCCTGCTACTGCTGGCATGTTGGGTATTGATGATACTCTTGACCTCTTCTGCTCTCCTGCCCTGGCATGATAAAGATTCTGCTCTTGGTTCATTTGGGTTGGTTGGTTTTTATAAAGAAAAAGCTCTGACTTGTGTTATCTGGTGTTCAGAGGTGTTTTTATGACCCCTTATTAGTGGTAGTCCATCAGGTATGTTTCTTGAGACACAGATAATGAGAAAAATACTGGTGAAAAAAGTGTTATTCCTTTGTTAATAAAGGAAGCACTGTAAATTCTGTGTAGTGATCCTGCAGGGCTGTGCTAAACTCTACCATAAACAGTCTCTTTAATGTCATGGATAATTGTATGTCGTAAAAGTAAATCAGCACTTACTCCACAGAATTTTCTTCTTCAGTGTAGCACTTAAATTAATAATAAATACATTGTAATACCATTATAATAAACACATGCTTAACTACTTCAATAAACCAAGATTACAATGTACTAATTTGATTTTGTATGTAATCTGTATACAATTAGAAGAGGATGGTGGCTAACCAAGAGCTTTTAAAAAACTTGCTATGGCAACTATAAGATTTCTTGAAGTTTTTATAGAAGGATTAGTACTGCTGCCAAGAGCCAGGGGTATTCCCATCCAGCCCTACCCTGCTTACTGCCAGGCTCTTTCTCCTGTTGGCATTAGGAGCCCAAAGTCCGTGGGTGTTGCTGAAGAGCTTTTCTTTCATGGTGCTGCCAGGCCAGAGCACAGACCTGACAGGAGGCACCTCTGCCAGTGTGAAATCAGCAGAAGCAGCTGGGGGTGGAGGGAGGCACAGACCATTGGCTTTTCATTGGTAATCCTGTGTTAGATCATATTGAGTTATGAAACCATTCTCTGAAACCACAGTCTGCTTTGCTGCTCTGCTGGGGGATTCTTCTTTCCTGTCACATCCACCACAACACGTGGGAGCCTCAGCCTCCAGTGCAGGGTCCTCCCTAATGCAGCAACTTCCCCATCCCTGTGATCAGCTGGACTCACCCACTGAGCATCTGCAGAGTCTGGAGCTGTCTGCAGCAGAGGTGACTCAGTACCATTGCTCACTCTCCCGTTTGGAAGCACGCAGCTCAGTGCAATCCACCTTGCTCTGCTTTGAATTATTGTGTACTCTCCTGAGGTGGAGAATCTGCTTGGGTGTGCATTTTGTTTGCTGTGCCTAGGAATAGCATGGACAATGGAGGGGGCTTGGCTGGAAATCATCTGTCATCGTTCTATGTAATACACTCCAAATTATCACAAAGGAAGCTGTAATAGGTGTAGAATTTAAACTCAAGTTTCACGAGTCCCTTCACAGTACACTTTTTGGCTAATAGTAGTATTTGAGGAAATGCAGATTATTATTTAAAAAATCAGAGGTCTGCACTAAGCAGAGTAATACTTGCAGATTTAGAAAATGTTATTGTTAACATACTGAAGTTATGCAATTTTACAGAAAATGGAAATATAAGCTTTAGTTTGTTAAGACTTCTCACCCAAGATGATAATGATTTTTCTCATTTTAAAGATGTAAACAGAATCATGAAAAGTATAGATTTTGCTTTTTACATATCCATGCATATATATATATATATTCATCCCAGCAGACATCCCAGTAATTTGTTTGAAGGCTTGTGTATGTTCTGGCTGGTTTCTAAGCAACATGTTCCATAGCAATAGGATACAATACAGATTGTCCTATATCCTAGTCATTTAAGCCTCTCAGCTAATGATATTGTTATAGTTCATATGTTTGTTTGAAATGTTGAGTTTATATGTAGCTCTCTTTGCCATCTAGGTTTTCATTTTCTGCTTTCAGTGGATGCTGTTCCTGCTGGAAGCACTCATCTGAGCATCAGCACTGGCTGCAGACAAAAGCTTTAAATCACAGTGGTGTCATTTGAGAGATCTGGATGTCCTGCAGGGCTTCCCTCCAGAATTCTGGAGAGATGATCTGAAATGGCCCTCAGTAGTGTCCTCTCTTGTACTTTACATTTACACAGTACATTCCTAAGCTGAAATGGAAGTATGACTGAATAATTGTTTAAATTGAATATACAAAAGAGCTGCTTCAACTTTTCTTAATTATTTTGGATATAGTCTTAGCAGAAAAATCACTTATACAATAATGGAAAAAAGAGCATTAAAATTATATAACAAGCCAGCAAGGGGTTTTTTAAACAAAAGCAAGTTAAACTAAGTAAAATAGTTCCTTTTTAAAATTATATCCTAGCATACATGGAAGTTTTGAAGGCATTCACCCATGATCAGATGATGTCTGATACTTTTTACAAGATGAATTGGTGATAAATTATTTTTGTTTTAAAACTAAGAGTATTTGCTGTTACTACCATCTTCAGGCTGATGGGGAATGAGTACCACACTTTAAAATGCATTTTATCTTAAAATTCCATACAACTTAGAATCATTTCTAACAAATTAAAGGTAGCTATTTTCACAGTTTTCTCACCTCTCCTTCTTTGACATGCCATATAAATGAACATTATATTAAAAAATTTCTGACTTTGGACTGGTGGAATGTGTAATAACATGTGCAAACTACCATATTCCATAACCTTCCTGAATGATGTACCTTGCATATCACCTGCTCTTTCTTTTACTCACTACATAAGATATACTTTCTACTATTTTTTAATTTGCAGAACAAATATTAGTGGGAAAGATGAACCATTTTTTAATAGAGTACAATACGTCATCATAGAGTTGAGGGAGAAATCTCTACTCAGGAGAAAGCAAAACTTATTTCTGGAAGATTAACCTAGCATAAAGTTAGGGTGTGTAGAAAAGCCAGACTTTAGGATGTGAGCAGACGGGCTGTGGGGTGCAGGGCAGCAGTGCAGGATGCCCAGAGAGCACTCAGGGCTTTAGGATGTGAGCAGATGGGGTTTGGGGTGCAGGGCAGCAGTGCAGGATGCCCAGAGAGCACTCAGTGCTCAGGTTCTGCAGCTCTGGAGCTGTTGCCCTGTGAGGCTGGGGCACAATTCCAGGGCAGAGGTGATGCTGGGATCACTCCCGGTGGAATTCTCTGCTCTGTGCACTGCCACACGCTGGTGACACTCTTGCATTAAGGCTACACCTGCTTCAGCCCCGGGCCCAGGGGACACTTCTGTGTCCCCCCTCGCAGTGCCGGTGCCACTGCAGCCTATGCTGGGAGCCTCTGCCCCCTGTGCCCCAGCCTCCAGGGGGCACCGGCTGCAGAAAAGCTGTTGGCAGCTGGTAGAGAGAAATGGAGGTTTTCAGTGTCCCAGGTTTTCAGTGAAAGGAAACGGCCGCGGTTCCAGCACTGTCTGTTTCCATGGCAGCCAGCCTAGCAGCCTGCGCTGGAGTTTCTGCCGCTCTTGGAAATTTCCAAGGGGTTATGGAGGAATGTTGGACATTACATTTTCTCATTTCCACTTGCAGTTTTAAGTGTTTAAATAGGTAATATCTGTTGGATTTTAACTTCAAGAGAATAATGAGATGATTACATACAGAACATTAAAAAATCTCAATGTGTTGTTTTTCTTCTTGCTGCCATTTGAAACGACTGTGTAGTGTCTGCTGGACCCCGTGTCCCTGGTGAAATGTTTGTTTCAGCTGTGTAATTGGGAAATGGCAACAACTATTTGCTGTTTCATAGTACCTTCTATAAAAAGATTAAAATTTGATCTTAAATTAATATGTCATTTATGTAATATATGTAATGAACTATGTTAGATGTGGAATTATTTGTGCTGGAACTGTGCACAATATGTGTTCTGGTTTTTTTCAAGGCAAGAGGCAGTGGTGAAAGCTTGTCAATCAGTGTAGATAGCATTGTTCCTGCAGGACAACTATTGATTTATTTTTGGCCTCTTTACATTCCAGTGCCTGTGATTATGTAGTACTACTTTGAGACTGCTCTTCTATAGGATACACATTACAGATTCAAACAGGAATCACTTGCTTAGCTCTGATAAAAGCTGTTTGTTGTGGTGATTTAATAATATACTTTATTTCACTCCTTCTGCCACTCACAGCAAGTAAAACATGCCCAGAGCACTCTGTTTGCTGCCTTTCCAAGGTGTACAGAATGTGCTGTGTCTCCTCAAGTGCCTGTTGGTGACACTTCTCCTGCTCTCACCCCCTGGAGCGCTGCAGCAGGAGATTGAGGAGCTGCTGGTTCTGGTTATGCTCAGTCTCTGCCCCTTTGGGGCACACTGTGTGTGAACCTGAGCAGGACTCCTGGTGTGAGAACAGGGCATTCATTGCCTTTATAAAAGTTGCTGCTTTACAGAAATACACTTCCACATAACCAAGTGCATTGGTTGATGGATGAGCTCCCCTTTCTGCACCATCATCTCCATCCCTGGTCAGAAGTGTTGATTCCCTGGTGTGCTGACACTGGAAGGAGCTGCAGAGTGGAGCACCAGCCTCTGGCACTCAGCTTTTGTGCTGGCTAAACACTCTCCCTCCAGTGCAGTCACAAGACTTCTGCTGACTCTGAGAGTCAGCTAACCAGATGTTCTTACTGTGAGGAGGGATTATGCTTTTTTGTTTTGTCAGTAAGTATTAAATAAGCTATTCAAGCTTTAATGATCATTTTATTGACTTAAGAAGACACATGGAAATTTTGGAATCTCTCCACCTGGTGTTCAAGTGTTAAAATTGTATGCTTAGTTGAAAACAAAAAAGAATATCCTCCCTTCTCCCTCGGTCAAAGCAGGAATTGGTCTGACCTCTCTGTGCATGGCTTTTATTCAGAAGCAGTTCACAGACAAATTTTTAGAGTTGCAGTGGTGTGAAGGAGGATTCCTGCCAGATAATGTGAAGTGCAAAATATCTGTACTGTCTTTTAACAACTACATTTCCTCAGTGGTGTTAACATTGCCCTTCTTTTGCATGTGTACTTGAAATAGGAGGAACAGTATTAACAACATTAATAGTTTTTCAACATATGTAAATATTTGTTAATGTTGTGCCTTCAGTTTGGAGATCACTTATGATTTTAGATGTTATGTAGGTAACTTCCTGATTTTACAAGTGTAAAAGTGAAAGGTAAACTATCTGGCAGCAAGCTGAATGGATTTACTCTGATAAGAACCATCTGTAAAACACAATGCTTGAGTAAACACCATTCCAAGGGCAACTTTGCTTTGTAGTACCTCCACCTCCTGTCTTTCGAGTTCTCCCTTCCCCACATTCCATTATGGTTTGTCTGTCAGTGGTTCTTTAAAATAAAGGGGAGGGAGAAAAACAAAAGAAGGAAAAAATATCCAAACCCTGACCCACACTAGAACAAGAGTAAAAAATATATATGCATATATAATATATATGTGTGTGTGTATATATATATATATATGTTGTATTTGGGTAATGCTTCAGTGGTTTTTAGATTTTTTTGGTGGTTTTTTGGTGGTTTTTTCTGTTTGGTTTTTTTTTAGGCTATGTCCTCTTATCTCATCCAGCTTTACTAGATTTATCACTTTGTGTGTTACTGACTGTTCTGGAAATCTCTTGCTCTATGGATTTCCATATATATGATAAGTAAAGTCTGTATTAGCTTTAATTACATTACATTTAAACCAACCTGCCTTCTGTTCTAAATAGTTTCTCACAGAAATAAATGAGCAATTCTCTGCCATAAGTGGAATTCTCCTATGGCTCATCCTTGTCTCTGAAGATAATTTCATTATATTTTCCTTATTGAAAACGTGTGATTCAGTTTCCATGACTCCCATGCTCCTGCCGGGCTGGCTGTTCTTGTGAGTCCCCATTTCCTCCTGAGCTTTTCACAGACCTCACTCCTCTTCCCTTCCTTCATACCCACACCAGGCTGCCCTCCAGTATAGAGAGACACATCTGTCTGTACCTGCAGAGACAATGTAGGGTCACTCCTGACTGTGGTGTGACCTCCTGCTCTGACACCCTGACCTGTAACCCAGGTGTGCTCTGACTGTGTGAAGTTTTGCAACTCACAGACAGGTGTTTCTATTTCTTCCTTATAAACAGCTCTGCTTTTTACTTTGTGTCACTGTAGGGGCTGAAAGTATTTTAGATCCTCTAGATCCTTGTATTTCTTTTATAGAGCTATCAATATTGGCTTTTTTCTGATGGATTTGCTTTGGAATAGCAAAACCTTTTTAGCTTTCCAACTTTAAAAAATAATATATTTAGGGGTTTTATTCAAGATTGCTTTCTATTTGAAAATTTTCTATTTAATACTGCATTTGACTGCTCAATATTTATCTTTTTAAAAAGTGTAGCTATGAAATACTTTTTCAACATTAGTTTTGGAGTTGATTGCAAAAGCAAACATCTGGTTTTCATCCAGCTTGGTTTCTGTTTAACCTCTTTGCTCTGGTCAAGTCAAAATCTTCAGTTATTATCTTATACCATCTTTCTAACTATGAGTCATCTCTTCTTTAGCATTCCCCTGCAGTGCTTTCCTATTAGTCATGCTACAGGCTGTCCTTTCCTTATTATGTAATATATAAGTTCATGATATTTATCTAGTAAGTGAATAACTACATGTTCTGTATCTTCTATATCTCTAATTTTCTCACTGTTTCTATGACTTGTCCAGATACAGATGGGACAACTTCAAAATCTTCCCTTATTGCTTTGTAGTGCCCAGAGTAGATGAACAGATGATGGGCAGACAAGTAATGTTATGAGAGACAAAAAGGTTTGTTACGTGTTTTTCTTAAAAAATGCTAAAGCTTCACATGTGAGCCATAAGGTTTATGTGCAGGTACATTCTTACTGTGCTCTCCCTTTTGCTCTAGTCCCACTGTATGTTCCCTTTTTACACTGTACATTGTTTAGGATATGGCTCAGTTTTTAGTCTTTCTGTAAAGCTTAAACCAAATATCTGACCATAATTGAAGCCACAAATCATAGATACATTCCTAAACTACACAGCAGGGCTTCCCATCATTTCTATTTAGAAATAGTGTTCAGTATAATATATTCAATAATAATGTTCTTTCCCACTTGTGATTACTAATATTGAAAGCACATCCCTAGCAATGCTTAGGTAGTTATAGCTGAACCAGCTCCACTGACAAAATGGGCTTTATGAGAATGCTTAGTGAAAAAAAAATTGTAAAAGAAAATTGTAAAGTCTGAACAGATCTGCTGTGCCACAGCCCTGAAATGTTTGTATTTGAACTCTCAGTGTTTGTGTGATACAAGAAAATAATGTCCTTGTTTTCAGGACTTGCTATTCCCGGTCTTAATGCTTTAGCCAGAGGAATATCCTTCCTGTACTGCAGAACAGGAAATAAGCTGGTTCCTTTTAAATTCTGGAAACAATGAACTTTGTCCTTAGCTTAATTTTTTAGAAATTACATTCATTTTGATGTTTTGGACAATGCATTAGCTTGTTTTGCTTCCTTGTAAAATACAATAGGAACAGCATACCATAATCATACACCCATAATAAGCTCTCAAGTCAGAATTTCAGCATGTAAATATCACATCTTTAATGTGATTTATACTTTGTCTCTTAACTGTCCCTTGTTCAGAAGATGAAATTTCACTTTGGGGTAGTAGCTATATGTGTCAAAGAGATAATGAAGCACTATGATAAATTGGTATAGAAACAAAGGGAAGGGAGGAGTAGAAGAAAGAAACAACTGTTTTTTCCCCTTGTTTTCCCCGCTGGCAACAAAAAGCCATAATCTTGAAAAGTATAAAACTTTTATGTCTACCTCTTACCCCAGGTTTTGTGGTTTCTGTTGTAGTATTTAATATATGTCACATTGGTTGACACACAGAAATGTGTGAGAAACATTTTATTAAATGTAATGAAATGTAAGAAGTTACCTCTGAAGCTTTATAAGCTGTTTTTCCACATTTGACAGTATTGGATTTATTCTGTCCTTTCAATAATTATGACAACACATATCTCAATCAAATCCACCAAGATTTTCTGATGTTCAGAGAGAGTATAAGGTGTGTTCCTGATTGTAACACTTTTTTGTTGTTTTTAAATAAGGCAGATAAAATTCTGCTTCTCTCCAGCAAGGTTTATTTAAACGTACAATCAGTCTTTATATTAAGAAAAAACCTTAAGAGCAAACAATCAGTAAGACACACACAGAGCTTTGCTTCTAAAATGCTCTGCACAGTTCATTTCTATTTCAGCCCAGTGAAGTCGTGTAAGATTGGCCTAGGACACACAGTAAGGCTCTGTGATCATTATGGGCTCCAGTTTATGGTTTAAACTCTTTTTACCTCACTGATTTCTTGATGTAAGCTCAACACTCCTCATGAGGCCTGACTGGTAGGAAAAGTGGATGCATGTGGGAAATACAGTCCTGGCATCAGATGAGATTGAGAGCAAACTCCAGTGGGGATGGAAGTAATCCCTGGGAACTGTTAACAGCAGCTGTTCTAGGATGGCTCGTGGGGGGTTACTGTCAGGTTTGAATACACAGCAGAAAGTATTTCTAAGGTTGCAGTACTTGCTATCACTGGAATGGGGGTTTTGCACTTGATGAGGAGACTGCTCATACAGGAATCAATGTTTTCTTTTGTCAGTACTTCAGCTGAGGCTGCAACAGAGACGGACACGAGAACAGCTGGTGGACCAGGGCATCATGCCACGTAAGACTTACACCTAGTAATTTGTATTTCTGTAGTGTTAATTATGAATTGAATATATAAAATGATGAAGATAAGCACTTCTGTGAGATCATTAAAAATAACTTTAGCATTTGAAAAGACTTGCAGGATCCTTTTGATAACCTAAGTGAGCATGTAGTGAATTCACTGTGCTTCAGTGAATTCATGTGCATCATGTTTCAGTTAAAATAGCCATTGTGACAAAAATGCAAGGATTTGTAGACCTTGTCTGATTCTGCTTTTATTTTCTCTATTTAAATAATTATGACTAATTTACTAAATGAACTGAATTACTTAAATGAGTTGACATTAATAATAAAACCAGCAGTTTTTAAAGAGTAGAATGACAAAGGTTGCCAAACAAATGAGGGGTGTACAGGATACATGGAGGATCTCAGAGGATAGCACTCAGATGGAGCACTCTACAATTTTTGTTATTGCTAGGTTAACAATGGTTTTTTTTACTCTTTTTGCTTATTTAGAAGCTAGACGTCATTCTGTTTTCTACGATGAACAATTAAGGCCTCTACATTTTTCTATATCATTTTTAAATCAACACATAGTTCTTAAGGGAAGGTCCAGTTCTCTCTAATAACAGCCAGGATGAGGTATGGACAGCCAGAAAATTCAGTGGAATTAATTAAATTAAATTGGCATTTTGGCATTCTAAACCTTACCTCACAAAATTTCCATTGTGGGACAGTTTTGATAAGTAAACAAACACCTTCGTAGATAGCAAAAAAGTTAACCATTACATGGTAATAATTTGTTAAATATTCCAGGTATTCTGTATAGGAGTATTGCTCATCTCGGCTAAATATAGGTGGATACAACTAGCACAAATCAAATGTAATCCTGCAAACACAACTCTGAGGTGGTGTTAACACTCATACACACATTCTGGTTAGCATATTTCTTTAGAAAATTACTTCGTGTCCGTTTAACTCTTACTCTCCCTTCACAGCTTTGAAAAGTCCAGCTGCATTCCATGAGCAGATAAAGAGCCTGGAGCGAGCCAGGGTAAACCACTTTGTGTAAACTTGTGATTAACATCTGGAAATGGAGAGTCAGTTTTTTGTGATACTAAATTCTCTGCGTACATGGAAAAATTCTTACCATTACAGTAATAATGTGTGCTTTTATTTTGGGAGAATTTGTTAAAATAAAATATTAAACCTGAGAGAAACTTCTCTGAGCCTTCACAGATCAGTGGGGATTAAACTTATGGGGGGTTAAAGCATATGGGGGGTTAACCTCCAGTTAAGGATTGGATACTTGGGGAAATTATGCATCTGCAGTTTTTTTCTATGGCAAATCTATACTATTGTGATTATGTGGTGGTGTGGGATCAAATCCAGAAACATTCCCATCTTGTTTGAAGAAGATGGAAATCCATCAGCCCTGCTTAACTGCTAGGAAAACAGAACAAAGCAGGAGGAACCCCTCTGCTGCCTGTGTTTTGACAGTGCTACCCCCCTATCTGAATGAAACTGCAACTATTCATTGATTGGACATGGCTGATTTGTCAAACTGCTTTGAGTTTTTAAGTGAACAGTAGCTAATGGTGTTTCCTCCTTTCTTTTAAGACTGAAAATTTCTTGAAGCACAAGATCCGGAGCAGGCCGGACCGCTCGGAGCTGGTCAGAATGCACATCCTGGAGGGTACGTGCTCACAATGTACATCTGGAGCTCTGCTCACACTGCTCACAGCAGAGCCTTGCTTCTGCTCTCACTTGTCTCCCTGAATGACAATTGGTGGGAATTAGTTCTAAAGGTTTATCTGCTCTATATCTCTGCTTCTACAGTGTCTGTGGTAGTCTCTATGCTAAATCTGTGTATTAACAGATACATCTATGGCAGTGAAGGTATTCCCAGCAGTGTATTTATTTGTTTGCTCTTGCATATTGTTCTTGATCTATAATGGTAATTATAGTATCAGATCTGTACATGGAGTGTTTCTATTTCAGTTTCAACTCATGCCCTAAAATGACCTGACAGCCTTATGCTCTCCCCTGGCCCTAAAGAACCTTTAATAAATGTGACTGTTATGCTGTTATCTGTTATACCTGGCTGCTTTTGATACAAGTGGAATGGTTATTGCAAAGACAAGACAATGTTGTTTGTCATGAGATTGGGGAACAAGTGGAACAGAATATTTGAATCAATATATCCTTTTAGAGACCTTTGCAGAGCCTTCACTACAGGCCACTCAGATGAAACTGAAGAGAGCTCGCTTGGCAGATGATCTGAATGAGAAGATTGCTCAGAGACCTGGACCTATGGAACTGGTAGAAAAAAATATTCTTCCTGTAGACTCCAGCGTTAAAGAAGCCATTATAGGCAAGTAGAAGTCCCACAGCTTCTGTTTGTGATCTGTGTGGCATTGTGGAAAATAAATAATTTAACTCTTGAGGGTAAAGGTCACTAGAAGATAACATATGCTAAGTTTATTACTACTTACTCTTTCAGCTTCTGAGACCTAAACTTTGTTATCATTTAAATAAAGTAGTCCTATTTTTACATGAAACTTTGAAAATACATTTTTTAGAATAAAAATCATTACAAATAATCAAACATCTGTAGCCATTCCTCAGCCTGTCATAGGTGTCTGCGTGCACTCCACATCTGTTGAACGTACCTTTTAATCTCTTACTAAAACCACTTCTGCTCCACACTTGGTTTTATTGATTCCTTGAATATGATTTAATATGGCTCTCATATTAAAAACACAATAAATACTTAGGTACCATATGTTTAGACTGCTGAAAACTGATCATTTTCCAGCAATTAGCTAATTCTGCCATAAATGTCTAAATTCAATTTGTGCAATTAAAAAAAAAACATTGTTTCTTTCTATGTAAACATTTTAGCAGTTGGACAAGAGAATTACCCTCAAGCTTTGGATGATTTTTCATTCGATGAAGACAGCAGTGATGCTTTATCACCAGATCAACCAGCCAGCCAAGAATCCCAGGGTGCAGCAGCTTCCCCTGGTGAGCCAAAACCAAGTGACTCACCCTCACCAATAACCCCAAATGCTGCTACAACAACACAGGTACAGTTTTTAAATGTTAAGATCTTCACAGTATGGTTTTTGGTCTGGCGCTGTAGAAATGGGGCATGGTTTCAAACGGAATGAATACATCTGCTGCTACAAAGGGCTACCTGGGACTCTTTTCTGCTTGGGGGTGTACAGAGTAAAACCCTGGCTTAGCTGGTGGCAGTGATGAAATTCCCATAGGCTGCAGTGAAGCCATAAATTCCCTGAAATTCATTGTGTCAAGATCTGCAGCTTTCCCAGAAGTTGTTTAAAAGGTCATGGCCATGGTTTACTCCAGCTGTTATTGATTACTTAATGTCTGTCTTCCTTCTGGGCAAGGTCTTGAACTCATTTAGAATTAAACTTTACTGAAACAACAACAGTTGATGTCAGTTCCGTTACCTTCAGAAAAGTCCACAAAAAAGGTTTCCCACATAATTTAAATATTCTTTCCTATATTTTTAAAATACTGCCTAAGGAATTTACTATTTAAGAAATCAAAATAACAGTTATGTTGATTTCTCTGAGGTTTTTAGCATTTCCTCATGGTACTTACAAAGAAAGGAAAGTAACTGTGTCATGGCAGATAAAATGTTATCTTTATAGCAGAGCATCTAAATGTGTGAGGATTTAGAGAGCTGTGGATTTGCTCCTTACTGCAGAAAGTAATGTAAAAGTCAACTGTTAAATAAGTAAAAAAGAGATAGCTCTTGTTAATGCTCCAAAGTCTATAATGTCTTTATGACCATGGACACTTGACAGCTGAGTGGTTCAGGATGTGGTGTTACTCTCCTTGGTTTTCTTATTATCACAGGAGAGGGAAAAAGTATTGTAAAGTTCATATGCAGAAACAATGCTGGATGCAAAGTACAGCACAATTTTATTTCATTGTTCCCTAACATACAGATTAAGATATGAGTTGGGTTTCACATTGAGAGAACATAATTTGTGTTGAATAGATTGAAAAGAAACCACATGAAATTAGATTCCTGAGTAAGGAATTAGGTTCCTAATGGAGAGTTA
Organism: Geospiza fortis; assembly: GCF_000277835.1. Classification (NCBI taxonomy): domain Eukaryota; kingdom Metazoa; phylum Chordata; class Aves; order Passeriformes; family Thraupidae; genus Geospiza; species Geospiza fortis. The sequence continues at coordinate 6,823,661 of NW_005054319.1, forward strand.
AATAAAAATACTCAAAGCAATACATGCCAAAAGCTTTTCAAGTAGGAAGCATAAGATAGATCTGTGATTGCAGAAACAAAAAGTAAGGCACTTGAACGTGATTGAAAAAGTGCTTCAGATAGAACTTTAAGCCTTTGCTTATGGATTTCATATCACATTACAGCCACTTCTGTGCACACATCTAAAATGAGAAGTTGTTCTTCTGCAGAACAAAACAGATGCTCATCTTGTTGTTCCTTTTGAATTAAAGAATAACAGCACAGCAGGTTCCTACAGGAGACGTGTCTGGGAATGGCTCCTTTATTCTTTTAATTTCCTCTGATAAATTTTAAATTTTATTACAACAAAGTAAATACAAAAAATACAAAGAACGTTTTGAATAAAGCAGAGTGCAGCCAGAGTTCTTTTAAAGGCCTCCTCCTCCACACATTTCCAGACATCAGAGGATGTAACATAATTTTGAGAACCTTCAGCTCTTGCTGACTGATGACCTAAAACTTGCTTTAACCCAGTGTACTTGCATCTGGTTAGGATTAGGCATTTTAGTCATACTCTAAACAGATCAAATTGGGGTATTCACAATTCAGAAGATATTAAATAGTTATCTTCAAAACAGCTGGAGAATTTTGCTTGATGGCACAGAATGACTGTTTCCCTAATATATTCTCTGTAGCTTGTTGACCTGCTAGATTCTTGTTGGCATCTAGCAGGAAAGGTACAGAAAGCATATTATTTGGAAATAGGGATCCGTTCAAATTAAATAATGACTAGTTTATGAAGCAATCAAGTGAAGAAGTCAAGACCTGTTAAATCTAAGTTTTTGAATTTAAAAATAAATTATGTGCATGGTTCATTGCTTCATCTAACACTTGCAGGTAAAATTGGGAAGTCTGTAAAAAGCTTTGTGTATAGGTTAGGATAATGACTAGTGTAAGGAAAAATAATTTACTCTCTGGCAGGAGGAAAATGTTTAACACCATGATTTTCACACAGTGTGAAAAGAGGTAATTTGGGGTTTTGGTGGTGCTTTTTTTTTGTCGTGCAAGTCCAGCAAATAACAGGCACTGTGTAGATATCAGGTGCTTTCCAGAGCAAACACTTTGAAATTTGGATGTAAAAATAGAGACATTTGTATCTTTAGCCTGCCACCATAAACTGACAGGATCCCAGGCCAGGCATGTGCACAGTGTTTCAGTGACAGGGAGGGCATGGTAAATCTGCAATTTAATAAAGCAAGCATCAGGAGCTGTTCTTCTGTGTGGCTGCAAGACAGAGGGATCAAACCCACTATTCAGTTTACTGGGTTATGGGAAGGCAGCTATAGTTGCCTCTCGGCAGCTGATGGTTGGGAACACAGCGAGATGTCTTAATGAAACACGAAGATAAAATGGAAATTTCTTACAAATTAATTGTGAGCAAAAGTCAGAGAGCTTTGTTCATGCAGACTGGCACCTCGGGAACCTGCTATCCCAGAAATACAAAAGAACCAGGACACAGAGTTGCAAAATGTGTACCAAGTTAAGTCCTTTGTGGTACAATCCCATGGAAAAACACAGGAAAGGTACAGGAAGAAATGAAACAGAAAGAAGTACCTGTCGGACTTAATTATAATGCAAGTCTTGGAATTAATTTGGAAGAAAAAGGATGTTTACTGATAGGAATATAAAGAAGGGGCTTTTATAAAAGGAGCATTGTACTAGGTGATCTAATTGCTTTCTTAAACAATGGAAGTGCAACTGATGTCATCTGGCTGGATTTATTACTGGATGATATTAAACACTAGGAAAATGAGGATGGAGATTACCAGAAATGAGACAGAAAGAGGGAAGTCCTGGGCTGAAAGGAAGCAGGTACCAGTGCTCTGTGGGAGTTGATCTGGGATGTTCTGGTTTCGTGTTACCGTTAACAACCTTGACGTAAGAACGGCTCACCTAACAAAAGTAGGAAGATGTAGTCAGCACACAGTTGGATTGTTATTATGCAAAAAGAACTGGTTGATTTGGCTTTTAGGAGAGAAATGCAATTCCAATAGAATGAATAGTTCTTGGAAAGAAAAATACACAATGTCCCTCACAAAGAAATGTGGAAACCTGGGGACTCTTGACTCAAGAGAAAACTGAGGAGGAAGAGAGCTGGGGTGCAGTGTTCAGCAGTGGAGTCGGAGCTACTCTGGACATCTTCTGTGAGATTGCAAGCCTGTCAGAAGAGATGATTCCAGTAGAAGTGCTAATGCCACTGTAAGGATGCAGTGAGACTCTATGTGGAATATCCTGTACATTTTCAGTTACTTATATCCAAGAAAGACTAATGAAAACTGTTAATCCAGTTAACTGTAACAGGAGGATAATCAGAGAACAAAATCTCTGTTTCTAGAAAAGAGTAAAGATTTCTTTGTATATCTAGGAACATGAGGACTGAGATCTGTTTATGTAGAGTCTGTATTCCATCAGAGGGATATTCACCACAGAAGGAAATAATAAGGTTTCTTTAAGACCTAAAATCACAAACCAATTTCAGCTCAATAAAAATTGGTATGACAAATTTAAGATGAGCAAAGTTTGGGTTTACACTTCTGCTGGCATAAGATACAGAAGAAATGCACCTCCTGGCACAGTCAGAGGTGGGGTTCTGTGAAAATACCACAGGAAGGGTGAAAATGCACCTTCTGTCCTGCTGCGTGATCATTCTGAAGCAAGAAGTTTGTTTGCCTGTGTTGAAGTTTGACATTTATGAAAGCAATGCTTTTCTGACAGTGCTTGTTTGGGTGGTAAGATTCTCCTTGTATACACAGAAATCTGACTTCACACAAAAAATACTGAAGGCCTCAATTTTATAGTAATAAAGCAGTGTTTTCATAGCTAACTAAGAAGTCAAAGTAAGAAATCATTTTATTTGCTGTGTTTGAAGTGGGCCAAACTGTGCCCTTATAGAATACTTGTACACATGTACAGGAGTTCCGTTTTCACCATTCCTCCAAAAAAGTATTTTGTCAATTTGATGTGGTAGTAAAATGTCTTAACTTTTTCACATTTTTTCCAGTTACTCAGACAGTTGATGTTTTTAATGTTTCTCTTTTTCCTTATATTTTTTAATACTAGTATCCACCTTTAACCTCTCCAGTTCCTGAATTCCTCAAAACTCCCTCTACAATCGAACAGCACGTGACTCGTTCCACTGCTGCAACCACCCTGACCACAACCACTGTATCTGCAGCAAAGCCTGGGCCAACCTTAGTGAAGGTGGGTACCTGCAACTGTGGCCCCTGAGGACAACATTCTTCATCTGTGTGCTAAACACACAGGGCTGTGTTTAATGAAAAACTACACAAGTAACCTTACAGTGCCTGTAGCTAACAACTTCTGCTGCTGTTCAGGGGAGCATTCTGGGCAGGTGACTCAAAGTTTTTGTGTGCTAAGGTCAGCCAGTACCCCAGAGACCAGCTCATTATTCCAAGAGGTCCTTACAGTACAGTTGACAAAAGTTTTCAGGCAGAATTGTGCATTACATAGCTATGGAAATTTTTAAGAAATAAGGACAATAGATTTTTGCAATACAGAGTTTCTACTTTCTGTCTGCCTTCTAATCTAGTTTTATATGGAGGATAGCTGAATAGAAAGAGAGTCACTGCATTCATAGTCTACCAGTAACCAAAGTGGTGAACAGCATTGCTCCTTTTCCACAAGTGTTTTCTTAGTTGGTTTAATGTATAAGCAGAATGCATTGTGAGGGAGAAGTTACTGTATCCTTGTTGGGGATCAGAAGAACATACCAATTCTCTTTTTGCACTGACTTAGCCAGCAGCATTGAAAACCCTTTCAAATACAGTTAGAGAGGGATTTCTTTTAGATGTCCATCATATTTCATTTCAGTAACTTCGCTGTCTTCATCTGTGTTAATATTTGTATGTAGACTTCTACTTACCTACATGAAATTAACTCAGTTAAATGTACAAGGATGACCTCTGGCACTCATTTTCTAATATAAATTTGGCTATATCCTTTGAAATCACTGGATATGTACCAGCTTACTTAATGTGGGACCTTAATTCAGATGTACCCCAAAAGAGGCTATCTGTGTAGTGAACAGGTGTGGATCAGCACAGCATTTCTGCTTTGATACCTTCTGTATGATTAAGTAACTGCCTTCAATTTTTCCCTCAAAATAATTTCAAAGAGCTTGTAAAGGAAGAGAGTTTTAACCACTTGAGCATTGCTAATGAAGATATTGCTGCCTGTAATTTATAGGAGTGTCTGTCCATGCTTTCAGTCTAGACCTCTAAGTACCTCAGATATTTATAGATGGAATTTAGAATACTGGCTTTTACTTCCACAAACTAAGTGGCTTTGAACTTAGCTGCTTAAGAAGAATGCCTCTTTGCAATGACAGGTCATGACTAGTAGAATCCCTTAGCTGTGCCACCTTTGAAAAACCATTCACAAACTGTGATTTGATGACCCCTACATGTGCAGGGGATAAGCCAGCTGGAGCATGTTAACCTCCCAAGGATGGTTAATTTGGGGATGTTTTCAAGGACAATTGTTTTCAGCAGCTCTCTATGGTAAAAGTGCTGTGGTATGCTGCGTCTCTGAGCCATGCATAACTGCTTTAAGTGACATCTGTTGTGATTTTGTTTCAATCTTTTCCATCCATAAACAGCAAAGCCACCCAAAGAACCCAAATGATAAACATCGGAGCAAGAAATGTAAAGAACCTAAGCCAAGGGTGAAAAAATTGAAGTATCATCAGTATATTCCACCTGATCAGAAAGGTGAGAAAAATGAGCCACAGATGGACTCCAACTATGCTCGTCTGCTACAACAGCAGCAACTGTTTTTGCAGCTGCAGATCCTGAGCCAACAGCAACAACACTACAACTACCAGACAATTCTACCTGCACTGCTGAAGTATGTGAAGCATTGTTTATGTCCTTCTAAGAAAAAACATATACATCAGTTATAGGCTTAGGGCTTTAGAAGTAAACATGGTTTGCAAACATGAAAGAGACAGTTGGAACCCAAGAAAACTTTAAGTGCTATTATGCATCACTGTGGGTATTATTTGCCTTATTTAACAGGTGGTGAGGTTGTTCTCTTGTTAAAATAACCCTGAGGTCTGAGAAGCCTTGAGGTCGTCCTAGTTATTTTTATGTGACATGAAAACAGAACATCTTACCTGTAAGATGGTTTTTTCTGACCAAATGCATATCTGAAACTCGGAAGTGTTTGTGCAAAATCAAGAAAGTTTTGACACCATTTTCACTCAAATGTGAGATAGGTAGTCAGGAGAGAAGCTTGCAGACCATGTCTTTAACAAAGGCATGCACTATTCCTGTGGGTTTATTTTTTTACATCGAATTCACAAACCACATTCTTGAACTTACAGATAAGACATAACAGTCTTTTTAGATTTGATAAGATCTGTCTGTTGTTTATAGCCTCATCTCTAATGCTTATATGAGTTCCTCATTAGTACTGATCTTTAGCACTTTTACCAGTGAGAAGTATTCTCACTGCTTTATAGGTAGAAACAGTCAAAAAAATAAATGTTTAAAGAGTTGCCAGCATCCCATAACAAAACAAGAAGTTGACTATCTGCAGAGTTTCATTCTCATCATCTAAGACCAGTCTTTTCCTAGAAGTGCTTAAAGTGTAGCATGCCACAGTCACACAACCCTAAATTCTAACTGACTTTCAGCTATTTTTTTAAAATGAGTTTTCACTGAGTTCTTTTTCTTCAGCAAGTGAGGCTAGAAAAGCTAAAGCTACCATCTGTGGTTGTATTTATAATTACCATGTATCCTAACATTTGGACTGGCGATGTTTCTGCCTGCTTGCCCACGCTTCTTATGTTCCATTTACTGACATTTCAGAAACATTTCTTCATAAATCAGCTGAACGAAATAGAAGAGCTGACTTACGATACCTAGTGTAAATGGTGGCATTTTTAGTTTTTTACAATTACTTCAGAATCCTTATATGAGATTCTTGAGTACAGCTGATAAAAATGCATCATCTTCAAAGTGAACTGCTTTATGTCAGTCCATAGTGTGTGTGAACATTGGACATCTATGGAAGGGTTGCATCACAGAGTTCAGTATTGGGGGGTGGTTATTGATGCCAGACAAAAAACTAATTGCCCTGGCTGGTGATTAATTTGTGTAAATAGAGTTTGCAGTCCATAGTGTTCTTCAGAGATACCATAACAATAATCAAAACTATGAAGCATAAATTGGTATGCTTAACTGCAAACCAAACCAAAATAGCAACATACTACTCTATGTTTTCCTGTCTGTTTTGTTTTACTGAAAATACTTAACAGTAATGTGTTAGGTTAAGCATGGATTTGTAAAAAAAGTTAATTTGTTCATTATCTTCACAGACATGAGATTCAGAATCATAGCCTCTTGACTGAAAACATAATATATTTAGCATTGACATTCTTGTCCCTCTTTTTCCTATTACTTGAAGGCCACTGAATGACAAACAGAGCAACAATGGGAATTCACCACTGAATACTCTGAACAACAGTACACCAACATCAGCTGCCAACTCACCAAGACAGAACAGTAATGTTCCTAGCAGGAAACCAGGTCCTCTACCTTCAAGCTTGGATGACTTGAAGGTAAAAGATAAGAGGGATTTGTCCAGTCCTGTGCATTACTGTAATTCATAACTTGTGAACTGTTACTGTCAAGAATATGCCTGGTAATTTGTACCAATGAAAACTGTCCTTTCCTCCTAATTGGTTAGGATAACATTGTCTGAGTTTTCATACACAACTCTCCTGGACTGAAATATTTGATTCCTCATATGCATATGTTCCAGAACTGACATTTCTTTCCCAAAGAATTAGAAGAGGAGGAATTTCAGACACATTGTATTGGTCCCTCACTATGACACCTTGGGTAAGCTGTGAGGTTCACTTCATGTGAAGTTTTTCAGCTCAGGCAGATTTAAACACAGGAGCAGTAATTTCCTCATGACAATTTCAGTGTATCAGTGAAGAGGTTTAGTTAAGCAATATAAATTAGAAGATGGCCTAATAAAAACATACTCTGAGAGGTCACTGCTATAAATAGAAACAGAAATAAGACTGTAAAGAGAGAACAGACAATATCTTCTTACTAGAGTTCAACACATCTGAAAATGAATGCTAAATTCCAAAATTTCTTTAAGTTATAACTAACTGTGTAGACTGTTCAGGTTGCACTATGAGGGCATTGCGTAGGATCCTCTTCCTTCTGAAATACATGAGAAGGAATAAAGACAAATCTGAGGCAGCTTGTGGGGGTTTAGGATTCAGCAGCTGTAGGAATGTGCCAAACTTCAGCAGCAGCGTAGGGACACCTAGTGGGCAATTAATTCCTTTCTCTCTGCCTTTACCAAGGTTTGTGAGGGGTGGGAGGGAGGATTCTTTTAAATTTGAAGGGATAAAAAGAAGAAATTCCATAAGATTGGATTCTCAAGGTGGTAATACATTATCTTAAGTTAAAACCAATCTTTTAATATGAAATAAGTCTATAACATGCAATTCAAACAACAGCATTTGAAATCAGTTTTCCAGTCTTTAAATTTTTAACTAAAAACTGGTGAAGATATTTAAGTTAATATCTGAAATTGTGCTTTGCAGTGATTAAAGCTGTTCACTTATCTATTTCTTGGCACAATTTATTGGTATTCCTCCTGATGTGGTAACACTCATATAAGCCTTCCTTGCAGACCTGCTGGTGGTGGTTTTACCACTGAATCAGCTAAATCAGTTCTGAGTTCAGGAATGAATTGTTGAAAAAGAGAAGAATTAGAACACACTCTCAAGTGCAGAGGGTACCAGACTGGGGGAAGCAGCTGATAGTCACTGGCTAGGGAGTTATTTAACATAAAATTGCTGTGGGTTTTAGAGATGTAAAATATATTGCTGTGACTTTTCATCATTTCCAAATCAAAAATACCTCCAACTTAAATTCTAGGCTGGCTGAGTACTGAAATACTACTGAGGTCACTACCTTCTGTTCTATTAGAGGTAGCTCTAATATGCAGGGAGCCCCAACACTGCAGTTATTTGTGCTGCATGTTTATGATAAACATTTTGAAGCATAGAATCAATTTACACTCAACATATTTGCACTTTACTTTGTCTGTAAGCTTATTGGAAAAAACTGAGAATGTTTTTCTGTCAGAAAGTAATTTTGACTGCTTAAACTGTTTTTGTAAAGGAAACACAGATGGCACATAGGGTGACTGTTTGGTTGCTAATTAGCAAGAGAGCCTTTTGTGTTTGATGGGTCTATTAAATTATCAGCTGACCTGATAAAGTTTCTCAGAAACAGATCTGTCTGTCCTGATGGTGTAACAAAGGGGCTCAGCGTGCTGCTGCTCACTGCTTTTATCTGCACTGCTGCCATTGTCTGCTGGTTTGCTACAGAGGTTTTTAGCTCAGAACTGGAGCTGTAGGTGCATTTTTCCATGTTGAATATTTATGAAAAAACATCATCAATTTGCTACTATTCGCTGTACAACTGAACACTGCTAAGATTTTGGCCACTTAAACACTGAAGTAAGTAGGAGGTCATGGCAATGTGTTCATAGATAATGCATGCTGTCAGAACCCAGAGGTTTAATAACTAGCAAATATGGGAATGAAAATAATTTTCATTATTAAGATGTAATAAGAATGTCTATCAGTAAGTTTTAATATTTTCCTTTTTTATTATAGTGTTTTATTTTGTTTTATTTCAGGTGGCAGAGCTTAAAATGGAGTTGAAACTGAGGGGATTACCAGTGTCTGGAACAAAAACAGACCTTATTGAGCGTCTGAAAACCTATCAAGATCTTAACCACAATGGGGTTGCTACAAGTACCTCTGTGACAGTGACCACTTCTAGTGGGGCCACAGGTAACACTGGGGAAGTGACTGTGGCATTTCCTGTTGCAACAGTAAATAAACCAGTGGCTAATACGATGTCCAGCTTCCCTCCAGAAAAAACATCTACTGCACCTGGCAGCAAAGCAGTAAATACTGAAAATGTCAGCTCTCCCCTGCCTATATCTCCCTCTCCCTCTGAACAGTCCAGTCTAAGCACAGATGACACGAGTATGGCAGACACTTTCCCAGAAATGACCATGATGTCACCATCCCAGTTCCTGAGTACTTCACCCCTGAGGGCAAGCACAAACGAGGATAATCAGAATCGCAGCAGTGGCAGCATCTCAACCATGGAGTTTGATGTAGCAGAAAAGGACCGCAAGCTTCAAGAAAAAGAAAAACAAATTGAAGAGCTCAAAAGAAAACTGGAACAAGAGCAAAAACTTGTGGAAGTATTGAAAATGCAACTTGAGGTTGAAAAAAGGGGACAACAGCAACAGTCTCAGACTTTTGGTAACTCAGCTGCTTTGGAACAGAAGCAGTTCAGTGCTGCTGTCAAAGATGAAACTGCCCCTGCTGACTGCTCAAGTACCAGTCAATCTGTCCCTGTAGCCAGCCATTCCTTAGGACAGCCCGTGTACACTGCTGGCCAGAATCCAGTTGCCAAAAAGGCGGTCATTATCAAGCAGGAGATACCTGTGGCCAAAGCTGAACTTCAGAATGCCATTTCTCAGTTTTATGTTAGTCCACAGAGGCAGCCACAAACTGCAGTTGTTGCCCAGCCCCAAGCTTTATTAACTACCCAAGGAACTGCCCAGCTGCTCCTCCCACTGTCTATCCAGGGACCGAATGCTGCTACTGCAGTGCAATTACCAGTTGGAAACATCAAGTTGCAGGTAAGGGTGTTTCTGTTTTTTTATCATGTAACCTGCATGGCAGTATTTCATAACTTAGTGTAAATAGGTAAATGTGCTGCTTGTAAGATTAACTTAAAACTCAGGCTTAGCCTGTTTCTGCTTAAGGGGAACAGTACAAAAGCTTGAGCTGATCTTGTAATACCTGCTTCTAATACTTGTTTCTTTGCAACTTTGTTCCTAGATACTCTTTCCTGAACAGCAGTTGCCTTACCATGTACTGCCTCCATGTACAATTTGATTTAAAGTAGCATATACCATCATTTTGTTAACTGCAAATTGTAATAGAGAGCTACAATCTCAGTACTTTGAGATAGCCCTGTTTGCAAAACATATGTGAACTACCTACTATGTGATGATGCTTCAATATATTTAAAAATGTGAATGCCAGATTGTACAACTCTCCTGTGGACTTAGAAAAAGAAACCATGGTTGTGCAAATATTATTTCTAGGCTGACTATGGGTAGTGAATAAATACAGCATAAACCAAGACAGGCTATAAATATAGAGGTATAGGAGTAATCTGACCAAGCTGAATCAATGTAACCTGTTGGTCTGAACTAAGAATGGTAGAATTAAGCAGTAATGCACTTCCCAGTGGCATTGTTTGAACATCCCCTGCCACCCATCATGGCAGCAAAGTATTCTTCCAGCTGCAGTGACTCCCTGGCTGTTGTGCATGCTGTGGGCCTAGGCTTGCTGCAAGCCTGTGCAGCAGCACATCCAGCAAACCTTATGAGGGGTGGAAAATTCTGGTGAGGATGTGTTGCATTGGGCCCCAGTCTGCAGTGCAAGAACTGTTCCTAGGAACTATACACCCAGATCTCCACATGAATTGTTCTAAAATCCTGCTAGAATTTTGCTACAACCTTAAGCAGCTTGTCCTGGTATGTTACTTCATCTGTACTCCAGAAAGTTTTCCACTATCACTTAAAATTGTTTTTAATGAGGTTGGACACACTTCTTGCCTTTCACTGGCCATTAAAAATTACCATGGTCTTAAAAGCAACCTTTTTCTTGCATTATCAGTTTTGTCTTCTGTTTACTCAAGCCAGTTCTTATAGTCCTTTCTTACTGATACCTGCTCTCTCTGTGCCCTGTTCTTTTTAGCATTTTTGCTGGGCTCTCTCCAGTTTGTCTTTGTCTTAAACTCTGTTGGCAAAATAAACATCACCTTTTAGCTGGGAACTCCCCAGTACCAAACACAGTAACAGTTTGGTTTCCTGTGCAGTTCCCACTCATCCCTCCCAGAATACAAGTTACTGCTATTCTGCTTAAGGTGTGCAATAGATTTTTACATGATGTAACTTAGTGTGAGATACAAATAATTCAAATATTTTATCTTCATCCTTTAGGCTCAATCACAAGCTGGAATACAGACCCCATCACAAATACCTGCTCCTATTTCTTCCTCTGGCCTGGTGCAGACAGCACCTCAGATGCATGCTCCACAATCAAAACAAAATACCATCACGCAGCACGCACTTGGTCAGAGCCAACAAATCAGAAAGGTTTGTGGATAGCAATAAACATTAAGATAAATAGTTGTATAATCTAGTTCTAGGCAGTGCTTTGAGAATCTTTTTTGTGTCATCTGTGTTATATTCAAATGATCAAGTCACCTAACATCTGTACCATGTTTTGCTGTGTGATACTATGGGCTTGTAACTCCTTTTTCCAAAATTTTAGTCTGTGCAGGACTTTATTTTTCAGTTGCAGATAAATACATTGTCGAAAGACTTTTTATCTTAATGGTACACTTAGGGCGTGACTCCTACTGCATCCTTCCTCACGCTTGGGACAAGTGGTGGGTACCACGTATATTCCAGTCATTTTCTCTTATTTGCCACTGGCTCTAAATGTGAGATTCTCATAGGCAGTTCTTAAGGGAAGGCTTTTACTTAGGACTTCAAAGATTTATTCTTTTATAGAAGATAATTCTGGTTTTCTGACTTTCCTTGTTGATGTCATCCCTCCTTATGAAAAAAGCTATGGACTCAGATCCTGAGGATGGTAATTCCAGTGAATCCTTCTCTTCCTCTCTACCAAAACAATCAGCTCTGTAATGTCCCATTCCAACACATGTTCCTCAGCACTGGGTGTACAGTTGTGACTGCCACTCCAGTCATGTTCATATGGGAACTCATACCAACCCATCAGTACCAGTCATCACAAAAGAAAAGGTTTTCTCCTCTGAGCCTCTTCTAGACTGACCTCTATTATTAGGAATGTGGAGATTAGTTTTGGACCTTTACTGCATCCTTATCAGTGGACAGCAAGGTTTTTCAGCCTGCCCCTAGGGACAGATAATCCAGAAACAAATTCTAAGATTAAGAGGGTCATTTTTACAGTGTATTATGTAACTGTTACATCTCAGCCTCCAAAGATCTTATTTCAGTTTACAGAAGTGCATCATGAACCCCATGTTCTGCTGTGATTTGGGGATTGTTCCTGAGCAGTGTGACCTTATCTACCTCTGCTTGGGCTCTTGTTGCAGATAACAACTTAATTTAGAGGATGTACGATTGTGCATTGCCATTCTCTAGAGAGCTGGGTGATAAAGGGGGACACAGCTAAAGCAGCATCAATACTCTTCACACTGCTTGTTTCATGGACATTGAGGTTATCCTCCAGGAGTCAAAATTGACATACATCCAAAAAGCAGATTTAATGCAGGTTCTCTGGGCTTTGGTGAGGGGCTGATCTTACCTTGTTAATGTAACAGGTCCTACAGAGAAATTTTCCAGTCATCCTGAGGCATGTACTTGTACCAGAGACTGGCAGCTTGCTGCCATTGCTGCCTCCAAGTTCCTTGAAATGTCTGTAGGACATTTTCTCCAGTCCTCCCTGCTATTCAGATCAGTTGTCATGAAGACCACAGTTCCCAGCAGAGTTTGCAGCCTGCTGTTGCACTAGTTTTAACATCAAAATGAAAATATCGATGGGATACAACAGATCAGGACACCCCTCATGCATTCAGCATTAGATCTACCTCTCTCCATCCATTACCTAAGATTTGTCACCTTTTTTATAAAGGTCTTTGGGAGTGATACTGAATTTACAACAGCCTTACATGCTGATGCATTCATAGTTTCTCTTAATCTCCCTTTAACTCAAAAGTATGAGAAACAGGATACTGCTGGAAGTCATTTACAGTGAGTATGTGGACTACCAGTTGAAGAAATAATAAGTTTCATATACCAGTAACCAAACTTATAGTTGATACCCATGTCCATCAGTTTTATCTTTTGCCTCTCCCTCAATCCTCATAGATACCTGTTATTACTTTCCAAAAAAAATTAGAATTATATGACAGACAAACTATTGTGTCTTAAAACTGGCAGGAGAGGGCAAATGTGGATATATGTACAGTTTGTATCAGGTCAGAAATAAGCTCAAGTTATTGACTGTCCACTAGATGGGGAAATTATGGATATGCTATTGAACTGTTTCATACACTTTCCTCATGCTTCCTGGAAAATTGCAGGAAAATGTTTTTAGTAATGAGTGATGAATGAAAGTATGTCAGAGCACAAAGTTTCTTTCAGAAACTAACTGTTCTGAATTTAAAAATTATTCCACTTAAAGGAAAAATCAGTATAAATAACATTCACTTAATAGAGAAGTTAAGCAAGCAAGTACCTTAGAAAAAAAGGTCTTCTATTTCATTAATGTAATATATCCAATGTTACCTTTTTTTAAAATAAAAAACCCACAATCTGAGACTGATCTGTTAATCCTTTTCAGGTTTTTCCACCTGCTACATCAAATGCAGTATTTTCCTATCAGACTGCACCAGTTTCAACACCTTCACAATCTTTTATTAATAAAACATCAAACTCTAACATTCACCCTGGTGGTAATCAGGTCCCTTCTGTGCAGAATGGACCTGCTGCTCCCAACAAGGTAAGGATATCCTAACAATCTTCCATAAAGTTCATGTTTACGTTATTATTCTTATATAACATGTGATGGTTTACATATGGCAGTTCAATCAAGGAAGAATGTTTTGTAGATTAAAATAATGCTGATATGTGCATATGTGTTAGAGGGAGGGGGAAAGAAACTGATTTTATCCCTCTGATTACGCTAATACATGGACTGATGTCACAAAATAGAATAATCTGTAGAGCTTGATACATCCTCAATTCACTAAATCACATTATTTAGTCATTATTTTGTTATTTCATGCAGCCTGGGTCTCCATCTCAAGCCCAGCCTTACATTGTTCAGCAGCCCCTCTTCAACAACACAGTGTCCAAGACAAAAGATCCTCCTCGTTACGAAGAGGCCATAAAACAGACCCGCAGTATTCAGCCATCACAGCGTGAGGTACTTGTTTTCTTTAGGCTGTTAAAAACAAAGCTTTTCTCTACAATTACCAAAACCATTGCTTGTTTCAGGTTTTGATTTTTTTTGTTCGGTGTCAACATTTTCTAACATACCCTGTCACTAGTTTCATAACTGTGTTTAACTGCAGGACTCCTGTTTCATTATTCTTTTATTAAAGCAGCATCTATGTAAATAAGTCTTACAGTTCCCAGTTGGCGATACATCTAATTGGGATAGTGCTGCTGTTGGTACTAACTAGCCTTCAGATGACTTGGTTTGAGAATGTGTGATACCCACACCTCCTTAAGAGAGGAAAGATGTTTGTATTTTCCAAAGTGAGTAAACGTGAGGAGAATGTGTGCCAGTGTGTTTATACACACAGGCAAACATGAGCATAGGTGCTTGCTTGAAAAGAGTCTGTATTGAGTGATCTTGGTGAATAATCCTGTGTAGTGCTCTGCCAGTATGAGTAATAATGAGTATTCCTAATTTTGTGCATTTCAGAACAATCCCAAAAGATAAACCTTGTAGCCCCTTGTGTTGGTTGGGTTTTTGTGGTGGCAGATCTGAGGCACAGCTATGGGTGCCTAATGCCCTTTGGCATGTGTGGGACATCCCCACAGGGAGGGGACACAGGTTGTCTTAGGTCACTCTGTCACTACCAGTCAGCTAGGGGCTCCCCACTGCATCCCTGATGACAAATCAATTCCCATCCCTGGAGTACAAGCAATGGTTTAAAACACTTCTTCAGATCTTCATGAAAGTCTCCACTTTTTCTAGACTTTTTGAATGAGTGGGTTTGTGGGGGGTTTTCTTACCTTTTGCTTAATGTTCAGTTATTTAGGGGATGGCTGTTTAAAACAAAAAATGAGCAGTTCCTGAAAGCTTACCCCCCCCACTTTAAAAAATAAAAGAACATTAATCTACAAATTGGGAAGAAACCCCAAAGACACCTAATAAAATACATCTTTCATGACTGACATTTACATGCTATCTCTGAGAGACAGCAGAGCAGGGTTTGCAAGCCCTAAGTGCTGCAGTTATTACTATCCTGGTACAAAATGGGGTTAGTAACTCTCCTGGTCCCTAGCTTCCTGCACCTCTCTCCTAGGTTGCCTTCATGAAGTCTTTGTCATGCTTTTTCCCTACTCCTTTGTACTGAAACCAACTACAGAGATTGCAAATGTCTCTCCTAAGTATCTGTTTTCTAGCTAGACAATTTCCTATTAAGGATTTTAGTCTTTATTATAGGTTAGTACTTACATACTGTTGATAGAAACTAGGAAAAATAAGCGTAGGAAAAAATCCCACATGAAAGAGAATAACCCTGTTCTCCTGCACTACAGATTTCCAGTGCACACAGTCAGCAGATGGATGATCTTTTTGATATTCTCATCAAGAGTGGAGGTAAGCTCATTGACAGCTGTGTGATGTAAAGATTTAAAACCTGGTAGTAAAAACTCACTGCTATAATCAAATGAGAATTCTTTTAGGAACAGGAGTTAGAATCTAGCTAGCCTGAATGAAACTAAATTTTTGAAAGTTTGCTTAATTCCTTATTAAATAAAACATTTACCAAAACACATACAGTCAACTTGCTGTGGAACTTCATGCTTGCAAAGTAGCTCTGGCAGACCTTTACAATAATCTCTGCAGCATCCAAATGATTAACACCTTAGGTTAGCACAGACATACTTTATCAAAATCGGAAAGGTTGAGCAAGTCCATAACATGTTTATTGAAATTATACAAAGAATAGAATAAGGTAAGAGTTCAAGAACACTGATAGTAAAATTTCATTAAATATAACCATGTGTTATCAACTATAAACATCAAAGATACATTACTGGGAAGAGTGTGCATGAACTACATGGAGACATTAATGAATAATAACTTTATGTCAGTTAAAATAAGGGAGCTATCAGAAAGGCACTGATATAACTGAAGTAATAAACAGAGTAGCTCAGCAATAAAAGGAAGAGGCTTTCAGCCATAATTAGGCTTAGTAGCCCAAGAAGCCATTACAGTAGTGGGAGATGTTGTGGTGCCAAGTGATTCAATTAAGGGAATGGTTTGTAACTGCTGTCATAAAAGTATCTTGACAGGAGGGAATGCCAGGGCAAAGGGTCTGGTTCTAGGCTACTGGAAGACTTCAGACATATTCTAAACATCAGAGTATTTTTTTCTTTTTCAATGCAAATTGCAGAAAATGTGAGTAGACTGAGATAAGTAACTTGAGTATTCAACAACTCAAGCTAAATTAATGATCATCTTTATGAAAAAAACAAAGTAAAGCATTCTGGCCTGTTGCACTTAATGTAAGTAAGCTCTGCACTGAAAAATGTTTTGTTTACTAATGTACTTCAGGAGAGTGAGAAGGCTGTGGGTTTTTGCTTGGAAAACCAGCACAAAATATATTGTCAGGTATATTTTTTCTGCTAGGAACATCACTTGTGCTAGAGGATTTATTTGCATATTTGTCTGTCTTGTTTTTGGGCTTCATTCACATCTAAGAATAAATTGGAACTTAGGCTTTATTTCCCCTTATTTTTACTGCCACAGTCTTATATGGAACTTCTTGACAGAAGTGTAGTTTTATATTCTAGAATTGGGAATAAATGCTTCTTAATCACATAATTTCATCTCATGGACTCTTAATTAACCAATGTGGACAGTACTAAACAGGGATGAAACTGAAAATTGGTTCTATACAAGGAAACGTGTTGGTTCCATAATTATTCCAGTTAATGAGAAGAACTGTAAACATGAAGGAGGTTAAGGTAACATCTAGAGATACGTTCCTTTTTTCATCAGTACTCATGCTAATTTGCTGAGCTATCACTGAAAGCAGAACTCTAGGACTTTTTTAAAATACTCTGTGGTTCATGGAGGCCGTGCCAGAGTCTGGTGTATGTGAATATGAGTGGAGCAGCACAGTGACTGTTACTGCACTTCATTCACTATGGATGAATCCCAAAATGGGCTGGAATTTCTCAGTAGGAGGATATTATGTCATTATCTGCTTGAATTCAACAGTGGGCTTTTTTTATTACAGAGATTTCCCTTCCAATAAAAGAAGAACCATCTCCCATATCTAAAATGAGACCAGTAACAGCCAACATCACTACAATGCCAGTGAACACAGTGATATCCCGTCCACCTCCGCAGATCCAAATGGCCCCTCCTCCTGCGTCCTTAGAACCAACAACCAGCTTGTCTATAAGTCTGGAAAACCAACTTGAAGCCCTCTTGGATGGAACTTTACCATCAGGTAATGAAATTCCTCAACTGACAGGTAGTAATGAGGACAGAGAGTCATTTTCTTTAATTGAAGACCTCCAGAATGATCTGCTTAATCACTCCAGCATTTTAGATCACTCTCATTCACCCATGGAAACATCTGACCCACAGTTTACTACTAATAATTCTTGTCTGTCTCTTGACCTTCCTGATACAAATTTGGACAATATGGAATGGCTGGACATTACAATGCCCAGCTCCTCATCTGGACTCACCCCTCTCAGTTCTGCTGCCCCGAGCGTGTTTTCCACTGACTTTCTAGATCCACAAGATCTACAGTTGCACTGGGATTAAGCTATAGCCAATGAGAACACGACCTGCAAGTCTCTCTGCAGCAGAGGTCCATTATTAAACCATTCTGATTGCAGTTAACATAAACTAAGACAGTAATGTTTGGAAGAACAAATGCTTGAAGCTAATTCCTTATTGATTTTCAAGTTTACAACAGTGAATCACTTTATGCACCTGTCAGTAATGCAGATCAGGCCCTCTGGAAGCTGTATTTCACAAGTCAAGAAAGGATGATTGTACTTCATGATTAAAAGTACCCCAAGGTAAATGTATCACAAATATTTAAGAGAGAAGTTACGTCTCTGACTTTGTGTATCACAAGAGAGAAGTTACGTCTCTGACTTTGTAATGCTTAAATGAGCAACACAACATGACGAAACTGAGAGTGAGATGTCAGTTCTCTGTATTGACCCAGTGAGCAAATGGCTGGGGGAGGGGAGGTATCACTGCACTTCATTGTTCCTGTGGAAAGCCTGAGCCAGGTTCAGAACTAATTGTGAGGGCAAAGGCAAATAGAAGCACTGGCTGGTTCAGTGAAATTTCATATATCTAGTCTCTTAATTTGTTCAGATTGTTTTTATATTTTGCTTTTGTGGATTTTAAAACACTTCCCCCATTCTTTAATCATGAGGGAGGAATTTACCTGCATCCAAAGGGATATTAAGTGTAACTGCAAGAAATCCACTGTAGCTAATGCCAGGTAATATTGAGAACACTGAATTTTCTATAGCAATGCTCTGGATTTAATAGCTAGGTTTTAATGTGTATATCAGACAGTTATTTGTATACTCTTTTAACTTTATATAGCTTATTTTTGTGAACAGAGGGGAACACAGTGGTCTTCAAACAAGAGATTATTATAATGGAAGTAAATATCCTATTTTGCTTTGTGTTTGAGGATATTTGTTAGATCATTGAATCCAGTATCTCAGCATACTAGAAAAGTTTGAGGAAGTAGGAAAGTTTAATTAATAGTGTTGTATACTACAATCCTGCAAGCATCTATGCAAGAATAGTCCCAATGCCCTCAATAAAAGATGTTTGTAGGATGAGATCAAGTTGCAGGGGACAGTGCTGATAGGACAACCATAATTTCTCAATGAACACTTCGTCTGTTGAACAGCTTTGTCTGCCACTACATAACATCAGGGAAACCAACAGAGAAGCTGCTCAGTACAAATCCTAAACACCAGGATCAGAATGTACTGTTTGTGATAAGAAGGCATATTGCATATCTGAAACAGAGAATAGCAAAAATTAAGCTCTTACCTCACAGCACAGCACATGAATATTTTTTGTTGTTTTAAAGCCCTTAGTTGTTGTTTTCAGAGTCTATTTTGAAAGCAGTTAGAAAAACAAAAAAAAATCAAGTAGAAGTAATATACTTTGACATTCTATGGTTGTCTCTCAGGTAATAGCTGTTAAATGTTGCCATAGATGATGGAGGCTAATAATCAAACACAAAATTGGAACTTCCTATTAGGGAATTCCTAAATTAAGATAAAAGGAAACACTCCCTGTTTCCTGAAATGCAGAAATATTGTATGTTTTCTAGTCTGAAAACTGATCTCATGGCATGGTTCTTTCCTCACCAACAAGTTTCAAAAATAAAGTTTTGTAGGATTGAATGAAAAGATGCCCCAAAGCTTTTGCCTACTTCTTAGAATAATGATATGTATCAAAGAAATACTGAAAACAGTAAGTAGCTGTTATCCACTTAGCAACACTCACCACATTTTTCAAAAAGAAAAACACAACACAATCATGTTAACATCAAACAAATACTTTTGTCAGAAAATGTTACGGAATTAACTGAAAATTTGCATCTCCAGATATAACGCAGTCTGGTTTACTGATATGACAGAGTTCCATTGGCTTCAGATAAAATAATGGATTACAACATTGATTCAGGGTTTGAACTGATATATGTTTGCATCATATCAATTACAGCACTTTAAATCATTATGTACCTTCACTAGTTTTACTGGCCAAGAATTACTGTAATATGAAACTAAGTACAAGAAAACAATCTCTGGAGATTTTCACTACACACAGTTGAAAGACATAATTCCTTATTCCTTCTTGCTGTGCCTACAATACTTGAGTACAATATTACATGTGGACTGTCTGCCTTAAGCTTTGATGGTATAGGACTTTTCAATAACAGTGAACACTTCACATTCAACTTTTTGCATTCCTGTTCATCATCCAATCTTGGGAGCTGATACTCTGAGATACGAAGTGCCCTCGGCTGTTACGAGAATAAGAATTAAGGACTCTTGGTCTGATAGGAACAACTCTGAATGAAATTTAGTGTTCTGCAGTACTGTCAGTTTATTATGTGTGATACACCAGACATCATACAATATATGTGTGGTTAGAGTTATCCCTTTTTGACCCTGCCTCCTGATTAAATGAGAGGCAAGTAAATTAATTTTTAGAGGACAAATTAACCTAGAGCAACTGTACTGTCATTTTTGATGTGCATGTAAATACAGCTTGAAACTGGCAAAGTCATCTTGCTACAAAATTACCCTTATTGGCAGTGTAGAATGTTAATTAATCTATAGAAATCTTTGTGCAGAAATAAACCCAAACAGTTGAGATGTCTTGTTATCAGTACGGTATAGCTTTCTGCTCTGAACGTCTATTTGAAAAAAAATAAAAATTAAGGGATCATTTTAGTTTCTGAAGTACAAATATTCTAGTGTAGTGAATGTGTGATTACTTTTCTGTACATTTCAGAATTGTGTATTAAACCTTATATAAAATGGTTTGCTTTAGACTTTGTTCTGAAATGTGATATGTTTGCCATAGTTGTATATGCCTGTTTATGGCAGAAATAGGTTTTGCTTAGACTTTTGTGTGTGCATGTTTTTTACATGAAAATTTTTGTAGCACAAATACATCTTAGAAATTTAATTGTGACTGTGCAGTTTGACTGCACAGAACTGAATCTTTCTCATTAAGAGAACAGTTGCAAAGGAATGCACTGGCACTAAATTTGCCATTTAATGGCTGCAGTATGCTAACAGAATGCATCCTATCAAATGTGGTGTTAGTGGGTCCTTCAAAGTAATTAAGAATACCTTTCAATCAGTATGAAAATCAAAAGTTGGTTGTTTACACATCTAGACAGAGAGAGCTCAGACAATGTTTTCCTAGGCTGATGTTACTCAGGAGGAGTCACATCCTGTGTTCAGTAGAGAAATGGAATTTGCTGTACACTTTTAGTGCCCTTCAGCATCACTTACAGCAAGGAAGTTTACAGGCAAAATTTTGTTTAAAATTAGAAATAGTTAAAAAAGCATTGTCATACTCTCTCTGACAATAAAATTAATTTATGGCAGTTGTTCTCTACAGAAATTTAAAGTAAAATCCAGCAATGTGGGCTTGCAGACCTGCAGAATCAGAACTTTAAAAAGCTGAGGCCACAGCTTTTAGAAATGATCACTACTTAATACTGACATTTATTTCCCAGGTATTTCTAAATTCACCAACAAGAGTCATGTTCAGAAAAGATGGTGATCCAAACAGAAGTGTCAATATTAAACTTTTTCTGTTACATAATCTCAAACATTCAGGTGCCTCAAAAGTGTAGGCATTGTAATCAGAACACAAGTACAAGCTGCTGAACTATTTTCAAGGCAGAGAAACTGCAATTACAGGATACATTGAACTGGAAGGGCATTATGTAATCAAAACACAGGAAAGTTCACCAATGTAAACAGTTATTATTCAGATGGCATCTTAAGTGTATTATATAAACTTAAAGCAAACTCTATTAAAACTGGAAAAAAATCTTCCACTTATCTCTAATAAATGTTCTGTTGAAACTCTTTGTATTGTGGTCTATGAAATCACCTCTCAGTGACTTCTAGACCACAGCCCAGAAGGTATTCATGTGAGATCCGTGGCATTGAGTTACATACAGTATATACATGGCCAATAAAGAGCATCCATTAAAACCTGAAACAATCTCAAATATTCCTTTTATACCAGTTTGCTAGGAATAAAGTGCAAAAAAGAGACACCTACAGCATTCTGTAGTGTCCAATACTGAATAGAAAGTCTTTTTAAGTTAAAAGTGCATAACTGTATTTGTAGAAATCTAGCCAAAAAAGCCATTCTAGCTATGAGAGCAAATTCTCAAAAAGAAAGCAGGGAATGGTTAACTATATAATCACACTATTTTTATAAAATTATACAGCTCAGATATTCAAAAGACAGCCTAAAATAAATTATAATAATATAAAAATTTAAATAGGAACCAAAGCATTGCCATTTATATTGCCAAAGGAGGCACTTTGTATTTTAAAACATAGGAAATTAAGTCCCCAAAAGTGTTATCCATACTTTTTTAAAATTAAGGATGTAGATATTTTCAAAGCTGTTTTTGATGTTTAACAGTACAGATTTGTTTTTGTTGTTTGAGAAATTTGTAGTAAATAATAGCACAGGCTTTTCCAGATAGGATTTTCTTCACAGTACTGCTTGCAGTAGAAATAACGCTAACCCGAGTAGGTGTTTCTCTTCTTATTTTCATAGTCGTAATTATGTCTTAGCATCTCATTTTGTGAAAAGAAGAAGATAAGCACCTGTCTCTGGAGCCCTCTTCATTTAAGCACTACTTTACTAAATGCAAATTATGGCAATCAGGGCGTCAGTTTATGTATTGCCTTTCTAGAACCATGATGCCTTTGTATTTGCTGTTTGCACCCCTAAAATCAATTCCATATGTTTGAATGCCATATGTTTTGCACATTGTACTGTATATATGTAATGCATACTGTATTTTTATATGTGTACTACATTTATCAAATATTTTGTACATAGTGGCAATATTGTAGCTACTGAGGAAATGTTTGATATTTCAGCATTTTTGCTAAGTGTCTCAAATAAAAAAGGAAAACTGTGTTCATTTGTCCATGGTTACTACTTAAAATGAAAATTTCATTCTGACTTTTATGGGTCTGATACATTTGGCCTATGTTCTAAGTACCTTTCTCACAAAAAGGAGTAAGAATGAATCTGCACTTAGACAAACTCCAAAAGAATTATGGCTTGTCTTTAAAATCAGAGCCAAAATATGTAAGAACAGAGATGTCCTGAACCCTTGAAGCTTAGGTTTGGATTTCCATTTTTTTTAGCAATTTTTTATACAGCATCATTTACTCATAGAATGGCCTGGGTTCCAATGCCCTGAGCTGGGACACCTTCCTCTATCCTAGGTTGCTCCAAGCCCTGTCCAGCCTGGCCTTGGACACTGCCAGGGATGGGGCAGCCACAGCTGCTCTGGGTGACTCACTGCAGTATCTCAGCACCCTCACAGTAAAGAACTTCCTCCTAATACCCAATCCAAACCTACTCTCTTTCAGTACGAATCTGTTCCCCCTTGTCCTCTCACCACAAACCTCTTGGAGTGCACTTTAATACATGACTTTCCCAAATCCTTTCAAGGTTTTCAAGATGTGTTGGGTTGTGAGATTTTGTATTTTTTATTTGCATTTTGCTCAGCTTCTGGAACGCCTGCATGTATTTTTTCAGGAGTATGAGCTACGAGCTGTTTGCACAAGCTTCTTTAAAGACAAAGCTGTTTCATTTAAATATTTAGTGTTACACTTCCCCTTGTGAAGGCAGTCCTGTACTAATCACCCACCCTTTCCTCATTAAAGTCTGTTCTACACTGATGACATCAGAAATTTTGACATTAGGCCAAATATTAAAAACTCCATAAAGTAGTAAGTAGTAATTGAGTAAAACTGAAAAAAAAAATTAAAAATTACTGATAAACACTGTAAATTTCATATAATACCTTCTCTCTCTGAAGTTTAACCATTGTAAAAGTTTGTAGGCCTGTATGGGCCATAAACTTACCTTTGATATCACACACCAAACACAAATATTGCAAAACAAGTGCAGCACTTTTTCACCATGTAATTGTGCATTAAAGAAATTACAGCTAGAGCATAACAGAGATAAAGCACTTGTTTGGTGCCAGCTGACAGTCTGCGGGCTTGATTGTTTTACAGTGACAAAACATAAAGACATAACCTTCTTTCACAAGCTGTGTTCATATTACTATTTGATGTAAACACTAAACAAGGCTTGATAAAACTTGAGATTATCCTGAGTGAACTTCTTTCACAGGCTAAACCTTGATTTTCAATAAAAACTCAGTTTATCAACATGCTCTACAGATGGCCATCAGCACATTTGTCTTTACTCTCTACCACATTCAATGCCATTTGCTCCTGCCTACTGGCTTGTTGTTTATTGTACAGATGTTGCTAGAGGGACATATTCCTTAGAGTATTTGGAGTGTCTCAAGTAGGAGATGTTTCTTTGATGGCAAAGAAATCACATGGATTTCAAGACATTCTTAACACAAAATCAAAGTAACAGAATAGAGCTGCTGAGAACCAACAGCCAGGGCCTGGGGTTTTTTCTTCAAGTGTTTATCCATAAATGAAAAGAGAAACTAAGATAAATATTTCCCTTCATGTAAAAAAATTACCTGTGAGTCTCCAGTCTTCTGTGCAGAAAAAGGACTGCAGGGCCATTCTGCCATCTACTGCATCATTCTTGAACCCCTTCCAAGACAAGTACTGTGGATTAGAAAGTAAAATAGTGAAGAGAAACATTCTTTCATACAGCTAAGACAAAGTCAAAGCTCAAGTAGGTGCAGCAGCTCCTCAGCATCCCACAGCAAGTCTATAAAACTCAATTGCACCACATCTACATAAATAGGATTGTTCCCCTGTACGTATCTCAGAAGAGTCAGGGAATGTGTTGAAAGGCCTTGTTTTGCACATGGAAACAGACACCAGATCAGCAGTAGAGTCCTCTAAGACTTCCCTTTTGAAAAGGTACGTTGTATTTAAAAGAAGCTTGTGTCAGAAGAGAACAGCCCTTAATGCACAAGGAGGATTCAGCATGGAGGAAGGGCTTTAACACCCAGCTCAAACAAGGGTAAGGGCCAGCGTAAAAGACACTTCCAAACAAAAGTATCCAGACGCCAAAAGGGCAATTACAGTTTTTTAAAATCGAGGTAACTTTTTTAGTTATAAAAATTATTGTGACAAATCAGCTCACCATTAAACAACACTTTGTTTAGATAGAAACAGTTTCTCCAGGCACACTAAGGAAGTTAGGCTCAGAGAGCAGACAAATTTTTTAAACCTTATCAAGAATTTCCTCTTTATCTAGTTAGAACATCTATATGAATTCAAATTGAAGTTTCCATCTCCTCATACAGTTAAGGAAGAACTTGATCAATAGAAGTTGATTTACCATTAAATACTATTCCCAACACCAAGCAAATACATTTATTACAATGTAGTGTATTTGAAGACATAAAACCCACATGAATTCCACCAACAATCCAAACAGCCCTTGTACCACAAAGTTACCTCTCAGCTCATAAGGATCAAAAACCATTAATAAACATAGATGTGAGCTGCACAGGAACTGTGATGACAAGTTACAACTGGCAAGTATGGCACATAAAAGAGCATATTTTGTAATAAGCAAGTAGGCCAGAAATGGTATGTCATCAGTCAAACATGAATGGTTAAAACTGAACTCCTTTCTGCTGCCAGCTTGGCAATACTAAGAGTAACTCCATCAGCCAGGGGAGATAAGTGGCTCTCTGAGGTCAGCCATTCATAAACATTATAGGTGTGAGAGTTGAGGGAGGCAGCTTCCATTCCTACACACCATCACGCTTTGAAATGCTGCAGTGATTACACTGACAAGACAGAAGCAGAACACAGCAGTGCTGTTCTCATTTCCTAGCTTTCCATAGTCCAGATGAGGGCATGTGATGAACAAGACTAGCAGATAAATTCCAGCAAGCATTCAGACTGCCAGGCCATCCGTTATGCCCATAGGGACTGGAAAACCAGGTCACTTTAAGGGCAGCTTTACAAGGGCTGACTATCCAGTAAGGTAAATTAAATTAAACACTTTTCACTGCAGGGGAAGCTAATTCAAATCACTCTGTTTAAATACAGGCAGGCATAGAGTTATCACAGACAAACAAATCATAAGTTTTAAAGAACTAAAATATTTTCATACATTCAAGGCATCAAGCATGACTTTCCATGATGACAGTTCAAAGAACATCCCAAAAGGATACATAAGTATTTCCGTCCTCACTGCAGGGTGGTTGAACTAGAGGACATTTGAAGGTCTCTTCCAAGTTATTTTGGTTCTATATGAACCTTGTAACACACCTGCATTACAGCACTACCAAATCAGTACCCTGATCTAAACCTTTACAATGGCACCTCTGCAATATGTTCACATGCTTCTCCCACAAGGAAACCAAAACCACACCAAAAGGAATATAAAACTTGGATATCAAGCAACAGTTTCATGGAGAATTTAAACAGACCTCCACAATGCATTAAATGAAAACTAAAACCTTTGTTTTCACGTCACACTTGTAAAAATCAAGGCGATCCCATCTAGAAAATATCTAGTATCTTTTCTGCCATTCACAACACTGAGTTTTTTGAGGGAACAGCAACCAGGCAGCAAGTGTGTTTAATTCAGTATTTACCATTTAGTTATCCCAACGTTTTGCATT
>NW_005054319.1:6849963-6850237 GCF_000277835.1 Geospiza fortis
GAGGAGGAAAATTGTAATCCCGCTTCTTTCTCCCTCTCTAAGCCGTGCTGGCCGATGTGAGGCCTCGAGTGCCGCCTCCGGGTACCGCACCCTCACAGCCCCGGGGCGGACACTGCAGAGGGCACCGCCCTCAGAGCGCCTCCACAGCCGGAGGGAGGCTCCTGACAGCTCCAGGAGCGAGAGCCAGAGGGAGACCGGGAGCGGGGGCAGCCCCGGTCCGTCCCTCCCTCTCGTTCCGCCCCCTCAGCCGCCGCCGCGCCCTCAGCGCCTCAGG
>NW_005054319.1:6850552-6855961 GCF_000277835.1 Geospiza fortis
CCGGTTCCTCCGGCCCAGCAAAGGCTTCTGGTGGATGTCGTGCCACCTCTGCCTCCACCTCGGTCATTCCTGCCCGTGCCTCAGCGGCTGCATGACCGCCGTTCTCACATCTACAGGAACAGAACAGTTTTGCTTCGTTTTTCCTTGGACTCTAATCCTGCTTTCAAGAGACCCTCAGCTCAGCCTGAAGAAACAAGAAATAGTTTGAAATGTGAAAGGCCAAGATGACTGCTGAGCTCTAGTGGAAGTCATGTCAAACGCCTTTTCTACACAACACTATTGAGGCAAGTGTTGGTGCCTACCTTGTCATGCAGTCATTCCTGGGAAGAACAAGTGGAGCCTCTGCAGGGTCTTGTTTGAAGAGATCCTCCAGCTCCTTCAAACTCTTGTTTGAAGAGATCCTTCTCCACAGGCTGCAGCTATCAAGATCATCCTGTAATCCCCCAGGTCCCTTTCATTGGTTCACCTCCACCCTGCCACCATGTAATTAAGTATTTATTAATTTGATTCTTTCTTCTGGTTGGTAAACCATGAGGTTTCTTCATCTCTATCACTAACCACTTAGAAGGATTATTTGCAATGTGATTAGTGTGTACTTTAAATTTTCTATTTTCTTATAGAAAAAACTCCCTGTGACACTGAAAGTGGGTAAGGAAAGGGTGTGGTGGTTACGCAGAGCTCCCCTTCTCCAGGTGAAAAAGACACTGGGTGCTTTGGACACAGCTGATCCAGCAGCACCACAAGTGGCCAGGAGGTCCAACTCAGTGACACTGACAGGACCAGGCACCAAACCTTAACACAGTTAAGGGTTGACAGCACTTAAATGCATCCTAACAGTGTAAATAGGAAAAGAATTAGTAATTGAAGGAAATCTTTATTGATTCATGTTTGATATTTACTTACCATTTGAAATTTTACTGATCACTGTGTCCACACAATCAATTTTGTTCCCTGTCTGACAAATCTTCCTCTCATATTCTGCACCATTGTTGTCAGGAATATAAACTGTATATTTGTTGTATGAACAGAAATAAATGTCCTTAACTATTTACACTGGATTTTGTAAACATTCTTAGATATTTTTACTTAGAGGGATTCAAAGGACAGTGAGGTACATCCGTGTCCCTGAAACTACTTTCATAGGACGGTTGTAAAAACCAAATGCAAAAATCAAACTCAAGGACAAAACACATATCTGATAAATACTGCTTTCTGTTTACTACTGTCTCAAGGATAAACCCCTCATGGAGGGTGGAGATGAGCCACCTTGCCACTGATAAGTAAAGCTTTCATAAATTTGTGCTTGTTTTTTGGAAATAATATATTTCTAGGACAAGCCAGGTATGCATAAGAGCTGGGGCTGTGTCCGACCCTCTTAATGATAGTTTGAGGCCTGTGAGCCTGTGTTAGATGACACAGAAATCAGATAAAACAGACCCTGTTTTTCCACAGTTTGCAGACAGAACTTACATTCTGTTGAGTAACATTGCTGAACTATTAGCATGATAACAATGTTGCTAAGTAACATTTTAAGACATGTCTTGTGGTTATCTACTTGAAATTAATTTTGTAATTAGAAAACTATCTGTGCACCCAAAGCCTAGGAGAAACTTGTGCAGCCCAGAAATAGTAACTCCAGCAGCAGTTAAGAGGTAAAAATAATTAACATATCACACGAGTCTACTGCCACAATGGATTAATTTACTTGGTGTTAAACCTTTTTACAGTGTTGTGCTATTTGCCTTCAACTTTCTTCTTTTTAGACAATACAATGCCTAAATTTTTAAATTTGGGCATTGTATTGTCTAAAAAGAAGAAAGTTAAAGGCAAATATAAATTTAAAATTAAAAAATTTTAGGCCAGGTTTTCTACACATCCAATCCTCTCCAGATGCTACATATTACTGTTGAAGTCAGCAGCCAGGGAGGCTTAGCAGCAGTGCTCAGAGAGGGCATTTCACCCAACAGGGCTCCCAGGGACCCCGCAGAGGCCGAGTGGGAATTGCATCACACGGCCCAGCAAAGGCCGGGCTGCCATCGCCACCGTGCCCCGAGGGGCTGCTCGGCTGCCAGGGCACCACGGCACACGGGTCACACAGTGAGCACTGAGGGGCACACGGGTCACACACTGAGCACTGAGCACTGAGGAGCACATGGGTAACACACTGAGCACTGAGGGGCACACGGGTCACACAGTGAGCACTGAGCACTGAGGAGCACATGGGTAACACACTGAGCACGGACCGGCACACATGTCACACACTGAGCACTGAGGCACCACGGCACACGGGTCACACAGTGAGCACTGAGGGGCACACGGGTCACACAGTGAGCACTGAGCACTGAGGAGCACATGGGTAACACACTGAGCACGGACCGGCACACATGTCACACCCGGACCCGTAGGGCACCACGGCACACGGGTCACACAGTGAGCACTGAGGGGCACACGGGTCACACAGTGAGCACTGAGGGGCACACGGGTCACACACTGAGCATTGAGGCACCACGGCACACGGGTCACACAGTGAGCACTGAGGGGCACACGGGTCACACACTGAGCACTGAGCACTGAGGGGCACATGGGTCACACAGTGAGCACTGAGGGGCACATGGGTAACACACTGAGCACGGACCGGCACACGGGTCACACAGTGAGCACTGAGGGGCACACGGGTCACACACTGAGCATTCAGCAGCACACAGGTCACACAGTGAGCACTGGGGGGCACACGGGTCACACACTGAACACGGACCGGCACACACAGCCCTGTCCCCAGAACAGGCTGGGGGATGTGAAATTTAAACCCCAAACCTCCTCTGTGGCCAGCACCGCACCCTCTGCAGCCCTGACTCCCGAGGGCACCTGCAGCTCTCTGTGGCACCCACACGCCGGGCACAGAGGTTGAACCAGCTGCCGGCAACCACGGAATGCCAGGGCACAATTTGTACCACAGTCATGTGAAATGGGTCCTCTCCATAATCCAGTTTCCATGATTGCATAATTAAAAAAAAAAATCCCTTACACTGTGCAGTGTTATTGGTGAATGCAGAAGGTGAAGAAAATTTAATTTAGTTTAATATTCTGGGGGGTTTTTTTTGTTACTATAACAGCCTCTTGCCTGCCTTTTAAATTCAATTTTACTTGTGACAACCAGTATGACCAACAGAGGACAGCACATCCATTCCTTTTAATGATTAAAAGATCCTGAGCTTGAAGCTGCCATTCACTTTTTCACTCAGGAAATGAGAGTGACAGGCAGAGTGGAGCAGTGTGCCGTTAAGTAAGCCAGCCAGATTAAAAAGGCCTTTCTCCAATTAACTAGAGCTGTTTTGAATTCCAGGAGATTACTTAAAAGTAAATCTACTTCTAACCAGGCATTATTGCTAACGAAACACTGTGGGTGCATGTTGGTGAAACCTGGGTCTGTATTTGACACAATTGTTTACTGAGCACTGCAATAACAGTTAAAACACATTTAGGAGTAAAAGCACACTCAGGAGTGTCAGGTAAACTCAGCTAATTCCCCTACAAAGCTGCAGAAAGACAAGATGTCTGTAACCAAGTTTTGATTAAATGTGAGTGTTCATAAAACACTGAAGTGAAGCCAACTCTAGTGTTTTTATTGCATTTGATTTGGGGGCAGAGAAGACTCTGCAAGTCATAATGAAATTCAAAGAACAAACTCAAGGATTTCATGTGGCTGAGGGGAATTTCATTAAGGAAATCCAATTAACCTGCAAGAGTTGCACACATTGAAATCTATTATCTTCCCCCAAAAGCTGGCTTTGTGGTTTTTATAGTAACCTTTGCTATTCCTGGATAAATAATACTTTATTACAAATGCACTGACATCTTTCTATAATTAAGATTATAATAACATCTTCATTTGTCTCTGCTTTGCAAACATTCAATTCTGCTTCCTATGAAACATATGAAATAGTGTTTTTAAAGAAGGTATGAGTCAGGATTAGGTGTTAGACAGTAGCACAAAGCAAACAGAGATTTAGGAGACACACGAGGAATAATGTGGTTCCCGACAGCGTGCGGGTCTGCGTTCGTCGGTCAGGGCCTGATCCTGTCAATTGCTGAGCTGAATTAATTAAGAGCCTAAGATACCATTAGGTCCATGGAGACTGACAGTGCTCAGCAGTACTCGGTATTAAAGCCCTCAAATAAAAGCCAACCTACAAATTCCGATTCATGCGAGTAACAATATTGCACACATCTACAGTGGGGACATGAATTATTCACATCAGTGTAGCATGAAAGATGCAAAGGGCAAAGACTGTTTAAAATAACACACAAACACTCAGTGTTTCTGTGATATGTGGGAGGGTTATCATTTGGCCCATTTTTCACTCATATGCATATTCCTTTTATTTGCTGCGTGCATAGGTCTGATATGAGGATGTGGAGAAAATAAATACAGGAGATAGACATCTAATAAACATTATTAAAAAATGAGGAAAGGAGGTTACTGATTAGCATTCTTCCCATATAAAACTGTTAGATTGTATCAGAGAAATGTGAGTTAAGTGTTTTACCGTTCTTTTTTTTAAACCATTATCTGATCAGAGAAGCATGAAAAGCACTTTATTGCCTTTTTTTTATCCCTGTGCTAGGAGCCCTCTGCAGGAAGTGAAGCTGAATTTCACAAATCTTCCCTTTCTGACGTCTCCCGAATTTCTAGGAATACCCCTTCCCTGTTACTATATTTGGTGGTAGTTTCTAGGAAAAAAAATAATTTTCGGACGGTCTTGGACTCACCACACCTCCTCGCAGAGGACTGTGCGCCCCGGGTCTCCTGGCACGGCCCCCGCGGAGTTGAGGAGCTCACGGCTCGGGCTCACAACTCCCGGCGCAGACTGCACGTCTTTGTAGCACTGTTGGAGGAATGAGCATGGAGAAGGAGTGGGAAGGGGAGAGGTGTCTTTGTGGCAACAATGAGTGAATCTTCTCTAGTTTTTTTTCCTGGCTGCTGCTCTTTGTTTTTTTGGTTGGTTTTTTTTCCCTGCACTTTTTTTTTTCCTTTTTTCAAGGAAGAGGATCTTAATGAAAGAAAAAAAGCCATAGGATTTTTTTTTTCTCTCTGCTTCCCCCCTCTCCCCCTCCCCTTGATGTGGCCTCTTGTTTAGCTTGTGGCGTGACCGTGATGAAGAAATGTTTCAGGGCGCCTGGCAGGGTGATCTTTTTATGTAATGAGTCAGGATTTTGCCAACGGAAGGAGCCGGCTCGGAGCGAGGACCGGAGGGCTGTCTCCTTTCAAGAACGGGGACCTGCCCGGCGAGCGGCTCCCTGTGCGCGGGATCCCCGCTCGCTGCGGGCGCTGATCCATTCCCGTTCCCGGCTCTCCGGGGCACCGCCGCGGGCACTGACAAGCGGTGAGTTGCGCTCTCCCTCCGCGCC
>NW_005054319.1:6856293-6857178 GCF_000277835.1 Geospiza fortis
GGCCCCCGCTCCCGTCCCGCTGCCTCCGCGTGGCTGCTGCGGCGACTTTCGCCAGGCACAAATAACTCCAAATGCATGTGCGGAGGGGGTCGATACGCACCGTCTGATGAGGTCGTGTGAAAGCCAGAAAAACCTCCTAAATCATCACAGCCGTAAATAAGTCGGTTAAAATGTATAGTCTGTAGAAAGAGGAATTATTTAAACATTGCTACTTAGCCAGAATTTCCATCAACTTTTCTCCGTTTTCCTTTCAGGATGTATTTATAAAGGTGTTTATAAAGCAGTCCAGCTAGGACAGCATTCTTCAGCTGCACATTTTGATTATCAAAAGTAGCATGAATATAATAGTGACTTTTCAAGGACAGTAATTAGTTTCTTTTAAAGTAACTGACAGCATTAACGTATTTCAACCATCCAAGT
This sequence comes from Geospiza fortis, assembly GCF_000277835.1. Taxonomy (NCBI): domain Eukaryota; kingdom Metazoa; phylum Chordata; class Aves; order Passeriformes; family Thraupidae; genus Geospiza; species Geospiza fortis. Next base: position 6,856,714 of record NW_005054319.1, read on the forward strand.
GTAAACCATAATGCTTTTAAATATGGATTTTATATAGAAGCTCTGTTGGAATTATAAGTGAAGATTTAGAATATATGTTCCTTTTGTCTGTGAATTTCTACTTTTCCTCTCATCTTTGAATGATCTTATGAAACAATATTGAATACTTGAGACTATCATTGTTAGTAGGAAGAGACCTGTTTTCAAGTAAAGTGAAAATAATTTCTAGTTTATTGTACAAATAACAAATTTAGAATAATGACAACTATTTCTCTATAATGTGTAAGCTTTAATCTGAAATACAGTGAAACAGATAAATAATAACTTGTTACACACTTTGAGAAGAAGTCTTAATAGATATTTTGAGTGCTGGGTCTAATAACTTATTCTGTGTCATTTTATAGACACTCAGAAAAGGTACTTCTTACCTGCTTGATAAATAATTCATAACATATTAATAAAATCAATTAGTATTTATTAGTAATT
>NW_005054319.1:6857206-6863618 GCF_000277835.1 Geospiza fortis
GTGACTGGGCTATAACGTTCTCTTTTGATTAGTCTGAAAATTACCCACTCTATAAGCAATGACTCAGTTGATTGGGCATATCTTACAAAGATGCTTTACTTACAAATTGAATCTTGGAAGGCTGTGGTTCCAGAGTCGGGGTTTTGGGGGCGAGATGAGCTTATGTTTTATCCAACTGGCCCACAAAGTCCCGCTTTTGGTGGTCACTTTGTTCTGCAAAAGAAAACAGCACATTATGGCTCTTACACTGGACAGTAAACTTAGTAGTAAACTACTGCTGCACTTAGTAAAGGGCTATTATACACCTTAAATAAATAATCATGCTCTACCTTTAATGTTGTCTTCAGCAATAAAGAAGTGGATAGAAAATAAAATAATTCCGAAAGTTAAACATACAGGTTTTCTAACTATTGGTGGTGTTTTTCTCTTAAAAAGCCAGCAAATGCTGAAGAAGAAGTCACCTTTCAAAGGGTGCAGTACAGGTGAATTGGGAGAAAAGATGGTCCCTAGAAAAGAGAGACAGTTTAAACCTTGAAAAAATCTGTTAAACACTGGTAGCATTTGTATTGTCAATCCCCACCTCATTTTTTTTTTTTTTTGCTCACAAAGTATTCAGTTGTAAATGTATCTCTTGAACGTTCCTTTCTTGTGTCTGTGTGTGTCCACATGTGTATGGTCTTTATCTATGATCCAATTTAAAGACTCCTGATTTTTGTACTGTTAAAAGTTGTGAAATAGATTATTGTGAGTGAAGCAGTGTAAACCTGAGCTTGGTAGAGCTATTTAAGTTCATGTTGTTATTTACATTTTTGTATCAATATCCTAAAGAATTGAAATATTATTTTTACTTAAAAGTTACATAGCTGTACTTTCCTTATGGGATTCTAGAAAATGTTGAAAACACTGGTAGAGGTACTAAACTTTCTGGTGGTTCCAAATATACTGCACAGATATTTAACACTGAATGAACACATGATACACAATGTAATTTATACAGTGTTTCACATATGCAGCATATTCACACAACATACATGCAGGAGCTCAGCTAGTGTAAATGTGTCATAGTTTTGACATTTAATGCCAGCTAATCACCTGCTTGAGCTACACATAAACATCCAGACATTCACATTGTGATCACATTGTCATTGCAGTCAGGTTAATTTTGGGAGTTGACCTATACAGACTGAATCAATTTGAGTATTTCAAAAAGGCCTGGAAATTCAGCTGAAGTGAGACAGTGAGACACTGTTAAAGCAAAGTTGGCATGTGATTTATCTGATGACTATGTGCAGGATCTGTACATTTATGCAAATGAATATCAGGATGAGTTACCAAGTTATTCTATAGAATTCTCACATTTTACATTTTATAGCAACATAATTGCAACAAAACTGGAATAGGATGTGTCCAAACCTCAGTGCAACAAATTCCTCTCTTGTTTAAGACTGAAATCTGATTTGGAAGAGCTTAGGTCAGAGCTGTGGTGCTAATATGCTTTTTAGCTAGTATTTTCCATGAAAATAATACTGTTCAGAAGCAGCATTTATGAAAGGTTAAATTTTCATAAGCCAATTAAATTAAAAACGTAACTGTAGAAATTTTTTATCTTTGACTTATACTAGAGTATAGTTTGTGACTACATTCCAGACTTGTCCAGTCTTCCTAGTTCTCAGATTTGGATTGGTTTAATTCCTGTGGTCTCTTCTCTAGTATTCTGAGAATGTAAGAGCAGAGAATCAGAGATGAGAAAGTGGATCAATGTGAGGATCTTGCTTTAAGGGAAAAGAGAAACACATCCAAACATCAGCAAAGATCAGCTCTGCTCTGCTGAAATACCACAGTTACTTTTCACCAACTGTTACTTAAAAGCTCCTAAATTAAAACGTAATTTTGTGCAGCTACTTCCAGTAAGATGTAAAGATCACACTTTGTTAATCAGCTATTTTTAGATTATTTTTTAAAATAGATTCTATCTGCTATCTGGCTCTCTACTGAGGATATATAAAATTCACTTGCATTGCTTCTAGCACCAATAACCTAGCTATAGAATTAATACACCATTTAAATGATTAATGAGCAGTGTTAAAGAACACAGTTACGCTTCTGTAGGCCTTCCTCATACAATATTTTAATTCACATTTTTTCCCATCAATAAGCTTACAGAAAGAGCTCCTGTTTGTCTCTAGTGTGCAGTAGAACAGACAATTTTCTGCTGCTATAGATATCATGCATATATTTTAAACTTTAAATGTATGTTCATTTTGTATGGGTTACTTAAATTAATGATGATTAGAGAAAACATTGATAGATTTCCTAAACATCTGTGTTATAAAAATTTGATCTCTTTCCCTCACGCTGGTTTTCCCAGCAGGTTTGCATGCAGCTTGGGGTGCTGGCCTCAGAGCTGAGACTCCTGAAGTGCACTGTGTATCCACAGTATTAATAATTAAATACCTGGGATCAGTCTATCTTGCTATTTGACATGAAAAAAGAAATTTACAGAAGATAAAAAGTAGAGGGTATGTTTGTAATAAAAATTAAATTTTCTTCAGATAAAAATGTCATTAATTATTGAAAAAATTTACAACTATCAACCCCAATTATTTATTGCATTTATAATTTACAGAATTGAAAGTCCTACTAGCTGTCTTTCTATTTAGAATAAATTCAAAACTACATTTTTAGAACTACTTTTCTGCATTTTTAAGCACACCTTTAAAAAACCAGCTCACAAACACACTGAATCAGCAGAGGATTACCAAATGGCCTAATCTGTTTACTTTTGAAATTTTATTGAAAGCAGTGAAAAGATCAGGATCTCCCCTGGAATCCTGTGGCATGGTTTGGAGCTTGCTCTGGGGCCTGTAGTTTCTGCAGCAAGGCCTCAACCTTTGACACCTCCTGATCCTGTGTTGCAACAGAAAAGTTTTGTGACTCCCCTCTGATCCAGCCACAGAAAAAGAGACAGACAGCTAACGACCCCAAGTTTGGAAACTCATGACCTGGAAAAATTAAAATTTTGCCTTACTAAAGGCTACAGAATCAGTTGTCCTTTCCTAGGAAATTATCCAGTTTTTCCAGGGCAAGAGCACAGACCCCCAAGGTCTGAATTTTAAACTGTGCCTTGTTCTTTGCTCCCTGCTGCAGTGTTACACAGCAGCCCTGCTGCCCTGGCGAGAACCTGGAGCTCACGCCACAGGAAAGGTCTATGCAAACACAAACCAGTCTGCTCAGGCATATTTTCTAAAGACATCACTCAAAAGACAATTTTACCTGCCTTGGAAATTGTATTTAGAAGCCTATGAAGCAAAAACGAAACAAAGAAATGGATTTTGTAAATGGATTTAAAAGATTTGGAGAAAAACACTGCTACCACCTGGAAGCTACAGCTGTAGTGGAAGACATGGTAGAGAAGTGCTTCAGACCCTGTGGCTTGAGCTTCTGTGGAATCAATGAATTTAAAGCATCATTTGCCCAATTCACAGTGCACATCAGTTAATAACTACACTAATCCCTTGCTGCAATGCCATATGCTGTTTTCAGTCAAACAGTGCAAACATGTAGGGAATTTGGTAAAGGTATAAACATTTTGCCTGTTGTCAAAATGCCCAAATAGTTCCTGTTTCCAAGGTTTGGGGGCAAGGGCAATAATTCTGTATTCAAGTGTGAATGGATAGGCCTTTTTCAGCTTGGGAATTTTTTTCAGGGCCTTTCTTACAACACCTACAGAGTAAACAAAGATAATATCAACAGAAATAAAGTGCTATGCATTAGTGAGGTGACTGGTTTTGTGAGGTAGCTGACAGGGCTACACCTTAGCAGCTGGTTCCAGAAGGTTACCCCTGATCTCTGACTCCCTGTTGGATATAAGGCTCTTTAATTACCAACACTTTTTAAAATATTGGAATCGTAATTCTCTACAGATAGGCTCCAGAGTTTTGTTGGGTTTTTTTCCCTGTTTGGAGTATACCTGCTCCTAGGTCAGCTCAAAAGAAGTCTTAAAAATTTGAGTCCTATCTGATTTCCTAGTATGCTGAATACTTACATTGTTGATATAAATGAAAAACTTTTAAACAAAACTATTTGGATATTTTCAGTTAATGCTGTTAAATTTAATTTAGCTGTCAATGGGGGCGACCACAATTCAACAGTATAAAGTAGCATTGATGCATTTTTGCTATTTGAAGTATCTCAGCTTCAGTCAGACAATCCAAATCTTTTACTGCAATCATGGCCTTTCTATATGAACCAATATAAAATAGTATCTAGACACTAATTTTTTAAGTAGAGATTTTCATTTGTAGGTCAGGACAAGAATTAAAACAGAATACACACACCCCCCCAAAAAATATAAAATGTGTTTTGTTGGCTACAACATGGCATGTATTGGCAAGGCAAGGTTGTAGGACAAGATGAGAAAAATAATTTCAGGATGTTTCAGGACTGGCCCACATGCATCAGGAAAAATGAATGAATGCAGTAATTATACTGAAAGGGCATTTCTAGATGTTACACATTGCTGCTGTTAAAAATTTCTGTTTTATGGTCAGCAAAATCTGGCTTTCTGCTTTGATGCTGCTGCTGTTTGTATTAAAGCTTTTTTTTTGTAATCAAAGGCCTATTTCAAATCACCTCTGTCAGTAGGTGCCTGGAAGCTGCTCAAAGTCAGAATTATCTCCACTGAATTCATTCATTCATTTACATCCATTAAAAATGCAAGTGAGAGCATGTTAAAATTTCTGGAACCTGAGAAAATATTTAGTTAATTTTTCATATTTTAACACAAACAAAGGGCAAATATATTACACAGAACATAGTACTAAATAATGTGAAGAATTGAGCATTGCTTTTTTCAACAATATTATTGTTATATTTTATGCTTTGTACTACAAGAATCTGTGAAGAATATGCCTGTTAGGTGCTATTCAGTGTGGATTGTTTTAAAATAGTAACTTTTCATTGGGCATGCCAATTGAATGGGCATTAACTTAAAGTTCAAATGTGCTGCCTGTTTTACAAATGATATTTATAAATATGGATTATTCAGCCTACTAAATTGGGATTCCACTTTGTATTTTCACTCTGACTGGTCCTTCTGTATGTATGAAAAACTGCCCAGACAGTTAATTGGAAAATATCTTAAAATTCTTTAAAATGAAAGATGTTCTATAATTCTATTATGTATAACTTTCTTCTATAAACTAATGTTCACTCTGTCAATGAAGTATCCTGAAAAATGAGAAATGCAGGTCAGCAGTTAATGATGATTATCCTGGGGTTTTGTTTTGGTGGGGATTTTTTGGTTGTTTTGGTTTTTTTTTTTGGAGAGCTGAAAGAACTCTTGTCCTGTCTTGTCTTCATGCAAACTGTATTTTGCTTCCCAAAAATAGTATTTCTAAGACATCTGCCTCAAAATTCACTTTATTGCATGGACAGAACCATTTTCTACATCCAGAGTTAATGAATTAGAGGATCCTTGAAAAACCACAGTTTTACTATCCAGTGGACTAACAGAAAATGATGAAATCCTGAGGTATTGTTGGAAAGTTGTTTTAACTTAAAAATCTTTTCTTTATAGTTTCATTCTTGATGTTCCACAGCATTCACCACTTCCTGCATGGCTTTTAACCGCAGGGAAAATGAGGGACTTTTGGGGGCAGATGTGTTTCCATTACACTATCATAATGCCCCTAAAAATCCTTATTGCTCTTGCAGTATTCTTCTGTATTGCTGGGCCTGGTGAGAACTACTTGAAGACCTAGCTTATAAATACAGCTTTTCTCTAAAAACACTTTAAAAACACCACTGAGTTTTATTTTGCTTGTCTTATATTATTTTTAGTTGTGTTTACTGTTGCTTAAAATATAAATGGCAAGATATGCAACCACCTGTTGGTAAATAAATGTCATAAGTCATAAATCCAAGGGACATGCTGATAACTGCATGGGATTATGAAGAGGGGGTCTGTTTTGGTTTAAGAGTGAGAGCTTTATTTTTTTTTTTTTTGGTACAACTACCTTGTTTTTTACGTAAGAATTTAGCATTTATGTATCTGAAAATACGACAGATGTTTTGCAAGCTAACTCAAATGACTGCTGTAAGTGAGCCTCACTTAGAATATTTACTGCTTTTGGAAACACACCACAGGTTATTTATCAAATGCATAGATCTGTCCAGTACATTTATTTAAATGCACCAAAATATTAAAATCATGGTTTTACACAGTCTCAAAATATAATTCTCATTATACCTGAAGAAGACATTGTGGGTTGTCAGGTATTCATTCTATGCTTACTCAGCTCAGAAGGTCTTTGTGTGGCCATACCTCTTGCTGGGGCTTCTGCGGAAGGCCCAGTCCATTGGGAATGCAGTCCTGCCCTAGGGCTCCTCCCAGGAAGGGAGAGATGGCCAA
>NW_005054319.1:6863678-6872406 GCF_000277835.1 Geospiza fortis
GAAGGAGAAGGCAGAACATACACATGTAAACATGGTTTGTTGTTGTCTTGGTCTTGCAGAGCAATACATCATCAGTTTGACATGTGCACTGCTGGTTACATTTATTTCAGTAGCTGAGTGTGGGGCACACACAGTACTGTCACTGCTTTGTGTTAAATGTACTCTTGACTTCACTGACTCATTTAACAGAAATTATAGATGGTGTGGCGTGGTCCCTCTGGCAGGGTCTGCTTGTATCTTTAAATACCCTTCAAAATATTTGGCGACATAGGAAAGGAACTTAACTGGGTGGATTCACCATACCACTTATATTAAAGTTTAATCTCCAGGGAGATGCTCTTCTTCATTCTGCTGTAGGAATGTGTCTCATTTTTCAGGCAGCAAAATCTTACAGGTCAAGTCACATCCTCCAGGTCACAAAGCAGGCTTGCTGATATGACTGAGGCTCAGAACTTTTGCTGCCCAGAGAAATACTACAGTAACAAGAAAATTCCTTTCTGGAAGGATGAAATGAGCAGTGTTGAACAATTTTATATTCACAGGTCAAAACACGCTGGAATATGTCCTTCAACATAAAACACTGCCAGATGCAACAGCATTTCAAATTAAGGTATAGACAGAGAATAGAAAACAGTCATTACATTAATTTGAAATTTTCATATCAATATTTCAGCACTCCTGTTTGGACTACTGATCACAAGATGATCCCTAGCACCTTCTGACATAAATGGAAGGTATAACACAGACTGGTTTGAGGCTTATCCAGCCTTTATAATTACAGTTACTTACAAGGTATGAAACTAATTGAACTATTAATATTAGTCATTAGTCAAAAACTCATTAGAGTTTTTTTGCATGTTTTTATTCTAAACATGCCAAGGTGTATGTTCAGCATTCTTTTTATTTCCAAATGACACTCCTAGGTGAAGACTCTGCATCTAATAGAAAATGTTTTTTAAAAAAATACGCAACAGCAAATAACATATAACTGTCATTTTGTTTTACACATTTTTATTACTGAAGAATAAGCATTAGAAAATGAGAGTCAAGCATCAGGTTTGAGATGTGTACTTAAATTTCTGAATTCAAATACTTGCTTCAAATAATTTATTTTAAGTATTTAAATCATTTGATATGAAACAGTATGTCACAAAAATCTTTGGATCTGATCTAGCCTCAGAGGAAGGACTGCAAAACTCATCTGTAAAGCTGTCCACTGCAGCTAATAGCACATTGGGAATGGGCTGTGAGTAGATTTCAGTGTCAAACATTTTGTAAAAGATAATATTCTTTCTCTGTTTGTTTTCTTACATATTAGCAAAGCACAGATTTCTATTAGCCTCTTCTTAGAGATTTTAGTTTCTTTTAATTATAGGGCCAAGAGACATTAACAGGAACAATCAAGTTGCTCCAGAAGTTAGAACAGTAGCAAGTAGGTAATTTTTCGAGTAGAATTTCCACAGTGGAAAAGATATTAAGTATTTGTTATGTGCCAAGAAATGAGTAATACGAGAATATTTTGATTCTTTTACAAAATGGAAGAGCATTAACAGCATTTTAGTTTTTTATTATATATAAAATTCTTGATTACCAACAGTCTCATAATAGAGAAACAAAAGTAGAAGAAAGGACATGCAATTATTAAATAGACTGAATAAGAGACATTAATCTCATTTATGTATTGAATAAACCCATTTTTATCTCAAGTTTTGAACACTGCCTCAACTGTATGTAGACTATTTAAAACATGATTCAGAATACAGAACTTGGCTGATCCACTGTAATAGTGTTTAATTATTTATTTGCTATGTTATTTATTTCCAGTGTGTTAGATCCAGTTTGTTACCAAATTAAGAGAGTGTCAGTTCTGCTCCAGCCCATTCTGAGGGGTCCCTGTGCTGTCACCTGTGGGGAGGTGACTCCAGAGCCAGGCTCTGAGCACAGGCAGCAGCTCTGGGCCGTGGCACAAGGAGGCTGCTCAGATAAAGGCACCTAATTCCACAGTGGGCTAGAGAAAGGTGTGGGAAAGGAAAGAGCTCTAGCACAGGGAGTAGCAACTGCAAGAGAGAAACCACTACTCACATGCTCTAAGTCTGTCTATAGAATAAAGAACAGAATAAATATAGAATGTAGAATAATATATAAAATATAGAATAAAGCAGAAGAATGTGGCCAGAACTAAAGGGGAAGGAAGGATTCATCACAGCCTGCAATGGAGCTTTTTTCACTGAATGCTTAGTTATGGAAGCAGAAGTGCACACAAAAATAAGCTCCATGAATAAATGGTTACTACTACATTTCTCAATTACATTAAATTGTTTCAGACTTTGTTAATTTGTTGCCATTTATGGCTGATTAAAGATGTTTAAATGGTTTTATTTTTTCCTTAACTTTTGAATGTATACAATTTTATTCCCATATTTAAATAATTAGTGCCAAGATTCTGACTAAAGCGGATCTTCATCATTGTATTATCAACAAGCACAAATGTCAGTTATGAAGTCCATGGCTGACATAATTTCAGCTATAGCTGGAAGAAAACTGTGTACATACACTTTAGCAACACAAGGAATCAATGAAATTGAATAAAAATCATTAAAAGAAACCACATATTTTATAATTGACCTATTTTATACTTAAGAAATTAAAATAGAAGCTGAAATGTTTGGAGATTATTAATTTATTCAGTAGTTAGATTTAACAGGTGAGATTACCCAATAAATAATTTACTGAAAAACTGGAATTCTTAACCAAACTTAATTTTATTGACTACTGGGGCTTGGGTTGGTTTTTTTTAAGGAAAAGCCACTTCAAAATTTTCCTTACTTTTCCAATGACAGATTGTATTTTGTATATTCCTTTAAAAGCAAAATCTACAGCCTTGCTATGACTACTGTCTGAGGCTTTTGGAGATCTCAGCTGTGAGAACAGTGTAAATACCAAACAAGATAGCAGCAGGTTAGTTTTGATTCAGAGGAAGCAATAAGATATTCCTATATGAATCCAGGGAATCTGTGCTAGTCATTTTTGGAGTGCTGAACTAATCCATAACAAAATTATCCCATGACTGCAGTTGGCAATGTGGAGAACTGAGGGAGCCCACAAGATCCCCAGACTGTAGTCTGAATCAAATGTGGACTTTGTGATATAATCTGGCCTCATACTCAACTAGCCTAGCTTTAGTGTTTTGATAATTCATATAAAATCTTATTTTATGGATTTATTCTAACTTGTACCAGAATGCCACCATTTTATTCTTTTAAGACTCTGGGTGTGTCTAAAACAAAAAAAGGAAACAAATCCCTTCTTCAAACATCTGAAATGAAAACATCTCCAGAGTTCTGGTTCCAGTCTGAGCATCAGGAGGTGAATGTTTCACTGATTTGCCCTCTGGCCAGTGACAGGGAGGTGCCAAATGCCCTGACTGGAACCCAGGTGAGGTCAGGTGGCCCGTGCCAGCATGTGCCAGCACTTCACCTGTCAGAGGGAGCAATGCAGCTGCCACCCAATTCCAGAATGTGTTTTGATCTGGAATAGTCAGCTCTGGCCTTAAACACCATATCTTTCTGTACCAGCTCTATTCCTACCTCCTCCTTTCCAGATTATCTAGTTCATAAACAGAAAGTTCCAAGAAGTCAAAAAACCCACCCAAAACCAGAGGTAAGTAAAGACGGAGCCACAGCTGCAATTTCCTGATAACAGCCCTTGCAAACATCCCGGAGAGGGCTGTGAGTGGAAATTGACACCAATTAGGCAGCTCAAGGCTCTGGATTTTCGTGTAAAGCAGGACCCGGCCATGCCTGTAGTGTCCCAAAGGCCACCTTTGCCAGGCTGTCACAGCACACCTCAGTGGGGAGGCAGTGTCCCAAAGGCCACCTTTACCTGTCACAGCACACCTCAGTGGGGAGGCAGTGTCCCAAAGGCCACTGTGCCAGGCTGTCACAGCACCCCCAGATCCGGGGCGGGGCTGGGGCCGTGCCTGGCAGCCCCCGGCCCCGGGCACGCCGGTCCCTCTGCCCTGTGCCTCTGTCCTTTGTGCTGCAGATGCGGCTGCTCAGCAGGCACAGCACACGGCACTTCTGTCACCGCTATTTTATCTTTTTCTCAGATGTCACCCACAAGATAGCAGAGATGGTGAACTGCTGCATCTTGAGTTTCATCTCAACCAACTCCCAAGGAGAATTTCCTTTATCACTGTTAATAATGGAAGTGAAAAACTGCCTTCAACTCTGGTTGGCAAACAAAGCAATCATACTTTAATGACACAGTTTTAACTGATTTCTCTAGGAGTTAATACCAGCAGAGTATTATATATTATATATTATATGTATCCTTGAACAGCAAATCCACAGAGTATATTACAATTCCTGTAATAGCAAGTTTTATCTTATTGCACAAAAAACCCCCAAAACATTTCTAATGAAGCATGATATTGGGTGGTATTGACATTATTATAAATTTTCATCTTTTTATGGAGAACATAAAAATATATTTTCCTATTCTGCCCACAGAACACTTGAAAATAATTAAGTATTTTATGCTAAGGCACCAGACTATTGCAGTATTACAGCAGAAATATGGAGTTTTAGATATATTGGGAGACAGGGACTTTGTTTCTGTTCTGTATGATGATTCTGCATCTTCCTGTCCTGATGTTTGCATTTAACACTCAGGTGTTAAAAAGTTGGAAAGAACAAATAATAAATTCAAGGTGCTGGACCTGATTTTGGAATATTTTGTAGGCTGTAAGTTACTATTGCCAATCTTTAGCATCAAGAATACAGAAAAATTTGGGCTGAGAAAAGCCCTGGGAACTAAAAAATAGAAGAGTAAAGCAAAGTTTCTAGACTTCAGGCCACTTGCCAGCTGCTCCTTACATCAACTTTCAGTTCTTCTGCTTGCTTTGACTGTAGCAAAAAGATAAACATTTTCTTGTTGCAAGTTAACAAACACTGCCATGCGTGACAATTTGATAAGGGGTATTAAGAGTTGTATCAGGAGTTTATTAGTTCATTTGAGCAAGAGATAAACATGGTAGAAAGTTCTGATGTGCTGCTGAAAAATGAAAAATGACTGGTCAATGCCAAAAACAGTTCTGCTGAAAAAAGGGTTTCTATTCTTAGTGAGTGGAGGTTGCATTGCTATAGACAATTTTTTTTCTGTTTGTAGTAAATTCCTCAATGTGTCTGCCTCCTTTGTAAACTTATACCACTGCTCTGTGGGTCTGTATTTTCAGGTGGTACAGATATAGCAGACTGAATTCTACACTCACAAGGAACTCTGTTAAAGTCATGGCACAACAGGCAGAATTTGGTTTAGTGACAGTCTCTTCTGCTTGGTGTCTTTTCACATTAACTGTAGATGCTGTGATCTTGTCTCCATGTTTTTGTCTGTTGTAGTTATTGAAAACTAAATACAGTGTATTTAAGTATCCTTTAATTTAGCACTTGCCTAATTAAATTCTTGCCTGATTATTTTTCTGATGTAGGCATACATGCCTTACAACAAATTCATAGTGTTTGACTCTTGATATTGTCACTAAATCTGTATTTGAACTAAGACCTGCCAAAACAAATATTAAAAATCCTGCCATACATCCCAAATGGCACTTTTAGTATGGCAATGCAGTGTAATATAAACAAGGAGAAACAAAGAGATAACACAGTGATGTAGGATCAGAGTTTACTGGCAAAACCTGTATGTGGTACATAAATCACAGATGATAAAAACATAAGCAAAAAGGTCTTCCTAGACTGCAGGAAGAGACCTATATCCTACACTGTAATGACTTTTTTGTGTCATTTCTTTTATAGAACAATTATTTTAGAAAATTTTTGGGGGTTTTTGCCTTACAAAAGTAACCATACTATTCTATAGTCCCTTTCCCTTACTAAGGCAGACTTTAAGGCACCATTGACATTTGTGGTATGCCAATTTTTATGGCTCTAGAGAAATAATAATAACACATCTAGGAGAAAATTCTGACATTTTGTCTGGCAATTGTTGTTACACTTTGTCAAAGGCATAAGAACTTACTTTAATATCCTGTCTCACAATATGGGGTAAAATAGACAAGAAAATTAGGATAAGATCAAATGTACACGTTAGCAAGATGTGATCAGTGACCAGTCAGGTAATATTTTCAGTTATTTGCAAGACTTCAATGATTCACAGATGCCTGAAGTAGGGCAAGGGTAAGGACTAGGAACTTCTGGATTTGATGGTTGCTTGGCACTGTGGAATGTAGGTACCTTTGCCCATTGTATAAGAATTGTGTCCTTTGCCTTGGCTTCCCACTGGGAGCTCAGACTGAATACACTGACAGTAATTCAGGGCTTCCTTTCTCCTTTATTGAGGGCACAGGCATGGGAGATGCATGTGCAGGATGTTTATGGAAAAGAATAAAAAGTTTTATAGCAACTGATTGCTCTTGACAGAGTGTCACAAATGCAGATATTTGGTGAAAGTAAACAAACTCCTGTCTATTTTGAAGGAGAAAGAGCAAGGGCTTTTTCCCCCTCTGTATTCTTAGACACTAAACCACATTCTCCTAAAAGGCAGAAATTGTTTATGTGCAGATGCTTGACTTCCTTGAAAATATTAAATTTTCTTGGTAGCATATTTATTCACCATATTAATATTAGTCAACTAGGGGTTACTATTTTTGAAGTTGAACTACTCTGAGGCTAATAGCACAGAAGTATTGCTATCGGCTTGTTAAATATTTTCCATTAACTAAATAAGTTCAATAATTTAATAAACTCATTTTTTACACAGTTATTTATGAAATTCACATATTTAGTTGCTTATTCTGGCTTCCTCTGATTCTCCAGTCTAGAATACTAAAACTTAGACAACAGACCAGACAGTAACACACATGTAAATTGAGGGGTGGGATATGGCCTTTATAAAACAGGGCAGTAAACTTAGAGGTCTCTTGGTACAGGAGACAGTTCTACTATTAAACAACTGGTGCTAAGAGCAGTTCTAAGATTCAGAACATGAGCAGTCTGAGAAGATGGTCTATAAGGTGTACATTTCAATTTAAGTCTTTTGTGAAGTTAAAAGCTTCTTGCTGTGCAATGAATTTCCTCCAAAGGGCGTGGTATTTAACAGCAGCAGACCTTTGTGTGACGATCAGCAGATTTTGTCACAGTCTGTATTGTGATAATCAGCAGGTAACACATCTTATGAAACCACTGTACCTTGGCTGTGGCATGAAGAAAGCAGGATACGAATGGATCATTATGGGAATTTATGCAGGCCTGTATCATAAATAGTCACTTGTGAGAATGCAGGAATAAGGAGAAATGTCCCAGATGAGCTGACTGGCTGCTTACAGGAGCATCACACTGCTTAAAGAATCAACTCTTTCAACTTCACACCAACTTAGCTGAGGGTATTTCCTAAGATGAATAGATGGCAAGCACAGAAAACAGATAACATTTGTCTTCTGAGGTTTAAGAATATTTTGCTTAGTCTGTGCTGTAAGGAGCTAATAAAACGAAAATAAAATGGAAGAGAATATTGTTTGATAACATTTGTCTTATATTGGGTCTGACAGATTCAATGTTTAGGGTAGAATAAAGCTCATATATCATAAAAGACCACTTACCTAGCACTTAGACTCATTTTCCTGCCTAAAGCAGATTTTTTGTACGTTTTAAATTGGATTCTATTAGATTAGGTTGGGTCTCACGCATCATTGCAAAAGTAATCTACAAAGGCACTTCAAGGATCCCTTCATTTAAAACAATAGGCCAGCAGGGGTTTTTTTTGTTTATTTGTTTGGTTTATTGGAGGATGCATATTGGAAGCAGGCCCTGATTCTGAAACTCTTCATTTCAGAATGTGTTGTAGGGAATTTGGAGCTGGAGAAACTGTTCTGAAGTAATGGCTCTGAGGTGGTGCACCAGGAGCACTGCACAGGAATTTATCCCAACAAGCCCTGATGTTTATCTCTGCTCAGATATTGCACCTAGTCTGCTCTTACATCATGTATTCCAGTTGTGGTTAGAATTACATAGAGTTCTTTCTGAATTACTTTTAAAAGTAATACAGTATGAATTAAGAATCCTCACAGATTATTATGAAACAGACATAAATCTTGCAATATGTAAATTGCAAGAAATAAATAGCACCTTTGATGCAAAGGTGCTATTTAGTTGTCCTTGTAGCCTTACTGTCATGGTTTGACACTGGCACAATGCCAGTGCCCCATGAAAATATACTTCCCTGGTGTTTGCTGTGAGATGTGACCAGGAAATAAGCAAAGCAGGCCTCTACCTTAGAAAAAAAAGTTTATTAACTAAACTACAAAAGGAAAACAAACCACACACACACACACACACACACACACACCTGGAAAATGAAAACTCCACAAAAAGCATTTCCTCCTCCCCCCCACCACATTTCCAATACATCTTCCAAATTTCAACTCTCCATCCATCACCCTGTAAATACTCAATTCCAGTCCATCAAGAGGAGAGGAGTCCTTCTTGGGGCCATGGTGACCTCTTCTTTGCATGCCCAGCGCTCTCACCACTGGACAAGGAACAGAGCTGCTTCAAGGGTTATCCTTTTAAGGGTGCTTTGACCAGTTCCAAAAAAAAGCACAGTTTCCTCTCACTCTCGGGACCTCTTGTCCCCCCCATACTTGTCTACCCCCTGGGGCCGGGGGGTCTCCAAAACTGAACCCTCTCAGTTCTGAGCCATCGCCTCCCCCCTG
>NW_005054319.1:6872631-6878819 GCF_000277835.1 Geospiza fortis
GGCTGCCCAAATCTTCTCGGGGCCTCTCTCCCTCTGTCTTTCCTGGGGGGGCTGCCCAACGCCTCCTGGTGCCCCCACCACCCTTCCATCTTGAGGGGTCAGGCCTACCTCTGCCGGGCCGCAGGTTTCCTCTCCCCCGCCCAGCTCGAAGCCGGGCAGGGGAGGCCTTGCCTCTGCTGGCCGGAAATCAAAGAGGGAGCCCAAGGGAGTGCTCTGCTTCTAACCCCTGTGTTCTCAGAGGCGCATCCACCCTCAGTGGCCAAGCCTGGTGTCAATTTAAAATCTGAACACCTATTGGCCTCTGGCCACTCCATTCCCAGAAAACCTGCTTCCTGTAAACCCACGACACTTACTCACCTTGTACAACCCCAAGTATAATTTGATCTTCTACATTTAAAACAGTACATTTACATATTGAAATTGTTTTAATAAGAGATGTGTTAGTTAAGCATTGCTAAACACATATTATGTTCCTGAGTAATAGTTCAGTATTTATTACTGCAGTAAAAGAGCTCCAAGACACAAGAGTGGTGTAGCAAAGAGAGGATCTTCCCAAATCCATGCAACCCAAGTACTGTCAGAATCATTCTCTAAGTATGTGCTGCTTCAGTATGTGGTTTTTAATCATTAAAAAGTGCAGTCTTTTGTAACTTGAAGATAAGGACTTTAATGAGAATTTTTGTGAATGTATTACTTTCCTGTTACAATACTTGGAACGCTTTGTTAATCCTGTGTGCCCTAAACCAGGACATCCTAGTAAAGCAGCAAATGGAATGTAATCATGAATGGAACTGAAAGACTATAGTCCTTCTCTATGGAAAAAAATACTACAGAGCTGACTGGTAAGTTCTTTACAGAGGAGTATAAACTGAGGAGAGTATTAGAAAGCATTCCTACAGAGCATGACTAGTTTAGTTCTTAGTGAAGTAACAAATTTTAAAAATTTAATAAATCTTTATTAAGTGATTTTTTATAATATGGGAAGTACATTATATGTAGTCCTATAAATGAAATATCTATTTCTACTTAATTTTTAGATTTACAGCCATATAGATTGTTAGCCAAGGTCTAAATGTAAGTGATTAAAGTAACGAGCAAACATTTCAGAATGCAGCTAATGCATTACCTGGTTCTGCCTCATGGCAACAAATGATCATTTAAATGATCATTTAACCAGTACCTATTTAGTTATATATAGCTATGCTTTAGGAGATGCAAAGGAAATACTTCTTTTTTATGAAACCCATGTTTTAATGTTTGTAGGGTGACTTAACAGCTTAACCCCCCTAAGGATGTCTGGTTTTGTAGGTAAATCCAGATTCAGAGTAGAAACTTTCAAAACTCAGCAAATTCCTCTTTGAGTCCTACCTACCTTAGAGGCTTATCATGTGAGGGGATGAATAACTCTTTGACAGTACCACTGCTCTTCACTGATAGACAGTCCTCTTGTTCATCATGGTCCCTAGATTTTAGACACCCAAAGTAAGGAGGTATTAATTATCCTTGGAGTCACTATGTTCCTTAGAGGATTAAAAAAATGAAAAGTCAGCACATTTTTTAGCACATTATTTTTCTTACATACAAGATCAGAAGAAATCCTGAAAAAAAGTATTCTAATATTGTCTCATTGTGGCTGCCTATTCTATATATGACACCAATTTATAAACTGCACAAATCTATTCCTGCAACCTACAGATACTCTAAATGACAAAATAAAATTGAGCAACAATATAGAAAACATAATGCATTTATCATGCAGAAATAATTTCCATCTATAAACACATTCTAAATTGAACTAGACAAGGCTAATATTACATAAAAAAATAAAGTAATTAGACATTTAACTCACAGGAAATAACATGATCAAAGATAAAGTCTAAATGACAAAACAGTCAGTAATTATATCCATAAAATTACTGGCAGTAAGATTTTATGTCATTATTATCATATTGGTAAAACTTTCTACAGTATCAAAGTATACACTAAATATTGTGTTGTAAAAATCCCTGTGGTATGAGTCATAAAAAAATCCCAGCAGAAACAGGTGTCTCTATTACCTGACAGCTCTACAAGGCTTTGAAATCAGAAACTGATCTGCACAACCATAAGTGCAGCAAGCCTTTAAATAAGTGGATTTGTGAGACCATTTTACTTTTAATGAAATACAGCAAAATGTTCTTTTGACAGAACATTTTATTCTGAGTCCCTATTTCTATATTTCATCCTAAAAATCACTTTTATAAATTACAAGTGTCCCAGAGACCAGTGTGACTTAAAAACCAAATTTCAATCTATGAAAAGAGTCTTGATTTGAACAGGCTCTTTTGCTTTTAAATCAACTGGAAATCCAGACCAAATTCCCTTCAACATATTCAGTGTGCCTAAGCTGATTTTGGTTTCATTTCAACACAGCAAATAGTACTGGTGACAGGCAATAACATGAAACTCAAGAGATTTTGGCCGTGATTCTTGCAGAATCTGGAGAATTAGTAAGTCTGAAGTATGTGAAACTGGTACAAAAGTGAAGGAATTATCCATGCTAACCTTTTCATGCCTAGTTATTTACCAAAGTGAAAGGTTTTTGCTATATTCATAAAACTAAAATCCCAATTTTTACAACTGTACTGAACAGGAAGGGTCCCTCTCCTATTAAATGCAGAGTGATTAAACACTGGAGACTGGAAATGCTGGTTGATAAAAATGGCTGGTGCCTGTCTCAGAGGAGGTTCTCTCTGAACACAGACTCTGATAGCTGCATTAACACACTGAATAAATAAGGATGATGACTTTTTAGATATTACTACTGGCAATTTCTTTGTACTCATTCCTCTGGAATACTCCTATTGGTTTAGGAGGAGAGGACATAACAAATTAACCACAAATCCTATGCTTAATTCCACATTTAAACAGGCTCCTTTGCTGCAGTGGGAGTTGCCACTGCAATGAGAAATTGTGTGTGTGAGAGCAGTGTCCAATGGCTGTGTATCTGTAAATCTCTTTACACCAAACACTGCCTGGGCCAGGCTGTGACCTCAGGCAAGAAGGAGATTGCTTGACTTTCATATAAAAAAAGCATGTTGCATGATAACTGGAAAATTATTTTTGCATTATTCCAGTAGTTGGACCAAATAAAGAGCTGTTGTGATGTAATCCCAGAGACACATCTCAGGTACTTGCTTTGAGCTGCAGAACACTGTCAAATGAGTAGCATAATCCAGAAATCATCTAGGAAAACTGCATTTTGTCCTTAAAACTAACTTGTAGGTGTTATTTCACACTTTGCACACCAAATATGTTTCATTCATACAAATGTACATTTTCACTCAATATTTACACTCTTCATACACACCCATGATTAATGTAACCCTTACTCCCTGTTGTAGAATGGATTTTTACCTGTAGCATAAGGTTTATCCATAAGCAACTGCTTGACTAGAATGAATAATGTAAAAATCACATATTCCATCAGAATTCCTCAAGTCTTTACCAGCATGGACAAATTGCAATAGAAAATCTTTTAAGGATTTACTGGAAAAGGCAAACTCAGTTGTTAGCCTAAGAGTCTGTCCTAAAATGCAATAGTTTAGTTAAAATACATCGGAGAAGCCTTCATGGTGCTCTCTGCACTTGACTTGACTGCAGCCAATACTATTAATCCTCTAATGTCATAAATACTGTAGGAAAGACATGCTAATAAAAAAGACAGCACTGACACCATTTATCATGTGTAGGAGTATATAAATAATGCAGAAATCTCTTTCACTTTTACAAGAAAATCAGCTTTACAACACTTTTCTGAGAGAATTGACTATAATTTCTCTGCAAAAATATTTATACTCTGAAAATAAAAGTCTTTTTAAATAACCACATGATTTTAATTGTCATTATTATATCTATGTCAACTTTTAATGAAAGACTTATGGATGTGTTATTAATGTTCCTGCTATCTGTTCTGTTTGTGGGAAGGTTTGATTTAATAATGAAATCTGCTCCATTTGAAAAATGCATTTCAGTCTAATGTCAGAGCTTTGAAAACCTGGATTGGTTTGATATCTAAAATGACTTACAGTTGGGAAAATGGGTTTTCTCCTAATTAAGATTGTTCAAATCAACTACTGCTAACAAAAATGCCCAAGTTACATATATTTAGAAAAGATTTAGCAAATAGCTGTTTTCTGATACAAGCCTGCTGCAGAGCACTCTGTATGGAACCCCACTGTGTGGAATTTAAGGGCACTGGTGGAATTTGCAGAGTCCATACATCACATTCCTAAAATGTTGATAAAGACTGAGTTTCAGTTACTTACATCAAATTTTTAAAGGTTGTCAAAATAAATACTGCAAGGTAAAACTCAGCAAAATGCAGCATTGTTTCTACCATAATTTTCCAGGTATTTGTAAAATTGAGTTGTTCAGCCCATTTTCTTCTTATTATGAAGAAATCCTTTGTAATTTTCAGTTATGGATAGTGGCAATACCCATTAAGAAGCAGACAATAAGTATAGCGGTGGGCTTTGGCTCAAAATCTAATTCCTTAACCTGAATAACATTGTAGAAGTAGGTTTTTTTATGTTATATAAATGTGTTATTCTTCCTTGTGCAAACTGTGCTTTTGCAAGGAGCCCTGTAATCTTCATTGAACATAATTCAGTAAAGGAACTCCCCAGAGGAACAGGACTGCCTGGGTACAATGCCATGTAGAGCTGACGAATTCTTATTCTTTTTACTCAACAGAAAATAAATAAAAGTATATTTTGCTATTGTTTTACAATGCTTATGGGAAAATTTTAAAAAATCTAAATTTTGTCATAATCCTTGTTTTGCTTATTCTTATGGGTAAAATATTCTGTTATTTAAAGCTGTGTTGAAAAGTGAGGTGATTCGTGTCTGTGCACGTGTCAGGATTATGTATATTCTGTATATTTAGATATTCATAATGCGTATAACTTTGGAATGAGAATAAAATATAAATGAAATACTTTTCCCAATACAAACTGTACAGATTTTTGAAAGACTATATAATCCTCACAAAACTTCTAGGGCCCACTTTTGTCTGTGGCACTTACTTCTGGCACTTACACTGATTGTAGGAATAGATGCTAGTAAATAAAACATCTCTAGCTAATAGTACCAAAGATATAAATTATAGTAGTAATGGAACTTGCTGTATGTACTGCTATGGATTATAGTTTTCATTGTATAACTTTTTTATTTCAACCACAACTTAACAGGATGGCAAGGAAAGTGTGAATACACATAAATGTGAGATGTTGTGACTAAGCACAGGAGTGTAATGATGGGAAATTTTTCCTACAAATAATCTCTTTGCATGAAGCTTTAAATGTATTTCCTCCACAGAACTCAAACCAACCCCTTGATGTAATATTAAAGTGAGTGGCCTGTGTCTGTGTATGTCCCTTACATCACCATTCCTTATAACTGCTTTGTGCGATACGCGACTGCACAGGAAGGAGTTTGCTGTGACCCCACCCCTGCAGTTCCCACAAAAACTAACACTGAAACCCTCAAATCCCTGCCAGAAATCTCAGCATTGAGAATTCTAAGGAATTTGCCAGCATGGTTTTAAAAGAAGCCAGGAGGATCATCAGTTATATACAATGATTACATTTTTGCCTGCTGATATTAATCTATTTTTAAAAAGAAATTAAAGCAATATGTGTTTTACTTCTCTCATGCTTTTGACTGCAAATTCCAGTTAAAAAGTGATGATTTAGGTTACAGCTTTGTACTTCCATTTTCCCCTTGAATTTCAATCAAATGCAGTGACAGCACTAAAAAAAGGAGAGAAGAATAGAGGTGGCAAGGTTTCTAAATATAACCAAGATTGTTTATGTCAATGAGCTCTGCAAAATGATGGTGTGTTTATGTGACTGTCTCAGTGAGTTGGTTTGCGATGCTCATTTATGCTGTGCATCCCTTATTGTTCATATTTCAAAGGCCTTTTTTTCCAAGGCTCTAAACATACATATCAAAAGTTTCATTATTAACTCAGTTGTGGAAATTGAAGTATTGAAGCTGACTGACTCTGTCAAGTCAATATTTACTGTTAGAAGAAGGATTAGATTTCATGTCATGCCTCCAAACCTTACATCCAGAATTGTCCACCTACCACGCTGTGATAAATGTTCATGTGTTTGGGTTTAAGTGCTTAGATCCCATGGAAGAGC
>NW_005054319.1:6878840-6882638 GCF_000277835.1 Geospiza fortis
AAGAGCGGTCAGGAAAATTACTAAAAATTTCTTAAGGATAACTCAGATGCTGAACATGAAACCCCCACACATTTCATGTTACAATTCTCCTCACTACCATTTCTCAGGAATGTTCTGATTCATGCCTGTGGAACACTTTGTGTGCTGCAGTTTAACTGTGTATTTCTGTCATGGTACCAGCAATGTGCCAAACCAGCGATTCCTACAGCCCCGCGTGTTCACTCCTCACCAAACGTGTCCCGTCTGCTCCCATCCCTGCCGTCTGTCACAATTATAATTTTTGTGAGAAAAGAAAATCCCATTTTTACCACAGGAGAGGCAGGCTGCTTAGGTCACAAGATTCTCCTGGCTTCATCCTGGTGTATGAATCATGAACTTTCCCTAATAAGTACCGGCATTCTTCAGATGATCAAGCTAGCTTACCAAGGCTTCCAGAGCTTTCCACATTCATTATCACCATGGTTAAAGGATCCAAAGTAGCAGCTAATTAAGAATTATTAAGACTGCAAGTTGTTTATTCTTACTTTTCCTTTGTATCCTCCATTCCTTACTCTTACTTGGGTTGATATTGTAAAGTACAATGATACAACTCAGTTAAAAGATAACAACATATGAAAAGGATTATGAAAAATATAAATTGAACTGAAAATTAGCTATATGGAAAATTGGAAACAAATTTGCTTGCTTTCTACACTATAATGGGTCAAAAGTAAGCTATACATGACCACAATTTCGGTTCAGAAAAAGCTTTTTTCTCACATTAATGATCAGAAAATTGTAAGATAACCAGACTAATAGTAAGCCTCTACTCTGGAAATAAATGACTTCTGCAACTTTTGCAGAAGCACAGACACTATTGAAAAGTCATAGTAAATACTATGTGATTAAGTAATTATTCTGTTAGAAATAATTAAGATCATGACTCTTAAAAGAAAAAGAAACTATTTCTTAACATTTGAAAGTGAAAACAGAATATTCACTCTGGATTCAGAGTAAGAAAATTGTTGAAATAAGTCTGGACTTCAAAGTACTTTCAATCTGGAAATGACAATCCTGGGCATCTCAGGAAAAGACACTAAATTCAGATACTAAGTCTTGTAAAAGTAGAACAATTAAAACTCTATTATATTTAGCTACCAATATTATATTTTTTTTATCTTTTACCAGGATGAGCATATCTAAATAAAGATTGGGGAAATTCCTCAAACACAATTTTAAATGTGGCACAGCATGATAGGAAAAAGGTGTATTTTATATTTGGAAAAAAACAAGAAGATTTGTACTTTACTGGCAGTTAATTAACAACATGTATAGGTGGATCAATATATAGGTATGAATAACAGGACACACCCAAGTCATAGTCAAAAATCCTCTGGGAACTTCTGTGAAGACAGCAAATGTTTTTACAATAGCAGTGATTAAGCCTGAAAATAAAGGGAGAAAGCCCCGAAAGGAAATCAGAAGTGAGTCAAAATCATTAGTGGTTACTCTCATATTTATCATCCAAAGTGAGTCAAAATCAGCAGGCGTTACTCTCATATTTATCATTCTATAAACTGTACTGTAAGAATGCAGTGAAGAGGAAATGAAGAAACGAGATTAAAAGAGCAAATCCATCTTTAATATTCTTTCCAAAGAAAGAATATTTGAGAAGAGTACTGAAATTTGAGAAGAGTACTGCTAAAGAAATACTAAATAGAAAGTTCTTCTTTAAGCACTCAAATGAGTTCTGAAAAAGAACTTAAACCAGTGGAATAACATTCTAGTTTATGTTTTCCAGACAAATCCTTTGAAATCAAATTCAGATACTGTATGTAGATATTTACAAATTTTTAAAATGCATAAAATTTTCATAAAGATTCATTGTAGCCCTTTTTTGAGGCATAATTCAGTGACATACTTGAACAAGTGAGTAGCTGAACATGAGTCTTGCTTCCAAGGACTTGCATAATTTAGCAACCAGGTTCAGGAAATGACTCTAAGTAATACCAGCCTGATTCAATAAACTATTTGAAGACACAGGGTACACAGCATTGAATTTAGTGTTTGCTATGTCTGTAAACAGATAAACAGAATCTTGCTCCAGAATGAAGGCGTCTCTGCAGAAAAAGAAACATTCTCTAGTTCTAATAAATGTTTTCCTGAATAATACAGAAATCAGGCAGAAAATCTACGATCTATGGGTAGAGTTCTATCCCATCCCTGTCTTAAAACCCATAATTTGTTAGGGATAAGCTCAAGCCACTTAAGTAAGAGCTACAGAGGGATAAGCAACACTTCTGCTAAAAAAGTTACTGAATTTTTTCCAGACTTAGTTAAAAACACTGCAAAGTCTTCATAGCATCATGCAAAACTTGAAATTAAAATTTTAGGCTACCACTGTGCTGAATGTTTAGAGAAGAAGTTTAAAGTTCTCCAGAAGCTGTTCTGTTTGATTATTAACTCTTTTTGTCCTGTTCCTCACTACTTCTGAAAATATTTTGGGGTTTTTTTATGGAAGGGTGCAAATAGGCAGAAATTGTTTCACAATTCATATTAAAAAAACACCAACTCTAAAGCTATGCTTTCAACAAAACACAGCATAACATCTTAACCTAATAAAGTACTGCCCTACTTTCTGATTTGCAGACTTCAAAAAAGGAGTATAAATATTTTACTTTGGCATTGGGGCAAAATTACTTCCTAAGAAAAAAAAAAACTGAAAAAATTACCTTATTTTGGTACTCCTTTTAGTCCTAGAAACTGCAGAACCAGACTGTGTTGAGACGTGACAATGTCCATGATGCAGATCAGTAAGAGGAGCCACATTCAATTGCTGCTCTACAATGGCATTAAGTAATCAGAAAGGACAACAGAAGAGAAACATTTCCAGTGCTGTTTTTTTCCTTTGGATGAAATGAGCTTGTGTAGAGTTACAAAAAGGAACTAAAATTATAAGGCCAGAGTACAGGCATGGCATGATCCTAAAGAAGAATCTGTTTCTATCTTCCACATGCTGTACATGCACAAAAATAATGATGTATCTGAGCAAAAATACTTTCTATTTATGAAGAGAAAATTATTAATAAAACTATTTTAAGATAGCATTAAAAGCAACAATGAAAACAAAATAAAGGTAAGTATATAGCAAAAAGCAAGATGGTTTTGAGTGCTAGACAGATACAAAAATGATTTCCTAAAACTCCTATCAGTTACTATTAAGTGTGTCATTCTTTGTGGCTCATCTTTTCCCAGAGAGCTCCATCATTGATCCAGTGCAGATTGTTCATTAATTCTTCATATCATTATATTAAAATATAGGAAAGTAAAGATACACAGTGTTTACACCATCTTTCTTTTCAGTCAGCAGTTACTTCTCTTATTGGTTTTGTTTAATCTCTCAAAGGGACAAAGGAAGGAGAACAATAGATTTTCTCTGAAAAATACTGCTCTTAATATATGATATCTACTTCCAAGTATTAAATTCAACTTAATATATGCAGTGATCAATAGATATGAACTTCATGGGGCAGTGGGGCAGCAAGTCTACAGCAACTAAACTCTATCATAAGTCACAAGGACTGCTGATGGCTGTTCTCTTTCTACCCTAAGGGTTTTCTCTTGCTTGATATACCAGTAAATTTACATTATAAACCTGATTTTTTCTTATGCATGTAATATATTTTAATATATAAGTTCAGCAATGGCAATTGCATCAGTTTAACATTCAACATTTATCTCTTCTTCACGATCTTCATTTATCTACCTTATTTATTATCAGATAATGCATACATATATGCATAGGATTCCTACCACATT
>NW_005054319.1:6882682-6910106 GCF_000277835.1 Geospiza fortis
AAAGAATGCAGCATGTTATTTTTATGTACCACTAGGAGAAAACTGATAAAGAGGAAATGAAGCAGGGGAACAGAAAAACAAAGTGAGAAATGAAATCCAAGTTTCTAATGCAGCGATGTAATGCCAAGAAACTGCTCCAGAGAAAATGAATAACTGCCAGCTTTTCTACCTGTTGCCAAGAAAATGTTGCTGTGTTCACTGATCCTGTAATTAAACTGAGTATGTTCTGAAACAACTTCTTCTGAGTTGTGCCATCTTCTGTGAAGGGGGAGGGAGCTTCATTCCTACAATACACCAATAGAAAGATGGTTCTTCTCTAAAAAATTAGGTAGAAGAGCAAGCTTGGTTTAATCATGTACACACATTCTTTAAAGAAAAAAAGTAACATTATATATATATATATAACATTATATATAACTATAAGTAAACTTGATAAAATTTTCAACCACTACTAAATGTACAGCAAGAGTAACACAAAAACTGAAGTATGTACTTTGACTTGCTGCAAGAAAGGCCAGAAGATGGATGCACAGTTATATTGCACCTGTTCAAAGGAGGCCACATTAATATTGGGTTTTCAGCAGCCTTTCCAGTTGCCATCAGGAGCGCTAATAAAGCTGACTAGCAGGCAGAGCTCAGCTTCTGGGAGCTGTTGTTTGTTACAGTGCTCTCCCCCTCCATTTGTGTGTCTGTTCTCATGCCTGCCCTGCCAGCAGGGCTCACTGCACTCTCCCAGGGATACATGTGAGAAGCCACCATCTTTACAGAGGTGACATTAGCAGCACAAAGTATCTTGTGTGAGATGTGACGTCTCACAACTTGCACTAGGTTCTTAATCATAGAATTTGGAGAGGGAAATTAAATCTGGCATACAGCCCTTAATGTTGTCAATGTATGACCTAGATTGCATTTCCCTAGATGGTTTATGAGAATGTTATTTGAGAGATTTTTCAAAAGGGTTTTTAAAATCAAAATATACAGCTGCCTATCCCTCATTCACAAGAGCTGCTACCCTGTTGTAGAGGGAAATCCAACTTGATTAACTTGGTGTGTTGTTCACAAATCCATCCTGTTACTCACTTCCTGCTTATCTTCTGGATGACAGCAATTTTTTTTCCTAGTTTATTCTACATTTTTTTATTTTTATACTTAGCAAAAGAGAAATGAGTTGGATTCTTGAATAAAAGTAGTATTTGCAGTTAAGTTACAGGAAAAATCCCCCGTTCTTTGTAGTCTGCAATAGTAAAAAGGCATCTAATTTGATCAAGTGCATTTAGAATGGGTTTGTTCCTTCATTTTTCCTCTTAACCTTATATTGTCTTTAACATGCCTGACTACCCTTTACAACTCCAAGAGGATAATGATGTAGCAGCTTTGTGTTCTGTCTCATTCTTTTTTGACTATCCCTCACAAAATTCAGTTACATGTTATCCTATTACTAACCATTTTTAAAACTTCCACTTTTTTAACAAATACATTATTAACGGCATTATTATTAAAATATGTTTCTAATATTGCTAATCTTCAAAATAGTTTAAAAATACACGATCAGTTCATGCCTAAAATCCTTTGCAATAATATTGTCATGTGAAAATTCTTCTTTCTATTCCAATGTACAGAAGCAAAACCTTTAAAGCTGCACGTGGCTTTAAGAAATAAAAGAAATAACACCTTGAACTTTTTATTTATGACATGTTTTGAAAATTCTGTCAAGCTCTGCAACAGGTGA
Organism: Geospiza fortis; assembly: GCF_000277835.1. Taxonomy (NCBI): domain Eukaryota; kingdom Metazoa; phylum Chordata; class Aves; order Passeriformes; family Thraupidae; genus Geospiza; species Geospiza fortis. Next base: position 6,884,412 of record NW_005054319.1, read on the forward strand.
AATTGAGATTGAAGGCCACACCAAGCTCTTTTAGAGCCATGAAGACATTAAATCATCTTTTTGTGAGGCAGATTGCATACTTGCCATTGTTTTACTGGTCTTATGGGATAAAATTAATTTGCAGGGAGTTTTAGATTTCTTTTTAACATCAATTTACAAACTATAAAAACTAAAGTGGTTTATCTCTATGGATGTTTATTTTATGTATCACTACATGCACCATTTGGAATATAACAGTGAGAAGTGCTTTTTATGTACTCAAATGCATTCATTTATAAGGAAAGATTTGCACAGTGTATAGGTTAGTTCAGTTACTTACTTAACTGCACTGATTGCAAAATGCTGAACTCAAACCAGCTCACACAGGATTTGTTTTAATTTCTCTCTGTTGGAAGAAATAAAACAGATTATTTGATCCAAATTCCAATGCTGTGCTCTGACTTTTACATGCCATCTAAAATGTACTAATAATGCCAAAAAATGAAACACTGAATGTTCTTCTATTTATTCTCCATGTATCATTTTCTCATTTGGGGAATCAGGCTCTGAAGTGTTGGCAATTGAAATAATCTGAACCATAAGCTTTTGAAAGCTATTCCTTAATATAGACCTTGATTACCTTTGTGGGTGGTGTTTCTTTGTACCTACGTGAAATAAAAAATTGTCATGACTCTTTTTTTTGATGTCCCACCTACAACTCCCTTATTCTTACTAAAGATTCAGATAGAAGGCTGTGTTTTTCTCCCTAGATTTCCTGATAAATATGAAAATATTTATCTGTTTTCTGTTTAGAAAGATGAATAGGCTTCAATTATGACAAAGTAATATTGGCACACATTTTTGTTGGGCCTGAATTGTAAGGAATTAACTATTACATTTATAAAGATTTTTGGACTATTACAAGTAAACACTTTGCTCAATGGATTTAGATGCCAATTTACTAAGTAAATCTGCAAGGTTGTTCAATTACATTTTAGAGTGAATTTAGACTGAAACAAGGATGAGAAATTCTTTCTGGACAATGCAAAAGAAAAGGTCTTTCCTTTTTTAGTTCCTACAATGTATGCATATTTCACACAGGCTTTCTAAGGAGGGCTCTGCCAGCATAAAATACTAGGTGGAAGACTTTCTCAGTGCTTTCTATCATTGTAAGAAAACAAGGCAGAAGAAGCAGGACCATTACCACCATGATTTGGGGCAACTAATTTTTTGTAGGTATGCCAATAAAATTGTTCATCTAAATCTGCACTGTCTGTACAGTCTGGGGAAAGATGGAAAGCAGAAAAGCTGCCTTCCAGAAGTGACTGCTTCTTTACAGGAAAAAAACCTGTAAAGGGCCATTCCCTGGGAACTGCCTTCAGGAACTCCAGAGTAACTAGCTGAGACTAAACAGCCAGTATTTAAAAAGGTGGAGTGAGAACATTGTTACAGAAGAGATACAAACTTAATCTCTGAGTTGAGCAAGGATGAGAACAATCAACTCACAGAAATTACCTGGGAGCTGTTCCATCAGAAATGGATGTTTGAATACACAAACTCATAGCTCTGAAATTAATACTGGTTTTTGGTGGTTTTTTAAATTGGTGATTCACTAGAAGGAATCCTACAGAACTACAGACAGCTGCAAACCAAATGTAAGCCTACAGGCAGTAGGCCAGTTTGTGTGGTGTAGCACATCATGCAGCATTGAAGACTTTCACATCAACAACATTGCTACTAGGAAATTTTTTGTAAGCATAATAGTAGCAAAAAATTATTTTAAACTAACACTTATTCTTCAAATTTGCAGCTAAATGCAGCTTTCATCTGAATGTGTGTAGGTTAATGTTGGTAATTTCACCTCCCTCCAAAAGTCACATAAAGGATGCATCTTGACTTATCAAAAAAAAATTGCTGAGAAGTTTAGACTCACATTCTTCACAACTGAGAAATGTTCCTTAACCTTAACATTTAAACTTTTTCATTAGGACAATACATAGGAAATGCCTAAGATAAATACATGCCACAGTACAACTGTGATTTTAAATCCACCCATGTATATAAATAAATGCAACCAAAATTACTGGTAACAGTAATACCATGTTTTCACACTGCAAAGCTTGTGCCTAGAAGTTTAGAAATCTCATATTAATACTGTAAAACATTCAAATGGCACTGCTCATATTTACAGCCACATTCTTAGTCTGTTTTGGACTGCTGCCTTCAAACTCTGCATAAAGAGCAATTTTCATGATCTAAGAATTCTAAGTTCCTCTAAGAATGGCACTTCCTTTCTAGTGCTTTGGCACTTTAGGGCTACTGTTGTTTGGCTTTAAATCACAAAGCTAAAAGTGTCTCAAATATTCTATGTCATTATTTTATCAATAAATCTTCTCAAAGTCTATATGCCAGGAAGCCAGCAAATCTACTTTTAAGCACCAATATATCTGAAAATTACATGCCTACATGACAATAACACTATTTTAAGATGCACCACCTTCTGAAGGTAGCCCCAGTATGACTCAAGAAAATAACTGTGATTACTTATGTATGCACACTAAAAGGTACCCAGCTATCCTAACCTTGTCTAGCTGTATGCATTTAAACAAGTTCCTTTTCAGCTTTCAGACAACACAGCCACTTCCCTCTTAATATAACCTCCCTGCTTTTGTAAACTTCTGGCACTTTTCTTTCTGTTCTATTTTCTTCTCAACAACAGCAGCTCCTTCACTCTGTTTAATTAAAGGAGAATGCTGTGACTAACACAGTGCATGAGCTTAACAACATCCTCAGAAACATCAATTTCAAGGACTTTTATATGTTAATATGATCATATACTAATTTTTAAGCATATTGCACACATTCAAGGACAAATAAGATTTCTATTAAGATAATGGATTGAACTACATGATGTGAAAATTGCAAACAGGAGGGAAGGAGAGGTAATGGCAACTGGCCATCATTAGACAAGGCAGGGAGCAGGTACCTGTTCAGAGACAGATGCCTTTAAAGTACAGAAAGCCACAAAATAATAATAGGGCAGGTAAAGAAACAGAGCAGATAAACAGGCCTGTGGCAGAAGAGCAAGAGTTACCTCATGGTATTTAGCATAGCATTTATTTCAAAGTAGCCTGGATATGTCAAGGGGCATAAAACCTGAGATTCTGTAGTGCTTCAGTCCTGGAAGCCTTCTGAACCCAAATGCTTCATTTCTTCCTGAACTATGTGGGCTGGTATAGACAACACAATTATTTGCCTAAGCACAGGATAAGCTACAGGGCACAGATGAGCTTGTGGAGCAGCTCAGGTTTCTGACATTTCCTAGTGCCAAGAAAGTACCTGGGAAACACCTTGCTAAATTCATAAAGGTGTAAAACTCTTCCTGCTGCTCTGAGTGACGGAGATAGAAAAAGGTGTCAAAAATCATCCTTTAATATGCAAATACTAGTTTGCTGAAAATGTAAGATAATAAAAGCTTACAGTGATTCACAATTGCTCCAGGAGTTCTTTGGACTACTGGGAGTAACTTGAACTGGTTTTTTAAGCAGGAAGTCAGTATTTCTCAGTAAGCATTCCTGATTAGAGTCATAGCTTTGTTTAATTTTTTTTTAACTTTTTTGACCTTTTCTATCTGGGACAACATATTTGTGTTTTGTGAGCTTCTAAGGATGAAGGTTTTATTTCTTTTTTTCTTTCTCCCAATTCTTGTGTGAGTAGGACAAATTCTTTGGGAATGAATAGAAGCTATTTGGCCTGCAAAACTTATCCTTTTTTGGTTCTATCTTTCTCCCATGATGTCATGCAGTTATTTTTCTGAATGACTTCAATGTGTTTGCCTCAACAAGTCTGCTATTTTATAATTATTATTGTACTTTTCATCTTTATAAAAGGAAAGTTCTACCTTTTCATTAAAAAAACCCTCAAAACCTACAATAAAAAATCCCAAACAAAAGAACTTTTTTTTTTCTTTTTTTCCCCTTTTGGTTCATCATAATATCTGGGAATTGTCTTGTAAGGAATATATAAGATGGTAAGTACTACACGTGTCCTGCAAATATAAACTCCAGCTACAATTTCTCTATTGAGAATCTCTGATAACATCAAGCTGACTGTAAATAATTAGTAGGACTCATATAATTTTAATCTTAGTTTTTCAATATGTTATTGTCAATGCCTTTTTACTCCATTCTAATATTTAATGATGATGATGATGATGATGATGATGATGATGATAGTATGTTACATTTGATACAATTATATTAGTAGGATTTTTTTAAATCCCACTCCCTCAAAACAAATTAATAAAATTTCCTAAAAGACCGGATTCAGTAGAAAGGAAATTACAAAAGAATGATGAAGATTTCTGTAAAATATTTCTGTGATAACTGGAAATATACAGACATCTCCCTCTCATCTGGCTTTGGAAGTAAAGGGGACAAATTCCAGATTGCTAAAATGGAATTTGTCAATCTAGAGTTTGGAACAGTTAAGTGGGATAGCCAGCCTGAATCTGATAAGATAATTTGTGACACTGATTACCTTTCCTGCCTAGCTTCTTGGTGAAACAAATTTGTATAATCTGATTGTTGGCCTGTCAGTGCCAAAATAGGTACAAAGTATTTCCTGAGAAGCTTGAGGAAAAGCACTGTGGTCCTAGCACAGCATTTTTTCTCTACTAGTGAGAATTTATAACAGGATCTTGTCCCGGGAGTACGCTGGATTTAACAGCTACTGTGTACACATTGTGGTACTTTGGGGTGGATACAGTCAGAAAAAACCCAGCCAGGTGCTCCAGAATGTTCTGACCCAGGGAACAGAGGTATCCTCTCCACTGCTCTTTTCTGGGATGGCTGCTCCTCGAGAGGAGATGGCACTCACAGAGGGGACTCAGGGACACTCATGGCCATGGACTGCAGCAGTGTGGAACAGAACTCCCCTGGGAAGAACACCAATGGCTGTACAGATCTGTCCTGAGTATCTCTGATGTACCCTGTAACATTGCTTCAAAGATGGCACATGTTATTTATATAATATTTAAAATCCTCACAAATATTCAGTTGCTCTTAGCTTATTTCTCCTTTATCTACTCAAGTCCCTGACATACCACAGCTGTTCAAAGATTCATTTTCATATCTTAAAACTTAATTCAAAACCACACATATTCACTCATTTTTTGTTGTTTCTCATTATCTGAAAGGCTTATGAAACTAAAATATAAACATTATGAATTTTAATCTATTTTGACATTGAAGATATATTCTTCTACAGAGTTGATCACTGACAAAACTACATAACTTTGCCAAGTCCTTTAGCTTGCTTTTAGATTTGAACAATTTGAAATAAAAACATCTGAATTAAACACTCCACAAAATCCTGAGTAATTTCAGAAGTTTTAAACGTGACTTCTAATTCTTTTTCCATAGTCCCAAATGACACGTACAAAATAATGCCCCTAGGTTAGAACCTCTGCTTTCTGAAACTCTTGATACACCTCTGTTATGTGCTGTGCCTTTATTTGGATTATCTCACTGTGCATTTATAATACAGCAGGTAAAGGTAATGAGGAGCTGTAATAAAACATGAGAAATAAAATCTTTGTGCTTCTCTCATGTTCTTCAACACATCTCTAGGAAAAGCCCAGAAGAAATCCACATTAGAAAGCCACCCAGAAAAGCTGTCAAGGACTCAGAGTAGGCAAAAAAAGAACCAGAAAACCTAGTCAAACAAATATTTGCACTATGGGAATGTGGTCTCTCTCTCTCTCTGGTTATCAAGATAAATTCCATTATAACTGCCATTTCTCTCATTCTCCAAGTTTTCAATGAAATTCAGCTGGTTAAAATCTAACCTTTCCAATCAAAGCTCAGAGTGTGGTCTCCTGAGCCAGAAGTTGCTCTATGAAATAACTGCAATTGTTTTGGGGGGTTCTTTTTGGGTGGTTTTTTTTTTGTTAGTTTGTTTGTTTTGGTTTGGTTTTTTTCTGTTTTGTTTTGTTTTGTTTTGAATTCATTTCCTTTCATTGCCACTCATGCAAAAAAGAAAACATCCCATTCTCCAAGGGAAAACCTAAAGAATGGAATTCAACACTTACACTATTTTTATTCATTTATAAGTCATGCTTTTGGCAGCAATGCATGGGATTGTCTATGCATTTCTTTTTTCACAAAATGGAGACCTTCTGCTTTATATTTTCTTCATATTTAAAATACAACTGTCCTCCTCACTACCATAAACTACCATTAACATACAAAAAAACTGCTTAATTTCTTATTGGAATATATACCAAACTATTTGAATACTTAAATTGTGGAGCAGGGAGACCATGGAATAATTACTCACTAACTGGAATGCTTAAAAAGAAAAGCAAAGGAAAAATACCACTTCATTTTCTGTCTCTTTAGTTATAATTTTCTAATAGATTGCCCATACAGATCAACTGATATAAAGGACGAATTGTTAACTTCTTCTGAAGTAACATTATGTAATAGTAATTTCATATTTTTAAATTATAAGTAATCTTGCTGTTTTCAGGAAATGCAGTATTACTGAAAAGATGTTTTAAAAAAGGATGGATTTAATAGATAAGATTCAAAGGGTTGCAGCAAACTCACTGGAGTTTAATTATGGCACTGTTTTATCAAAAAACAAGTTATCTAAAATGTTTTGAGCTACAAGAAAAATAGGATTTTCCAAAGACTGACAGGAACTGAAAAGCTTTTTAGCACAACTGGAGAGTGTTCTTGGCAAACAAGCCTAATATTGAGGAGCATTCCAGAATCCCTGCACAAGCTTTGTAAAGATTGAATTGCCTCAGGAGAAAAAGATAATCAACATAAAAGAGTTGTTTACATGTAGATTATTTAATTCTAAATATTATGTTTATGTCAATAAAATGAAAGCATAAATTCACAAGTACCTGGAGTTAAAAGAAAGTGATTTTGGGGACCTTATTCTCTCCTTTGTGGCACTTGACATACATGTTCATTTGTGTGCAAACTGTAAGTTAAACCAAGATTTTGTACTCAGTATTTCTAACAATCATTTGCACTAATTTTTGACAGACACTGGAGAGAGCACAAAATAAGAGGTGATTTCTTGATTCCCCTTTGCAAGCTCCACTTGTAGCTTTACATATGCACTTATGTGCACTTATGAGATGACTGGAATTTTGTTGCTCGAGATTTATTTCACTGCACAGTTTTGTATGAGTGATGAATTCTTTCTGCTCTCAGTTTAAGATGTAAGCATCTACATTGCTTAGTCATAGTGCAGTCAGGAACCCAGTATTTAAACATAATAATCATAAAAAATTAGTCAACAAAAATATTAAAACATTAAGAGATGATAAAGACTTGAGAAAGACATTAAACTGCTGTTCTCAGTGAATTATTTCTTTTTAAAAATGCTTTTTTCAAGCATCTGGATTCTTAAATAAATGCAAAATTACTTACAAGTTCTGTAAAATTAAAATCATTACTCTCCATACTTATTTAATAACTACTACAAGGAGTGACAGGAATTACAGAGAGCAGAACTAATGCTAAATCATTGAAAACAACTCATTTATACATACAGTAACTCATGAAATGTGGTTCATACATAAAGTTGATTCTGTAAAGAAAAATCTCTAACTGACAAAGCAAGTTCAGAACTTTTGCAATTCAGTAGTTTTGCAGAATTCCTTGGACAGAACACATCCTTTAAACCATTAAAATCAGATTTAACTGTCATGTCTCTTAACTCTCAGCAGCAGGTGAAAAGGTTGAGTAACTGCAAACACTTTGTAACCATTAACTGCTGGCAGTATCAAATAAGGCCAACCTTTCACACAGTACTTTTTTCATGCTAGCCACGTCCAAAATTTAGGTTCATAACCTTTTATGCTAATTCCTCAGGATAAAAACTGGGGAGGAAATCTACAGTCCAGTGCTGAGCAAGTGAAAAAAATCTGCTATTTGTTAAATTTTAACACACAGACCCATGACCTGCAATGACCACAAAGCCAACATTCCTTTGGTTCTGCGGCCCTGGAATGGGACAGTTGAGCTGCAGAGCTGTCAGATGAATTGAACTCTGGAACCAAGAAATTCACCTACCTGGGTTCTTCAGCTGTGGTCAAACACCACAGAGACAGTTGTGATAAGTCTTGAGATGTCACCCCTTTTACTAACTTTGTATCATGCTCAAGCTCCAGTAAATGGAACTGCCTTCCTGAGCCAGTTGGGTTCAGCTGAATTACCTTCTACAGCAGTTAAAGATTTCTCATTTCATATTTTGTCAGAATATCTGCAGTCCAGTCACACTGAGACCTGTGAGGGGACAGAGTGTATCCAACAGCTCAGTGGATCTCATATGCACATGCTTCATTTGAGAGAGATTATGGAAATAATCTGGAATAAAATTATCAAAGATGCCACTGTTTAATTCTAGCAAGCAGAGATCATATTAGGAGTTATGCCCAAAAGGGTTAAAACTTGGTTAAATATGTAGATTTTTCACAGAAATAACAAAAAGCACATGCTCAACAGGCAGGTCACTTTCCTGTCAACATCAAATCTCAATTCCAAGCCTTTGGGTCATTCCATATTTCAAAGAATAAAGTTGCCAGACCTTTTTCTTTTCAATAAGGACAGTATAGAACACACATCCCTAGCTTACTTAAAAGAAAAAATTTTGAAGACGTTTACCATGTTGATTTTCTAAGTTGCTTCTTTGGATTTTGTGTGTTTGTTTGTTTCAATGGTTGCTATGATATTCATAGTTACCCAAACTACATCCCAGACTATCACATGTGGATATTGGATAGATCAGCATAACTTCTAGGAGTACTCATTTAGAATTTTTAGACATTTGGACTGAGTGCCAAAACATGAATTCTGCAGAATCTAAAGTTTAAAATTTCTTTCAATTATATTCTTCATATGCAAGAAATATATTTAACATTACAAGATTCAAGCAGATATAATGTACACTGATATAAAATTAGAACACTTCAAATTGCCTCTTAGTAATTCCTCCTTTTCAGTGCTCTTTCAATTTCTAAAGAGTTTTTAACACAATGGGTTTTAGCTAATAAGTTCATATGTCCAATAGTCTGGAAAAATCTAAGTACAGCAATTTAATTTGAAAATGCTCAACATGCCAGAGAAAGTGGGGATCACGGAGCTAATGCAATGCAATTCCTTAGGCGCTAACATTAAGGGCTTCCCTTGTCTCTGGTCACAGATTCTTATTCTCTCCCCACAAACCAGCATTTCCTGACATGATGCTGGTCAGAAAGACTCAGCTCATCTTTTTAAGTAAGCTCAAGGAGTGAAGCAAGCAAGATGTTATCCTCACAAACAAGGGAATTATTTTCTGCCAGTTCACTTCCCTGAACTGGTATAACAGCGAGGTAGGAATATGAAGGCAGGATCAAGATGACCATTCCTGTCTGGACGTTCACTGTTTGCAAGTCAAAAAGAACAGATCAGGCTACTTGAAACAACAGCAGGAAAAAAAAAGATGTGGCTTTTAAGCCACAACTTCTGAAGCTGAAATTTTGCTTCCAAGCTTCTAGCCTTCTATGTGTCTATTAGTTTTTCTCATGTTTCTGATTCATAATCAGTCTGAGATTCTTTTGCTTAGAGAAGTATTGGTTATATCTTAAGATTTATATAAACCAGCTGCTGGCTTTGAAAATCACCTTTCTACTTAGAAGTTATGTGGTGTGATAATGCTCACTTTTCATATTTTATTCCACTCTAACACCTCTTACATACTCTGCTCATAAGAAGCAGTGAGGTGAATAGGTATTTTATGAAATAGAGAATGCCTCCAGTACAGCTTGTTGGTAAAATACTCAGAACTGTTTAAAAACTGCCTTTGAAAAAGCATCTGTGCCGACGTGGGAAATCTATCTGTGTGCAAAGCAGGAATCGTGGTTGTGGTTATGAAACTGCTGTATCATTAAATATCTCAGAGGATATTAAATCAGCCATATGCTGTCAGGGCTGAGTCATCCATGTCTCAGACAGGGGCTGTGGAACATGTCCCACCCTAGCAGCTCCCAGTTAAGAGGGAACATAAAAGGACAATGGGTGTCTGAGCCAGACGACCACAAATTCACCCAAACTCTTCCTGCAAGCCAGGGTCTTAAGCTACAGATTTTTCCCAAATTTGAAAGCAAGATCAATACCTACAACCCTTAAAAGTTAAATCATTTGAGAAATCCTATGAATCGCAGAAAAAAAACTTGTGCATGGACAAGGAACAGTGAGGTGTGCTTTGCTAACTGAGGGCCAAGCCAAATGAGAAGGAAACTGGCTTCAGAACCGTGACACAGACATGCATGCAACATAATTTAGCAAAGCTCTGTACAGAAGTGGATGGCACAGAGTGCACAGACTATGCCCAAAACAACATTAGAACCGAGAAAGGGAAGTATACACAGTATAGCCAGTGTTTTCTCAGCTGTATGACAGATGCCAGCTAATACAAAGAATCATTGATTTTATGAAAATTTTACACCTGTGCTTGTCTCCCTCAACTATCACATCTTTCTATAAACTCTGAGTGCATAAAAGGGGGGTAAAAGGAAAAACTGTGCTTAATCTTTCAGAGAATGTAGCAACACAGCTGTCAGTGCTCATCCTTGGGGCTGGGGCACAAATGCAAGCTGCCAGCAAAGTCTCACATTTACCAAGGAATAGAAGACAAATAATCTGACTGGAAAATGAACCAGAGAGAAATCTGCTTTCCACTTACATCAAACAAAGCTTAAAGGTATATGGGCTTCCAGAGAAAGAATGGAAAAAAAGCAATCCTGTCCATTTGCAGCTGACTGGACGTTATTAAGCCTGTGACAAGCCTGTTTCTTATCACTACTGTATCAGTTGAAATTTGCAGGCCAGTTGTCAAATTTTCACTTTCCATAAAATTTAACATAATTATGATTATTTATAGGAAACCTTCCATGCATTCATACCTACAAATGGCTCTTCACTACAGTGATGTTCTTCATTAAATAATTTTTACAGAATTTGTGCTGTTACTTGTCTATTCTTCCTATGGTTTTAGCCAAATGCCAGAGGAAGATTTCCTACCTGAGACACATACTTGTTCCCAAGGAAATCTATATTCTTCCCTATTGTAAAATTACACCCAAGCTACTAAGACGGAATTTCATGCCATTTGTAGATATACCAAACATAGGGTCAGGACAACATTCAGAGTCATTTCCTTGACATTACAGGTAACTAATTCTGTCCTTGGCTTCTTTACTGGTAAGAATAATTTATTTGTAAGATAGCAGTTTGCATTTTTAGTGTTTTCAATGCCTCTTCATTACTATGTATTTCTTATTTGTTCGTAGGAAAAAAGTATGAGGATGCATTGTGATTGTCTTCTTTTTTCCTGGGTGGAGAACCACAAGAACTTTGGAAATCACACATTAGCACAACATTCAAGTCAAACCATGTCCAAACAGCTCTGGCTGCCTGCACTTCAAAGCCCTGGCAAAACCCCACACAGTGTTCCTCCAAGGGTTGCTCGATTGCCATAGTGGTGAATCATGACCATAAAAGAAGCTGTGTGAATGTTGGTTGGGTTTTTTCTCTCCATACAGGAAACAATAAAACATTGATAAAGAAGTGAGGTCAAGAGAGAACTATAGAACTATTCTTCAGTGAGATCTAAGTGGCTGGGGTTTTTTTTCCACCTGGGACACCCAGTCAAAACATTTGGTATTGAAGATCTCACTATGATTCACATGTCAAAATTCCAGGTGCAGATTTAACTCAGTCCTAATTCTGACAAACTGTGACAAGCAAACCCTGAAACATTTGATATCAATAAATCTGACAGAGTTTGGTGTAAGTCACTTCTGAGCATTCTAGCTTGTTTTGGGTTTATTACTCAGGAAAAAATTAAAGTATGGAGAAATTTATGTCACAGCTCATAGAAAATTTAATGCTTTGCAAAATTAGACATCAAAGCTAATGAAGGAAGCATTAACATACATTATGAATTTGCATTGCCACAAATTCTGATACAGAGATTATGAAATGTTTGAATTTTCTTTTGAAAGGCATTTCAAGTTTAATAAAAGATCTGTATGTCCTCAAAAAAAATTTCTCATCTGTCCAAACATTCAGAAGCAAACCGATTTTTCAACTGTACAGCAAATTCTGCAAAATCTTGCTTAGTACAATACTTCTCCAGAAATATTTCCTCTATGGCATTTCAATTTTTTTTTTCTTGCAGATATAAACCTGATTTATTATTTCAGCTATACAAGGAAACACACTTATTTCAGTGTAGGATAGGATATACCCTATAAAATCTTCATATGAAAGAAATCTTTTTTGAAAGAGAAAGGGATTATGTAATTGAATGTGGAACACATTAAATTACAAATAAATAATTATATAAGTCAAATAGCTAAGACCTGTAACTAGTACTCTAAATATTACAGAAAGCATTCTAATTTATTTTCTGAGTATCTGCTAGAGAAAACATTTGAATTGGAGGCTTGAAACTCAAGGGAGAAGAACACGGAAAAGCAAAGCTGAATGAAATATGAAGTTTGGATATCTTTTGGAATTCCATACCCATGTAGAAAATCGCCCTTCACTCCAGGATGTCAAAGTCAACCTCTGAGATTATTCATTGAATTACCATGTTTGTATACCAAAAGCACACAGCAACAGTACAACAGCAATTGCTGTGTACTGACTTTCAAAAAATCAATCTTTGAGGATAATCAGTCAAGTAAGAAAATAGCAGGAAATTTAAGACTTCTGTACAGCATTATATATTACCCATTCAACTGTCAGTCCTACTCAAAAACCTGGTTTTATTTAATATTTTTTAAAGTAAGCATTAAGCTAATAAACAGCTTTCAGTAGATAAATTTTACAGCTTCACCTCTTGTCTAAATAAAGAATATTGAAATTTAAATAACATAAAAATGTAAAAGTAAACCTGTAACCTTTCAAATAAAAGACTTCCTATTTCCAGTGAACATATATCTGTATGAAATGTGATTGCTGTTGACAGGGGCTGATGAGAGCCAGTGGATTCAGCATTAATTTACAATTGTTTCAAACATACATAATGCAGAACATTATGCCAAATTCAGATGAGAACAGTAAAGCTCCTTTACAAAATACAGCTATGTTTAACAATTTCCATTAAGTTGGTTTTTGGCACCAGAAAGATTCCTATGACCCAATTTCCACCTGCTTATTGGCTTTATATACCATCCAAAGTAAAGTACCAAATGGGAAACTGCTAAGTAAAAAGTAACAAAACATGAGGTTTTTAACAGTTTGCCATGTGTATGACATTATTTCTCCATTTAACTTATGAAAAATAATTATAGGTTAGGAATGTGATGGAGACTGTGAACATTACAGTTCTTTAGGGAAATGCAAGTTAGGAGACCAACTGACTGATGTTCTGAAAATTTATAGCAGCAAACAAACAATCACAAACATTTATGAGAGTTACTATATAAACCCCCACATTTTTATATCCTGTGTGTGGGTTTCACATAATTACGAATACAAGAGTCAACAATGCCATACCAGATAATGCAGACACCAATGTTAGATTCCAAATCCTAGATCTTTTTTAAACAGATGGCTTCCTAATGATTTTGTTCATTTAAATAAAATTCCACTTTTGAGCTTTTCATGGAAAAATTCTTTAATTGAACCCCATTTAATAATATCTAATTGTATATGTGCAAAATAGCTGAAGCTAATGTGCAGTAAATGTAACAATGGCAAATTTATAACATTTCAAATCAAAAATTTCCCCAGGAGGTAAAACATCTTAAAATTCTGTGGGGAAACACAGGCAACTGTCCCTTATGTGCAGCCTTTCAAAAAGCTTTATCTCAGGCTCTTTCAGCCTCCCAAGAAATGTCAATAATCAAATCCATTCAAGCCACTTCAATTGCACCTGTTTGCACAAGGCTTGAACTCTAACTTGTCTGAAGTTGGTTACCAAAATCTCATTAAATACTGCTATTTATTGATTCAGTCATTTCAAACATCTATTGGCTTGCATAGGCCTGTGCAAAAGTAAAATTCCCAGCCCTGAATACATTTGGTTTAAGAGTCTTTTTTATAAAATTGTTTTTTAAATTATAATGTATTTAATAACACACAGTATGTACTTACTCTATACAAAGTCCCTAATGAATTCTCCACTACAGAATTTTTAAATTGAGGTCAAAGAAATTACAGTGTGTTTTTGGGAAAGAAGCAAAAGTTTTCAGGAAGGTCAAACCAATGAATCTTTAGAAACCCTGGCCTTAATGTCCTAATTAGGTCATCCTGAAATAAAATGTAGCTTTTTACATCACTTGGCTCTTCTGCAAATAAAGATATTTTATTATTTCCCACTTATTTTTTATGTATTTTCATGGAATCATAGAATATCCTGTGTTGGAAGGGACCCACAAGGATCACTGAGTCCAAGTGCTGGCCCTGCACAGGACACCCCAACGATCCCACCATGCTCCTGAGAGCAAACACTTTTTGTGCAAACACTTTTTGTGCAAACACTTCTTGAACTCCTAAGCACCCTACTGTAAAGGAAAATTTGCTACCTACTTCAAAATTATTTAAATAGGTGGTTTAAATCCACTTTTCCTGCCTGCTATCTTCCACCAAAGGGAAAGCTTGCTATTTAAAATCACCCAGATGTTTTAACCAGAGTCACATTTTGATGTGTACTTTTATTCAAAGGGACTTGTCATATGAAAGTAGTGAATTATCAATCACCAAGTCCAGCTCTGTTGCATATGATCAATCCCTCATAAAATCCAAATAATTCAATGTTAGCATGGTCTGAAGATTAGTCTGATTGCTTTTAGTGTAATGGTAATTGCTCATCTAAGATGTAGCTATTCCTTTAGAGGAGATAATTCCGACAGTTCAGTTTGTAGCATCTTCATATTCCCTCATCATGGAAGAAGTCCTGATCCCATTTATGTGATCTACACTAAAGAAACTAATTAAAGGTTGCCTTTAAAAAAAAAATTAAAGGTATTTGTAGTTTTACTTTATATTAACAAATATATTTAAGGAGAAGGAACCTCAAACTGATGTAAGCCTGTTACACAGTGTTTCAGTACTGCAATTCCATTACTTGATCACACTTGTTTTTCCTGTTCCCCCTTTCTTTACCTCCAAGGCTTCTTAAGGTGGTCAAGTCACTCCTCCTCATGCACACCCATTTTCCAACAATGCCTTGTGTCCCATTGTCACATGAGGGCCCAACAGCCCCTAGGGCAAGAAAGATTTCTGTAGAAGTTCTTGTGGTACATGCATGTCTGCACACTACTACTTCAGGGCAAGGGAAATAATGTGAACACTAACAATCACCTTTTAAATTGAGAGCACTGTGTCCACTAGGACTACACAAGCTTTTAATCAGAAGTGTTAATTATTTTATTTCTGTTTATAAAGGTAATTTTCTGTTGCAGCAATCTAAGAATGCAACTTGGAAAAAAGTCAGTTGAAGGTCAGGAAGCTGTAAATGCTAAAGTTAATTTGCACAAAAGTCCCTCTCTTACTGTACACATTCAACACTGATATCACAGCAAAATATTTTAAAACTTGACATTGTAAATGTAAAAAAAAAAAGTTTAAGTGACTTATGTATGGTTCAACTTGGCTAAATTATTTTGGACCAAATTAAGTTCAAGTTCAAGTGTGATGTGCTTCTATTACAGAGCTGGATACTACACTTTGCAGGCACTGCATATATTACATGGAGAGTTAAATCCTAACCAAATTAAAAATATTTTTTATAGTTAGCTACCTTTCTCTGTGAGTCCCAGAGACTTTTTCTCTACACTCAAAGAACTCTGTCTGCATAAATAATGTATTTTATGAGTGTCTACTCTGCATGGTTTTTAAATCCCAGACACTTTCAAGCCACCTCCATAAGCCCTCTCCTGGAGATATCTGGCTCACCAGCAATGTGCATAGTTGGCAGAATGTACATGACCTTTAAAAAAAACAACATTTAGTTTTTGCTTAGATGCCCTAATAAGTCCAAACACAGCACAAGAGGAAACACTGTGTTGGAATAAAATGAAAGAAAGACTTTGTTGGAACTTAAAAAAACAAAAAAATTGAATGTGAAATTAATGTTAAAATTTTCATTCAAGAAATAAAGCTGTAAGGACACAAAGAGAGCATACGTGGAAGTTGAAAAGAAAAAAAAATTGAAGCATGCTTTCTTTTTTGCTATGCTCTGTCTTCCACACAAACTCAAAAGCAAAAATTATAATTAGATTATTGAAGCAAACAAACAAAAATCCAAATTAAATTTACTCCCATTTGTAATGCAATCAGAGCATTACAAATAAGTGGTCTGAACCTTAGAGTCCTGGTCTATCTGTTAGGGAAGAGGGAATGCACTGGATATGAACTGAAATTAGTGTGTCTCACAACACTGACCACAGGCAACAGGATAAACCCTTCTCTTTGTGCTTACTTGATGCTTAAACTACACCAGGAAAATATTTAAAGAGAACTGTAGCAGATACTAAACGTCACTGGAAAGTATTTTTGTGTATTTATTCAAGGAAATTTAAAAAGCTTTGTGCCTTTTCCTACAAATGTCAAGATGAAAAGACTCTGTCGTCCCACGGACCTCCATTTCTACACAAATACACAAATATTATCCAAGAAAACCTAGACTGTGATTTCAAAGGACAGCTATTCTAATTGTTCTTTTACTTCATTTCCCCTGCCTCCTCCCAGTACTGCATAATTCCGGAGTAGCATTCAGCTGCATGAATACCCACTTTCTGTGTAGCAGAGTAACTGCCCAGGTCAGGTTTACAGTGAATATTTATCTGTGGGACCTCGGGCACACTCTTCAGTGTCTACTGTTGTGAAGACATCTCAAAAAGCAAAAGTTTGTCTTTTTTGCCTAAGGCAACTGCTCAGAACAAACTTCTCTGAGAGATCTCTTACACAGTAATTGACTTGAAAATTCACAAAGCCGTAGCACATATTGTTCAAACGAATGTCCTCACTGAATGAACACACATTTCTGACTCCATGCTCTGAGCTGGGAGTTTACAATCCCAGGAAAAGCTGCACTGCAGGTCTTCTCGGGACAAGAAGGTGGTGGGGGGCAGGGAGTGAGATCACTGCATAAACTAAGACTCTATAAAACAAAACTGTCCCTATGCATCGAATTAGAATACAGAATAACAGAGTCTAGTTCAATAACACAATTCAGTTAAAACTCTGTGGAGGCAGAGGGAAGGGGAAAGGAGCAAGACACAAAACCAGGGTATTTCACATATTTTCTGTAGATGGATCCCAGAAAGATTTCAGAAAGAACAAATGAGGCAGAATATCTTTCAGTGTGTATGGTCATATTGGTCAAAAAAATTGAAGAAAACTGTCATACCTGATTTTGTCAAACACTTTATAATAGATGTAAAACAAGTTAATTCACCATGCACTGCTTTCATGGAAAAAATTCACACAATCCTGAGTAAATAAGTACTAAATTCATTTAAGCAATGATTCTTTTAATATGCAATAATGTCTCACATGAGAATAAAATATACTTATGGAGCTTAACTGAATTCAATGTCAGAGAAACATCAGATATGTAACTATCACTTCCATTTTACAGATGGAGAAACCAGAGACACAGAAGGGTTAAAGTGTGCTGCCCAATGGCACCCTAAAAACTGGTGGCTAAGCTGATGGTGACAAAAATCAGATTATCCAGCGCCATCCTACCAGGGAAAGAAATTATCTGTCTCATAAATAACAGAGCAGCTCAGAAGTGTTTCTCCACTTTGCCAACATTGTGGATAAATGTTGGCAGTGTAAATGTGTGGAATTTGGCATAGAGCCTCTTTCCTTACAATGTGTCATTCATCCTCATTTTTAGCAATTCAGTGGCTGTTCCTTTTAGGCGGCTATTAAAGGGAAGAATAACAGAACAAAACCAGACAATAGAACACACTTGTATTACACTAATGAAACATAAGTTAAGTAGAACATCCTCTAGAAAGTTTGTAGCATTAAAACAGCTCTACAATGATCATCGGGTTAAGTGTTGGAGCTGTTCTAGCCCTGGGATATATGGAATTATTAATTTTTCTGGTTTGATTTTGGTGGAAAAATGTGAAATTCATTGTGATATAATTTTATAGTAAACTGAAAGAAGTGCCAGTAAAATTGACAGAGCAATTACTCTATGTAGAGCTAGCAAAGACAGGAAATACTGTACTGCTTCCGCTTAGAACACTGTAAATCTTCAAAGGTTCCCTGAAGAACCATCCTCAACTAAAAGCTAGCTGAATACAGTATTAAACTCACATTTACAAAACACTTTAAATCTCTGCAGGCTGACTTAGTGTTGAGTATCCCAGCCATAGATACTTACATACAGTTCCAAAAATGAAGGATTTCTGTCTTTTGAGAATAAGATTATGTCACAAGAATAAGAAGCACTGTGAAAGCAAGAGCTCCCTTAAATTGAATCTTATTCTACACTAAATTTGAAAATACATTTGTGAACTGCTCTGGTTAAGTTGTATGCTGCTGTATAATCCTCAGCAGAGCAGTGGAAATACAAATAAACTAAAAGAGAAGAAAAATTCATTATTCATATTTGTTATAAAATCTCAAGTAAGTACATATAAAAACAAAGATCAAAATGTTTGCAGATTCCCACCAACCATGAATTTCAGTGTTAAACTTGTGATAAACATCCCAGGGTGGAATAGAGACAAATCACTCTATGAAGAATTGCTTTCATTTCAGACAAATGATTTATGAATCTTTTTAGCTTCCAAGTTCTGGATTCTGTAGAATATAATATTCAGTAGCACGTATGGCACAAGAATTGGGTGTTGTACAAGGGAACTCATGCAGCTGCTCAAACTCCAAGCCTTGCATTTGTAGCTCCCACTCTAGTCAGTGCTAAAAGGAAAAAAAAGAGCATGAAAGGTGCGAGACAGTTGCAGCCACGTGAGAGCGAGCTGGATCACAGAAGCACATGAACTGGCATGTCTGAGTATGACTAAGTGCCAAGCAGTTCCACAGTGATTTAAACAGGGCTCAAACTTCAGGAAATTAAGGGGGAGTGGGAGACTGCTTTTGAATATGGCATAATATTATTTAATCACTAAGCCATTACCTTCTTCTAATTAAACATAAGTAAAGCACCCATTATTTTCAACTAAACTATGTCAATTCTCCATTTGTTCTTCTGTTTGGATATTCCAAATTTTATAAGGGCTGTTAAGTCCCTGCCTTGGTTTTTTATTAACCAGATACTGTGTAGCTATCATTATGGATGCTTTAACTTATTTATATTACCCATTTTTTCCATTCCAGTTTCCAGTAGTAATTCCAGTTACCTAAAACCAAGCCAGAGTATGCTAAAATGGATCCACCCAGCCAGAGGGATCACTGTCACAGTTCAGATTTTCTCTCAGGATCATTCACATTGATTTCTATTCCACAGAAAAAAGTCTGGAACATGGCAGCACTCCCAGTTTGTTATCTACAATAATAACTCTGTGCTGCTTACACTAAAAGCTTTGAAAATTCAGTGTGATGGGGTTTTTTTTAGTTTGAATGTAGATAGATCTTAGTAGGGCTCTCCTAATCTATAGAGTAAACACTGATGTCTGGTAGGTTCAGCATACACAAAGCAAGAGCAGCAATAGAAAATTAATTAAAGTGACAAGTCCTGAAAACTTTTCTGATCTACTACAAGTACTTATATTTATATCTCGCTACAGTAAAAATTTTTACTTTCTGTTTTTCTAGGTTAGACTACATTAAATGTGACAAGCAACTCCCTTCTCCTTAGAGGAATCTTAAACATCATCTGACCTTTTTGCCATACTGGACTTTAAACCTATGTGAGATGCAAATACATTTCAGCATTAAGGAAAAAGGACAAACCCCCAAGTTTCCTGAAAATGAGTTAGCTGGCACTTACATTACTCAGAACACAAGACAAGTGTCAGCTTCCTGCTGTTTTTTCCCAGAAGTTTCTACAGTTGGACTGTTAGCAAATATAACTCCAGTCAGATTTATGGGCCAGAAAGATCACTTGCTCTGCTCTGTTTCCCACAGTGCTGAGATGCCAATGCTTGGCCTTATTCTTCCTGTGCATATCATGTGCACATCTGCACTCATCACAAACTCCCATCTAGAGCTAGACAACACATTTTTGTATCTTATTTTTAGAATATGCATTGCAATACAACCAAGACTTCCCAAGAGCAGGATGGAATAGAAATTGAATATTCTCTTCAAAGACTGCTCCGACAAACATGTCTTTTTACTGGATGTCTTTCTCAGCAAAATCTGCTCATAGCATCAGTAATTATCTATAAACTGAAAAACTAAGCAGAAAGCTGAAAAACTTAAAGTATATACAGAATCTTCCAATTGTCTCAAAGAAACATACAGATAGTAAACCTACCAGGAATGCTTGATAAGAAAATATTTCTCAGCTTTACAAGCTAAAATTAAATTATTAAATGAGGTGCCAGAGTTCTTCTTAAGAATGTAAAAAGAATCAAGTAAAGGATTTTGGATAACACGAACCATTTGTTCATCTTCCTGTGCCTATTTCACTAAAAGTTGGTGTATTGTTTGCTAACATAAAACAAGGTAGGTTCTTGTAAAGGTTTGTGATATAAATTCCATAGTATTGGCATTTAATAGAAAAGCTGTGCAAACAAGTATTAGTAGTAGCCTTAGGGCTTGTTACATACACTCTTAATGCATGTTAAACACTAATGTCAGTGACTATGAATTCATTGTCCCTAATAAGGACAAGACACATAAAATCTTCCCCAGTGTGAAACATCTATATCCTGTGGTGCAGCTGAGTGCTCAACACTTCCAGGCAGTGTTCATAGAGTTGCATGCTATTCAACAAGACAGGAAAACAATTTTTCACTCTAGTGTCACATTTGTCAAAGGGCATCCCTGCATGAAATCTTACCTGCATAAG
Source organism: Geospiza fortis (assembly GCF_000277835.1). NCBI lineage: Eukaryota > Metazoa > Chordata > Aves > Passeriformes > Thraupidae > Geospiza > Geospiza fortis. Next base: position 6,905,406 of record NW_005054319.1, read on the forward strand.
ACTTTTCAGTTCTGTTTAAGAAACATTAAACGTGAAGACACAGGCTTAACGTGAAGAGTTCAACAACTAACTAACTAACTAACTAACTAACTAACTAACTAACTAACTAACTAACTTCTCATGTTTACTGATAACCTCTGTTCATTTTTTACAGCATTTGTAGGATTTTTTGGGGGGTTTGGGTTAGCTCTTCAGCCTCCAAGGAGCAGTTTTCTGTAATTTTTATCATGTTTGACAATGTACAGCCCTCAGACTGTTAGATGAGCTGTTTGTCAGTGCCCCCAGCCTTGCTGCTTGCAGGAATCCCTTTGCACTGGTGGCAGCATGGCTGAACACAATCCCTGCAGTACATTAACAGCCATCATGCCAGATTATTCATTTTATCTTCCACTTCTCATAAATATTCTGCATGTGGAAATGTACTGCTCTACCCATGAACACACTGAGATTACACAGGTTGCCTGAGTCACACAACAGCCTGTGAGAGGTAAAGAGACTGCAATTTTAAACACAGTGATAATTTCAGTTCTTGCAGAGAGAAACAACGTGAAACCTATTTGTCAAAATGAGTAATGGAGCAATAAATACTGATTACAGTTCACAAATCTACCTTAAACTGTGTGACTGCATTTGAAATTGCACTCCATTATCAACTCACAGCAGAATTTTTATGCCATTAATTTATTCCCAAAAGGTAAAATACAGACAAGCAAAACATGTTTGCATTAAATGCAAACATTCAACATTTTTTAAAGTTTTTTTTACTGCATTTTCAAATGCTGTGTTTATGTGTGTGCTTGCTTTTCAGAAATGCATTCAAGAAATAAAAAAGTGGTTTATTTAACATAAGCAAGCATTTTATATAGAGAAATAGATGTGAATGTTATAGCCACCTTTAAATTTGTTGTGCATTACCCTAAACTGTTGAGATATGCTTGGGATGGAAGGCAGGGAAGTACATTTATTTAAGAAGCTGGAATTCAGAACTTATCACAATTCTTGTCTTGTCTGAACTCCTGTAGAAGCAGAACACAGAACTTTCCAAATTCCTTCTATGAACTGAGAAAATATCTATCTTAGATTGAAAAGCATCTACTGACAGAAAATCTGTTTCACCAAAATACACGGGCCTGAGTGCCTGTTTTGGCAAGCCAGAATAAGAAAGTCTGTGCTTTTTAAGATCCTGGGACTCATGCACAAAATCTTCTAGCTCTTGCTCATAACACACATACCCTAAGATTAGGCATCATATACATAAAAATCCCCAGACAAGGATCCTTCAAATATGAGTTTGTACATTCAGCATGTCTTTGAAAATTGCCAGACTATACTGGGAATCCTCTCAGAAAACTGAAGCCTTTTTTTGCCATGAAAAATAGTGCACTTTCCTCAGAAAATGCTACTTTTTACTGTTGCTTATTAGACCTATTTTATATGTTGGAGTAGCAATTTCAGATGCATGTCTTTTACAGATTACTTCCAAGGTAAAAACAGCTCCACCTGCTAATATTTGAGTGCAATTAGTATGGAAATATATTAAATTGAGCATCATTCTATGCTTTAATCTTCTTAGAAATCCAACATTGTTGTAAGAGTTTGTATAGCTGCTGCTATATTTTTTTTCAGGAAAAACTACATTAATTTAGATTTTAGTATGAACTAGTACTCGTATGGAATTGACTTATTGCTACTGTCATCATAAGGGTTTCAAAATATGTTTCAGAATGGTTGTAAGGAAAATAGGTGTTTGCTAAAACCATCAGTCTAAAATTTTTTCATATTTAGTTTATATTTAGTCTAATTCTTCTAGTTCTTTCTTCAAAAAGCAAAAAAAAAGGCATAAAAAGACCAACAGGTATTAAACAAGTGATTCTGCCACTAAATCTCCATTTGACTTTAGACACATCCTCATCCTAGATTTCATATTAGACATGAAATAAATGAACAATTAGATTTTAAACTCCTGTTCTGGGACATGATTAAAACCAAAGGTGTGAGTTTCAAAAATTCTTTGGCGCATAACTGCAAATATCCATTAGAAATTATGATTAAGATGTTATAAACACTTTAGAACACCTTAGAGCTGCACACTCTACAAGACAGAAGAATTTACTTCAATTCAGGAACCTGACTGAAGTACTAAAAATACAGTGATCTGTCCTATGAGAATGGAATATTAAACATTTAAACATAAAGCAACCCCTCATTTACCTCCTAAAATTTGCCAGTTCCCATTAACTTCTTCAGAGACCCATCATTTAGTAGACCACCTTTTAATCACAGCCACAATTACTGTAAAACCCCAGGGCAGTATGGCACAACCCAGCAGAAAAGGTTATCAGTCTATGGGTGAGGGAGACCAGGAATACTGAGGGGAAATTCTCTGGCAAATCATCTTTTTGCAACACTGCATTATTCATTGAAGACAACGTGCTCAGCACAGGAGCAAACAACTGAACTATTATTTCCACTTTCAGCAGTTCTACACCATTGTAGCAAGTTTCTGATGGTAACTGGCAGCTTCTCAACAGCACATCAAAAATTGGATAACTGAAATTAAATCGAGCATATGAGAGAATTGGAAGGAAAGGCTGAAGCATAGACCTTTTCTAAACTGAATGGAGGGTCAATTTTAAATTGCTGTGGTAATGTTAGCAAACATGTATCAGTTATTTATTGCAAATGAGGCAAGCAACTTCCCCTAATGCAAAAATTTTAAATTGCAGACACATGCAGATGCTTGGAGCAGACTTATTTTTGAAGTAAGAAGCATCCTACAATTAAGTCACCTAATATCTAATAAAAAACAGAACAACAAATAAAAAAAAAACCCAGCCCTGAGTACATACATAAACTAAACATGTTCAGTCATCTTTAAACATTCTAAGTTTAAAATCCCATCTGAAAGAAATATTCAAAGTTATAATAAATATTTAGAATCAAATAAAATAGCCATTCTTACCTCAGTAACAGCACAAAGCTTTTTGAGGCTAATAAAAGGAATTGGTAACTTCAAAAGTTTTTTTTAAGCAATCAGCTTTAATACAATTGTATTTTCAGTCATTTGATGGGTTGAAAACAGGTCACAGATTAGGGGTCAAGTGGCTCAGCACAGCCACAACCTCCAGATATTCATGTTCAGATGCAAACCTGCCCCATCTTACAGGGTCACTCTGGTAATAAACCACAACACTGTTTGCAAAACTCGCAGACTGTAGACTGCTCATATACCACTATCAGCTGCAACTATCAGCTCGTTTAAGAAATTAACGTAAGTGCAAGGAAATCTAACTTTTCCCAGTTTGGCTGAATGTTTTCTCTACTGCATTTCTGAATAGATGTGTTCCATACGAGTTTGCCTTGAGCTGGGACCGACCTGTGATCTGCTATAGCACTCAAGGAAGCACATAGCTGCCAATAATTACCCTGATGGAAAAAAATATTTTTAAAATGAGCTTCCTGCATACCTATTGCAGCAAAAGACCATCCTAAATATGAATACATTGACCCTATAAAAACTCAGTCTAACCCACCGTCTATTGCTCCTCATCCAATGAGCATGTAGCAGTATATCTGTAAAGCACACATGTACTGTTAGTTTAGAGTAAGTTTAAAGCTCTAACAGCACAATACAAACAAGCAAATGTTTATTCATTTACTAAATGTACTGTGGAGTAACTTGAGGAATCTTCTTCAATGTACACATCTGCTCAGCTGGCAGTAGTCTAAACAGATTGGAAGCCAAGAACTTTTGATTGTCAGGAGTCTTTAGGCTCCGACGCTGAATTGCAGAGGACATTTTTGTCTGCATTACATTTACTATGATTTAAAGACAGTGAACACATCCAGGGTACCAGACATTTTCTGGGCACCATGACAGAACTCAAAAGTTTAAAGGAAGAAAGAATTACAACATTTACTTTTTCCCACAATCACCAGAAGTTTTAGCTTTCTATCTCTCTCTTGGTTTTACCACTGGCTCCAGAATAAAATTTAGGTCTCCATCTAAATCATCTGAAGCTTTTTACTTTTTGCTCCAAACCATAAGCTCAAATCTGAGACCAAGAACGGGCTGTTGCACTCACAGCAATCTTAATTTCATATAAGATTCATTCAGTCTCTTACCGGTCCACACTCAAATCCATGCTTTAGGGACACTCACGCTCTGCCCTTAGACTACATGACACAATTATCTCTATTTCTATTTACCAACAACTTCCTACATCCTGTGCTGCAATCCTGGGCATTTTGACTGGTTAACACTTCTCGCCAATAAATACTTGAGATTAATTTGAAAATTATTATATCAAGTACAGTTTTAGTGTGCTTTCTGAGGTGAGCAATGAAGTACTCCATCGCCACAGATAAATTATCACTTACAAGTCTAAGTTCCAGCCAAATAAGCCAATTCTCGTTGCTGCGCAGTGGCAGGGTTTCAGCTCACCTACCTCACTTGCGGCTGAGCCACACCTCCCTCACGTTCCTCCACACCATTTCGTCAGATACTCCCATGTTCAGGCCTACACTTCCAAGTGTCTTTTTTTTAAATACTTCTTACAAAATTCCCTCATTTTCTCAAGGCAATTCCTCAATCCCTTCAAAGCCTACTTCCAGCACTTCTATACGTTGTTGCTTCCTACACCCTCCTCAGCGTCCCCCCAACTCCGTCCCCTCAGAGCCAGCGATGAGGACCGGCCGCTC
>NW_005054319.1:6910212-6919052 GCF_000277835.1 Geospiza fortis
GGGGGGAGCAGCCGAGGGCGAGAGGCGCCGGGACAACGCCGGGACAGCGCTCTCAGGCGCACGGCGGAGCTCGGGGCTGGCCGGGGCAGGGCCAGGAGCTGGACTCAACGATCCTCAGGATATTGTGTGATTAACTGACCTCTGGAGTCAGTAACAGCACAAACCCCCAGCGATCAGAAGCCCCAGAGCCATCATAACTAGTGATGACAGCTTTGCTTTCCCAAAACAAATTATATGCACGTATTTTAAACATATATTATGAAATAAATGTGGATCTAATTTAAGCTACATTCTTTCCCCCCTAGAATTAATTATTTCATTTAAGGCGCAGGGAAGCGGACCAAGCCCCACACAACAGCGGGGTCTGGTGCAGGATGAGCGGTGTCAGCTCCTGCTCAGGACACCACCGGCCCTGAGCTCTGACACTCATCCAGCCACATTTAGTGTCAGAAATATTACAGCCCCTTCCAGCACAGTTCAGTAGCTTATCCAGGTGTCAACTGGTAAAATCAAACACACATGAGGACTAGGGCACGCAAGAACCCTGTTTTCTTAAGTGGTATTAATTACTGATAGGGATCAGTAACATCCAGCTTCTCAAAATGACACCTGAGAGGAGGTGCATAGAAATAGTGGGTATAGCTGTCAACCTTCATAGTGTAGAGATGTGTGTATGTAGCCTACTCTGAAGAAACAAGTTTTAAGGGATTGGATTGTAATGTAATTAAGACTTCTGTTTTCCCTGCAGGTATGTAAGCATTGCTGCTCAAGAGCAAAGATCCTAATGGCGTCAGGGTACAGACTCCAGGTGGATTCTGTAACACTGTGGCCCTCTCTGTCTCTTGAGCAGCTAACTCCTTGCCCCTTAACCTGTACTTCGGACAATCCCCTTAAATGCTTCTTTACCCTTCTGTCATCATGACTCAAGCTCTGTCCCAAATCATGCTAGGCCAGGTCTTTAGGATATACAGTTAACAACTCACTCCAGCATTTGGATAGAACACCATGTGATTTACCTGAATCACCCCAATGAGAGATGAAGACTCCGTTTGACTGTTACTAGGTGTTGCACATATTCTGAGAACTAAATTTACAATTGGTTTGGATACTCAAGATGAAAGTGATTTAAGTATTTTAGTTCCAAGGTCTTGAGTCTTGGGGAAGAAAAGTCTCTGGATTCTGGAGAGCAGAAGAGTTCAGTTACTAATTTTCCCTTGCATCACTAATAGCAAATCTTCTTTCCCACATTTTAGTGTGAGAATGTGATGATAGAGCTGCTATTAAACAATTTAATTATAGTACTTCTGGGAGTATTCTAAGGTTAGAAATGCAACACTTCACATTTAACATCTTGAAATTATTTTTTCCCTTTGCAATGCAAGTTCACAATCATTTAAAAACCCACAAATTTGGACACACCTTCAAACAGGTTATTCCACGCTTAACAGACCAGTGGTTCCCATTCTAGTGTAAATATAATATAATAAAGCCTTCTTAATATTTCACTCTTCCACAGGAATGGTTCTGAATTTGCTGATTTGTAGAATTCTTTTGTTTTCACCCCTCCAAGGGAAACGCATAGCAATTTAAATCTTATGACAATAGGCTTGCTTTTTTTGGTTAGATTTCACAAATATCTTGAAAATAGTCCATGGAATAAAAGGGTCGGCTACTCACAGGATGACAAAAAATTGTTATATTAGGAAGAAGGAAAACAAAAAAAAAAGGTCTCACTAAAACCATTTCAGACGCTAATAAATAAAACCAAACCAGTTCCTAAGAAAATGTCTTTAATTTTCATGTTATGGAAATACATATTTTGGTTTTATTTCCATGATACAAAAATTTAAATATCAAACATTTTCTGAAATCTACCAATGCAGATCCTTTTTTAAACAAATAAAGGGCTGGTGCAGTTAGCAGGTTTATCACATTTACCAAAAAACAGTTTTTACAGAATCAGGATTTAAAAGTGGGAACAACAGATGTGAAAACAAAGAAAAACTACCTCCCACCAGGAAATTAATGTTTGAGAAACTTTTAAGTTACAGTTTTTTGAAAGGGTAGGTATGTGTAAGGCTGGTATTTAGATGAATACCACCTGCACTGGGGGTAGAGAACAGAAATTCAAAAAATGTTCCCAGATAAAGTAGCAGGTAGAAAGCAATAAGTGAAACTGCAGTTCTACCTGTTTCCAGAATGCTGACAGCATACTGAAGCTGCCTGAAAAAAGAGTTAAATATTAGGAGAGCTGTGGTAACTCCCCAAGCAAAGGAAACAGCCTAGCACAAAATCACAGAGTGCCAGTTCTTGTACAGTTCACAGCCAGCATGCCAAAGGAGGTGATCAAAGGACATTGAGTCTTGCTTCTTAAACCTAACATCAGTTACAACAGCAAGGATTTCACAGGATCAACGACAAGTCATATACTAGGTGATGTACACACGAGTAAAATTGACAGTGATTGTTCAAGAAACAGTTTAAAATAATTAAACTGATTTTCAGGACACATACTGCTTTGTTAACACCACTTTATTTAAATAAAGTATGGCTTCCAAGAGGTGTATTCTCTCAACTGCTTTCAATCAATTCCACTTTTTAAGGCAGCTGTTTCCTACCATGTTTCAGGGACCTCAAAAATTCCAGTGGAACTAGTTGTGAGGCTTCCTAGAAGACAGAATCATGGAATAAAAATTACATCAAGATTTTTTTTGCTGTTGTTCTTTCAGAGGATATTAAGACATATTTTCCTATAGAGGGAGGCTCTAGATACGTTACTGGCAAGTCAATATTAACAAAGAGGAACCAAGAGACTGTTTATGAATAGGTACTTAAAAAAAAGGGAAAAAATAAAGGTTAATTTCAGGTTTCTTACTTAAATGGTAAATAATGTATTTTTAACCCTAGTAATTAGGTAATTTTGGTTTTGCAATTACTAGGATGATAAAGTTAAATACTATTTTCCCAAGTGTACTTGTCATTATTTTTATTTAGGCTATTAAGACAGGGAAGAATATTTCCATCCCAAATTAACTGGAGAACAAAGATGAATCATTAATACTGATAAAATATATTCCCATAATGCCAAATACGAGCCTGAATTTTATACTCAGAATTACAGACACTGTTGTCATTTTGCATTTGCTTACAGGCCCCAGCTGCCCTACTGAACAAAAAGAAGAAAACAATTTCCAAGCACAGTTTTTGAATCAGCTAAGAAAGATTTTACTCTACCAAGTCAGGAGAAAGGATGTCTGGTATACAATACTACTTTCTGGATAAAAGCTGCTAGTGCAGTTATTGAAACAAAGTTTTAATTATGAATATTTGAATATACTTCAATATATGCAGTGCTCCAGATGACTAATATGGTATGGTCATCTGGACCAAATTAAAATATGATTTAATTTTTATTATAATCCAATTTCTGCAAGAAATTACTAACAAACATTGAAATAGAATCAACAAGAAATAGATCAATAAAATTTAAATATTTTCATGTTTAAATTCATGTGATCTAAGGATAGTTATTTCCTTTTTTTGCACAAGCTGCAGTAACTCACAAAACAGCAAAAATTACAAGGTGAAACATCATCATCTGATTGTAACCTGCCTGCATTTAGTCAGACGTTCAGTTCAAAGTATTTTGGCTAAAAAAATATATAGGTACTAAAATCTCTTCACATTAACCCTAGGTGAAGAGTCTTCAGCCAAATAAAGCCCAATAAAGGTTATAGTTACAAACATCACACAGAACACTGAATGAATCAATGCATACATCAAAACAGAGTGCCTTCAATATTGCTCACAATATGCAAAACACATTGACTAACCTTATCTACAAAGTCACATTAAAAAAAATAGAATACCTAAAAAAATATTCAAAAAGCTTTGTTTTAAGGAAGAAAGTAAGCAAAAGTAATAAATCAACTACATTCTGATTCCTTTGGTTGGTGTCAGATTGGGTTCTGGTTGGTTGTGAGTTTTTTGGTTTGGACTGAGTTCTTTGCTTTTTGATGTTGTTTTGGGTTTGTTTGTTGAGTTTTTTTACCTTTTTTATATGATGCAGTCTTCAGTTTCAAGAAGAACTTTGAATGTAATGGAGTAAGTTACTGCTAGAAGTAATGACTTTCAAGAGAAGAATTCCAGTTCTGTTCAAATGTAGAACATTTACAAACAGAACAGAAAATCATGTGCATTAACATGGTTCCAGCACTTACCTGCTGGAACTTGCTCTGTCTTGATCTTTTTCAACTTTTTGGCTCTCTTCTTGCCATCTGGAAGGGACTCTGCACAGGAGTCTGTCTGATCATTTTCTGGATCTTGGCCTTCTCCCTCTTCCATATCATCAGAAACAGTTTCTTCCTCAATAGGACTCATGCTTCTCTTTCCCACTGTACTGGTACCTGTAAAACTGGGACATAGAAGAAAGATGATTGTGAAAAAGTCAAGAAGACAGAGGTACATAGGTACACATTGTTGTACATCCATTAAACGCTTACGAAGGTAGAAGAATAAACTGTCATAAGTGGTGTACCATGAAATTGCATTATCTGAAAGATCTGGCCTAACCATAAAATTCCTTAAGTTTTCTATCCAATCCAATCTTATGTAGATCAAGGTATTCATTTTCTGTACTACTGATGTCTCAGACTTAGCTGCTATTCTGATGAGATCACTCATCTGAAATGTAATTAAATCAGTTCTCTATCCCTGCACAGTTTTACATTTTATTCTCATAGTTATGTAAGCCCTTTAAAGCACTGTCAATAGACACCAAATCATGCACAACTGAAGCCTCAAATCCACATCTTGAAATTGAAGGAGTCGACAGGCTAACTTCCCCTCTCTCCTGGAACTACAGGTAGTTTTAAAAGCATTTATATATAAAGGTAGAGGAAAACATCAAGCTCCACACATAAAATTTAAATCTGGCTTTCAAGTGCAGAGTCCTGTTATTCATGGGACCAGTAAAATAAAGAGCACAAAAAATTGCACACTCATTTCATTAGCAGCATTTGAATGAAGTCTGACTAACAGAGTATAAAGATGAACTCAGAGCTCCACTCCATTCAGCACATACTGAAATAATCTTGTGTAGGCTTTTGTTCCACTGCAATGCTATTGTTAAATTTCCTTAAAAGACAACTGACAATATTAAAATCAAATTAGCATGAGTATAAAACAGAATGAGGTAGCAAAGGGGCTAATTAAAAAACAGTTCCCATTATGAACTTCTAGATATGTAAACACCAGCTACTTAAATGACTAATACAATGCTTTTAGAACAACGAATTTTATAAAGGGTAGTTTTAGATTTATGAACTTTTATTTTTTAATTAGAACTACACAACATGGCTGTATGCATCTAAGCCATGTTCTATTCTATGAGTTAAATATTAATACTAAGTTATAAAACAAAGCTTTACAAGGTATTTTTTTTCTTTTTAATCAACAGCAGTGAATGACGGCGTTTCAATAAGGTTTCAGCTAAAGGAAGAACTGTTAAATTTTGCAGTATACTTTTGGCTTTGAAATGGAATTTTTTCAGCTGAACATTTTGCAACTTAAAACAGAGTCTGTCTGGGATGTCCAAAGGCAATAAACAAAGATGAAACATATGATTACATCTCATGCTCTTACATCCACTTTAGGAGCACAAACACCATTTACTTTGATGAATAGCTGGTTTTTCCTCCAAACATTCACACACAGAAGGCCTTCTTGCACGATTTCTTACAAATCATCATTTTGAGTCATACCATAACCACCACCAATAAAAAGCTGGATAGAACTGTTAATCCTATGTACACACTTCAAGATTGCAAAACAGGCAAAAACTAGGGTTGGAAAGAAAAAAATCTAGGGAAGAAGGAGCATTAGGAAATTAAAAACTACTATTTTTTAAAAATACTGTTTAGAAAAGCTTGTAAGAATTCTACTTTGGGGAAAACCACTCTGAAAAATACATTAGGAAGAAAAAAACTCAGGAACCATAAATTATGATCCCAGGATTTCTTCAGCACTTGGCTCTCAGAAGGGAACTTGCACTCAGTGTAGGAAGAAGATCCTTTCTTGAATGGTCCTATGGCTGAATTTAATTTTTTCCAACAGAAGACTCCTGTGAAGTTATTGCAAATAAAGAGAAACAAATTCTTGACCTTCAGTGCACTTTTAGTTGGGTACCAAAGAACAACATAAAAATTAATTTTAGGCCTTATGGTCCTCCTGCAGATACCTTATGGGAAAAAAAAAGCCCACCACCAAAAAGTGGCAGCACAAAATACAAAATAAACATATTTATAATGAAGAACCATTGTCTTCCTTTCTCCCAAATAATTTTATTTTCTATTCATTCATTGATTTCATGGCTTCTAGAGAGTAAAGGGTTAATTTTTTTATGTCTTGTTCTTCTTTAACCTTAAGTAAGATTTAAGATTATAGCAACATTATTTATGTACTTAGCGGTAAATGAATATGGTTGCATATATGAGTTAGAGCACTACTCAAAGTTCAGTTTTCTACTTATAACAGTTCTTTTGGATGTGTCCACATATCTGCCTCAACTTCTTCATTCAGCTGAGAAACAACTGAACAAAGTTGAAGACTGGAACACAATAATAGCTTTCAGTTATTGCCCAATGCAGACAGACTTCTTGTATGATCCTTATGACCATTTAGAGACACAGATTTAAACCCCCTCTAACCATGTAACACTCAGGTATCAAAACACACCTGTACAACAGCTACCCAGGCAATAACTCCATTTATTTTCTAGAGAATGTATTTCAAGATGTACTAAATAGCAGCAATCCAGTACTATGGCAATTAAATTGAAAGAATCAGCAAGTGGAGGGGAGCAAAAAGTAGGAAAATAATTATGACAATATACCATTTAACATTTTCTGGTTTGGAAAAGCATATCTGAATTTTCAAAGAAACACTTCATCACAACAAGGTATTTTTAACCAGCCTGGATATATGAGGTCCTACAATTTCAAATAAATTTCATTTACACAAAACTAAGTTCACTTGACACTTGAAACAACATTGAGTGGTGGGAGTAGATACTGATCCATCACAAAAATCAGTCGTTTCAGCTGAAGAGCAGGTGAATTCACCTAAAATAACACTACATGCAGGAACACTATAATAATTTACTTGCAATATTTGTGATCTATACCCTTAATACCTCAGCTTTTGCAATTCCTATTCTCTAGTAATTACAGTGGTAATAAACCACTGTAAACAACCATTTCTGTAATAAACCAAAAGAATCATCATCAATAAACCAAGTAGAAACACTTGCACATTTCAAAAATTAAGTATCTTTGGCAAAATGAAGACATTCAAGGAAGTGGTGCTACAAACAGCACCCTGACTTGACAGAAGATGCAGCACTCTCAGTTTTAGGCACAATATTGTATCCCTTCCTTGTACTTCCTATAAGTCATTTGGCATTGCCCTTGCTCTTCTTTACTCTTTCCAGATGATGATCAGGAGAATAAGTAAGTACAATTAGAGCAGGGTGCCTAGTTTTCCATGGAGCAAACCCTATTTGACTTTTCCTGCTATGGTTTAACACCGTTTTGCTAAAGAAAAGCTCTTAAAGCCATGCATGTAACAGTCATGGCAGAGCTGGCAGGCAGTCCTTTGCTAAGCACAACATAGCCAGTTCCATCTGTTTCCTATGTGTGTTCTGAATAGCAACAGATCTGGACAAGGGGATCTTATTTACTACTTGAAGTTTTGTCAAATGCAGCAGTTTTTCATCTACTTCTCCATCTTACATTAATAATTAGGCATACTTCCATTGAAATAAATTTTTATATTTAAGGGTAGTATTAAGTTATATGCAAGGGATACATATTAATTATAAATTATTTTACCTTAAGGCTGCTATTAATACTATTAAACTTTATTTTCTGAAGAGAAGTTCCTCTATAATCTAGAACTACAGTTTTTCAACAAGACAAGAATTAAAGAACCTTTGTTACATATTTATCAATCTGTCAATTTAAGACAAAAGTTCCTTACAAGAAATACTCAACAACTTCCTTACTGAATGAAAAAGTAACCAGGACACATTGTCATCAAGGAGACAAACAGCTATCCTGCAGCTGTGCTCCTTGGCAGAAGCTGATGCAGCAAGCTCATTAAATAATAAATAAATAAAGGATGTAGTAACATGAAGCTATTATAAGGGATCAGCTGCTGGATACATCACAGTGCTGAGTGCTCAGCGAGATATGACTTCAACTAATCTGGACAAATATACATGCACACATACATATTTGTCCCAATGGTTTATATAAACATTGATATTATATTTTGTATTACAATTATTGTATAAAATATTTCTATTTTATCTATTATATATACCTTTAGATAGAAATATTTTTATATACCTTCTTCTGGAAATTAAAGTTCCTCTTGAGTGAAATCAAAGATCATGGTTTGCAGTTCCATGTTCTATCTAAACAGGTTATACTTCAGAGGAAGCATTTACAAAATATAAATTGACAAAATAATTAAATATAACTAGTAAAAAATAAAAATTAATGAAGAAAAACATGTCAAAAGACCTGCATGAGAGGGAATTCAGGAACAGAACCAAATCACTTTACAAATGGAATAATAAGAGAACAAAAAATTATGTAACATCAATTATAAGAGATCTGTCAACAAAATAAAGGCTGCTGTCCAAGGCTATCAAGTTGCTGAACCTGTGAAAATAAAAAGCTACTTCTTGTAGAATTTTACAACACTAGGTGAAGAAAAGGTACTAAAAAATTTCAAGGAGAGTAAGTGCTTAGACAAACAACTCATTGGGGTATGTC
>NW_005054319.1:6919062-6951982 GCF_000277835.1 Geospiza fortis
AATTTTCCAAATGACACATTTGTGGTGGATCTTAAACTTCTTTGCAAGACAACAGCAAACCAGCTTTCTGCATTTCCTGATCTTCATGAGCTGCCATCATTACCACCTGCCTGCAACCTGTGAGGTACCCAACCTCCAGCACTCATTGAGAGGAGACACTTCCTCTGGCAGAAACAAGACTAGAACTCAGTGTTTCTTTGCAGCATCTCAAGGTGTAGTAAGTATTTCCAGACTATTTAAGAGTCCACCACCTTAGTTACAGAGCTAAGCCTCAGCCATGTGCAGGCTGGTGCCAGGAGAATCCGTAGAGCTCCTCATCTCCTCACAGCATGGACTCCCCAGGATCCCCAAGTACAACAGTTCCATTAAACTAACTTCATTTGATATGGATTGTATCATCATTCCTCCATATGTTTTTTTTGAATCAAACATGTCTATAACACATTTAGAATTCCCAGCATGACAAAAGCCATGAACATCTGACAGCTTGCCAAAATACACACCTGCAAAATTATAAGGTCATGAAAAGAACAGAACAATTTTAGTGGATTTGTTACTCAACAGATTAACATTTACAGGAAGATATAATGAGAACTAGAACTTAATGTAGCATTCCTAGAAAGATAAAGCAGAAATACCTCAGCACTGGTTTTATGACCACCAAATTTGGTTTGTGTAACCACAGGGCAGGGAGAAGAAGGAGACAAAACCCCCCAAAACCAAACCAAAACATCTGCTTAGAGGAGTGTAACTTACACACTCCACTCAAACTTATTCTCATGCAGAATTCATAGAATTGGGGGGACAGTGCAGGAGAAGGGACGGGGAAGAATGGCAATAACTTGGTAAGTTATTTATACAATTATATTAACACTAAAAATCTCTTCACATGCTCAGCTACACAGATGACTGAGAAAGAAGCTGCCTGTTACCATCATATCCAAAACCTGTCATTAATATCAGCAGATAAATATGGAACAAGAAATACACACAGCAACACAGGGAACATACTGTACCAGAACCAAAAGCATCATGTCCTGACTTAATTCTGTCCTTAAATCATGAACTAAAGCCCTTTTCAAGCTTTATACTAAAAGCTTAAAGCCATGCAAGTATCATCATTTGCCATCCTATTTCTGAAGCATAAGGACAACTTCATCAGCTCTAGAAGAGAATTTATACCATTCTTTGTGGCACTATTACCACCATGGAAAGTCAGCCCAAAACCAACATGGTCTTTAAAAGGATATATGATGACAACTAAGTGTCCACGTGACACACGTCATTCACAAGTGTCCTACAACTAAAGAAAATTATTTTGAAATTTTGTTTATACGAAATTATGCTGCTATATCAAGCTCAGAAGCTGTGATATGACCTACCCTCAAGATCCCAGCATTTAAAAGTCTGTCTGATCACATTTATGATGAAATTCCCTCTGTTCCTTTACCTATCATCTTGTGACTGCTGATGTACCGATGTACCACTGCTGATTTATATGGAAAGAAACATATACAGAAAAAATGTCCTGGATTAGTTAAGAACTACCTGAAAGTGGCTGGATTTTGGATAGAAATGCAGTAAGAACACGAGCTGGCAGCACAGACATCTCACCTGTTAACACAGCAGTACCGACTCTGGGAAACGTAAGGTGTGCACTGGGTTTTTAACCTCTTCCTCTCCATCTCCTTCCAACTATCTTCTGTACATTTTCTCTTGGCCTGTTTTTCTTCATGTTTTTTCTCCACATATTCTGCATATGTCTGGATCCTATAACTTTCAGCATACCGGCTGGTGTTTACAGCTATGGAGGAGGAGAATGATATTATATACAAAACACTTAAATGACAGCATGCCCTCTACTGAAATAGCTTATTTTGAAAAGCAGAAGGCTGCAAGCTATTTGTTCTGTCCACAAAACAATTTATAGTTCCATTGTTAGCAATTAAAAAAACAAAACAAAACAAACCCAAAATGCCATATTCTCTAGAAGTCACAATGTCTGAACTAGATGCTCAAAGCTCTTCTCAAAGTCAGACTTTGTGCAAAAAGAGTTAAATCTACTTAAGACATTTCTTTTAAATTAGAAACGATCAATTCTTCAGTCGTAACCCTCTTCCAGATTGCTTGTTGGCAAGAAAAGATTTCCTGGATTTTTTCCCTTTTAGTCTCATTACTTAACCCAGCAGGTTTATTTTGCAAGTCTGCCAGGAAAAGACGACATTTGCAAAGCCTTTGCCAAAACTCTGTTTGATTGCTGTGAAACATAAGCTTATTTGAGCTGCATTTTTGGTTGCACAAGATATCCATGGAAGAAGCACTTAACTAACAGCCAGCTGTTCCATCCTTGTATCTTTCTAATGTCTGATCTCCCTTTAACCAAAAAACACTTTGAGTTCAAGGTAGAAAGATTTCTGTCAATACAAAATTAGAAGCACTTTAAAACTAAAGAAAAAAACTTTCACTGCCTCCACTCAGTAACAATTTAACAACATTCCTTCAAGCCCCAGCATCTTCACAGCTCTCAGCTTTTAGTCTGCAAGCCAAGCTTTGGCCTGACGCCATCCCTGTAACAGATGAATCAGCAAATTAAACTGACTGTCAACTGGTGTCTTCTGCTGCTTTCAGCCCAGCTCTCTGAAAGAAAGTATTGTAAACCAACCAGTAAACCAGTTTAAATGTAAACAAAACAAAACAAACCAACCCCCCCCTCCAACCTCAGATTGATTTTCTGCACATTTTAAAATACTGCAATAGTAGTAGAGACAAAAATCCGATTTTATTATCTACTTCCCATTTTTTTAGAACCATTTTGGATGCATATCCCATTTTGGGATTCTAGCTGAGCTGTTATAAATACAGCTGTTAAAATATTCTGTGCTACCTCTGGTGCAAGCACTAGAGATGGCAAGCTCCAACACCAAATATCAGGAAAGGTGAGGAAGATGGGTGGATGTGGCTTTTTCTCCTCTTTCAGGACAGATCACGCATTTTGCTGTGTAACAGTAAAATATTTGCTGTATGACAGTGAAATGAGATCTATAATACCTGCCATGGTATATATAGATGCTGCTGTTGCAAAATACATAAGACCAGGCAGGAGCGTTGACTATTTAATTTTAAACCCAAGTACAGACAGCAGTAGTCTGTATGATTAACAGCCCCATGAGATAGTTGCACTAACCAACAAGTGTCAGACATACTTCCTTTCATCTCCCTTATATTTGTTTTGAGCTTTGAAGGATCTGTTTGTAAGAATTAGGACAATATTTATTGCCCATGAAGTTATGGGGCAGGCATCATGAATGAATTAATAAGGCTCACTGGAATTTACTGCATGCCAGCCAACATTCTTCGGGGGAAAATTTGTTTAGTTAAACTCAAGCATGTTTTTACTTGCTAAAATCAAGCCCAAAGTTACCATGGATCATCTGATACATACTCATTTGTTAAAACACAATAACATTATTTGTTGTGCTACAAGATAAGAGCCAAAGTTATGGGTCTGACATTTAATTCCTTGATAAACTCAGCCCTTTCTCAAGGAAGAAAAACAAATCATTTGAGGCCTAAATATAATTCTAAAATAAATCTATGCAAGAGTCAGTATTTTTGTACAAAGTCAACTCTACTTTCTTGAAATAAGGCATGTATTTTACAGCAAACCATTCATATGGCACATACACACACAAATATATGTATATACATATATAGCATATATATTTAATATAAAATGTTACACGCTGAATATTTTGCTTCGTCATTGAAAAACTGAAATGAAGCCATATGGAGAAGTCTAAGAAGCCACAGAGATAAAACAATCTTGCATGGTCTTGAATTGAAGAGCAGCTCCTTGTAGGAGTTTAATACATTTCCTCTGATGCTTTTTTGGATGCTGTCCATATTGCCAAACAAAGCAAATACAGTTAGGTCGTTCTGCACTCCCAACAGAAGAAATGCACTGCTAGAATGCTCTGTGAATTCTAAAAAACTAAAGAGAACTCAGGGGGGCTATTCATTTATTTCTTTGTATTTTAAGAGCTGAGACAAATCTTTCTGTGACAAACCTGACCTAGTAACCAACACCATGTGGCTGCATTTCACATTAACTGCAGCCCCAAAGTTTCTGTCTCATAGCAGAATAACAGTAATTGTAAATTATTTTAGGAAAAGCATTTCTAGAGGATGGCACCTTCCCTCATTACTAGGGAAGACATCAAACAGGCTGCCTGTCATTGAGTGGTCCAAGAGGAATGTTTACAAAGATACCTTTTTGTCAAGTCCTTGCTTTTATACAGAGCAACATCCTGACAGATGGCCACTGATAATATTAAGCCTCTTCATAAAAAGACAAATATGTTGGTGAACCGTGTAGGTAAAAGAAAAGCCACAATATATAAATACAATAAACACACAGAGCTATACAGATTAAGGCTACAATACTAAACACTTAAGCTTATGAAATACTTCAGTAAAATTTCACCTGTGAAGCCTTTAAGTGACCTCTGTATGGATGCTGCATTAACCTTATCTGATCGTGTTCTCCTTAAACATGGGAGCACTGCCTCAGCCACAGCAACAGTGTGCAATTATGAGTAGCTAAGGCAGTATTTTGTTTTACTCTCAATACTCACCATATGGTTCCACAGCCTTATTTACTGACTACTAGAGCTATTCATGCCACATGTAACAATCCAGAAGTTTGCCATGATGACAAAAGTGCACATGCATAGTCCAGTATTTCAAAGTAAAACTCAGGAGTGGAAGCAGCAGTGCTGTGTGCCTATTTTATCAACAGAAAGCAGAAGACTCAACATCCCAAATCAGAGGGCATCTTTTAAATTAACCTACATGGAATTAAATTGTCCCTTACACAACATTCAGGGCTGAGTTCTTCCACAGCAAATTTACAAACATACTCCCAGAGAAGCCATAAATCCTAAAGAAACATGTACATGATCACATAGCCATGGATATTATAAAGGTGTAAGCAGAATTCAACTATATTTTCTTAAATATTAGTGAAATTGTCAATGTAACATTAATGGCCCCTTTTGTTAAATGTTAGTGAAATTGTCAATGTAACATTAATGGCCCCTTTTGTTAACCTATATACAGCTTTCAGCCTTTCAAGCATACCTAAACAATTTCTGCTGCAAGGCATTAAAATGCTAACACATGGGACTAATTAGCTGACCGGACTATCACAAGTATATGTGATAAGAGCAACTATCTGCAGGCTGTACCCAAACTGATAACACCAATTTCTACATGGTGCTGCCCATCCCTTTGTTCTCCTCTCCTGTATCAGTTTGAGACAGTAAGTGCCTACACAGATTCTAAACAGCAGATCAAAGTCAGAAACCTCTTTAAGAAATAAGCATAGTAGTACACCCATAGCAACATCTTGCCTTGTATTCATACTGTTTCACAGTCCTCCAAGGCTTTTTACAAAGTCCAGAAGATGCAGACATTTATAGGAACAGGTTAAAAACCAGGCCACATTATAGATTTTCCTAGGTTCTTCATTTAAGCATATCTCACTAAATCACAAGTACAAACAGTGACTTTTATTACCAAAACAATTCATTAAAGAACTTAAGATGAGGGAATAGAATAACAGAATTGATTTTAAAATGCATTTATTACAGAAAAAACCCAACAGATCCCAAACCAACAAAATACCAAGAATTGTAAGCAAATTTACAGTACCAATCACACAATTTTTGGTAATTGAGGTTGCTTTAATTTATCAGCTTGGTTGACTCACTGCTTTCAGTATATGAATTTCTACTAACCTGATTTCATGAAAATCTATGAAAGACTATAATCACCTGAGCTTTCAAACAAATAACATTTCCCAGCATGTAGGCCACAGAACAAGCCTGCCTGCTTGTCAAAGCACAAAAAAAGACACAGAGCAGTGCCAGAAAGATTCAATTTCAATAACTCAGTTCTTTCCAAAATACGTACTTGCTACAACCAAAGCAGAACAAAAAAACCAAAACCAAACCTAACAACAACAATTACAAAAAGTAGTGGTGATAATGTATACACCAAGCATTTACACAATGGATAAGTACCTGAGGTGACAGCAGTGGGGAATTTACTGCAGCAGCATCTAGGAAGGCTTTAATTGACATAATTCTTTATCTGGAATGACTCATTAGAAGTTATTTCATTCTTATATCTATATATGGATGAAGAAACAATGGCTCTTGCTGCTATGGAGCAACTGCTATAAGGAGGCTGCTGGTGAGCCCACAGTATCCTCTGCAGAGCTATGAATGTATGAGGAAGTAGGAAAAACACTCCCAGGATGTTCATAAGGAATTACAGAGATGCACTGATTGTACATCCAGGCCCTGAAAGCTTCTTTAGTTGAGCTTAGTAAGGACAGATGATGTAAACTCAGTGGGGTTTTCTAATCTGTCTTTTTTTTTTTTTTTTAATTGTGGGAATTCTGTCTGAATAGCTCTTAAGTGCAACAAAATTTTAGCCAGTTAATCAGAAGTGCTACATATACTGCTGCTCCCACTGGCCGCACAGCATTTGATGCAAGCATTTCAGTAAATGGGGATGACACTACCAGAACATACCCCAAATGATCATCTGTAATGGCTTACTTCCAGCCATAGTTCCCTGAAGTAAGGTTATGGGTCAGAACTCAAATAAATGCCCAAAACAACTAGAGAAACCACTAAGAGCTTCTGGATTCAACTACAGTCAATCAAAAATCTTTAAAAAACTCCACCCCAAAGCCACTCCCAAAACAACATAAAATCCCCAAACCACAAACAAACCCAACCTAAAACCCGACACACCAAGAAGACTGTTTTCCCACATAACTACCAGCAATATTTTCAAATGTTCAAATAAAAATTTAAAAACTTAGGTCTGAAGAGATTTCACATTGTTCATACACAGACTGTAGGCACATCAGCAGTTCAGGCTCTTTGGACACTCTTATTTTGCATTTGCTCTACAATGCACCAAATGGCTTCTCACTGCATTTGTTCCTTGTAAATGTAAACCAAACCAAATGTGCACCAGTCCAAAGGGTACTTGGAGGTGAAGACCACAAAAGTCTTTGACAGTTATACTCTGTGCAAAGTAACAGTAAATAGCTTCAATAAATACAGCCCCAAGTGAAGAAACCAGCACTATTCTACCTAGGGGTTTAGGTACTGGGAGGATCATGGAATGAAACACAAAACTCTCAAGCAAGTCCAGTTTGGGCTTGGTTTTACTGCCACACATGTGCTGCTGCTATGGAAGTCCAGTTCCTCCAAGCAAGTCAGTGGTTCTGCCATTAGAATCACAGACCCTGCTGGCTCAGAGCATTTTGCAGGAGCCAGTTAAAGTCTTAATGCTGAAGTAAACCCAACACTCACCTATTTGTACTTGCTCTGGCTGGCTCAGTGAGACAAATGCTGATGTATCGTCAATCCACGAAACCTGAATGTTACCTAGAAAAGCAAAAGAAACTTTTATGACTATTTTTATTTTAGACTCAGTCACAGATTTTTATCTGATATGCCATGACATAAAAAAGCCAACTAAGAGTAACTGCACTTGAGAAGGCTTTTCTCCACTGTACAGGTGTGTAGCTCATACCCAGTTGCACAAGGGCCTGGAACTGCTCAGAAAGTCAGGGCAGCAGAGCATCCTTGTGCACCCCAGACCCTCACATCCTCCCTTCATGGCTTCTACATGAGTCTACAAAATAAACTGAAGTGATTATCTGGGAATTTCAGCCCTTTACTCAAATAAACAACAGCTCTTTGAGTGATGATAAATTCCAGTCGAAAGGGGTAGGTAGAGGATTGATCACACCAATGGAGAACTCCACTGTTGAGATACTAAATTTTCAAACTCTGATTTGTTTGAATCCCACTATACCTAATTTCCTGGATGTGAACTAAAAACTTAATTTGAGTCAATATGAGGACAAATGCACAAAATCATGGACCTCATTTGGAAGCTGTTACAATGGAACAGTGACTGGAAATAAGTCCCTCTATTCATCAAGCAGTTAGTGCATTTTCTATGTGAATGGCTTAAAATGTCACATTAGCGCTAAAAGAGCTCATAATCAAGCAAAAGCAGAGGAAAGGATTCCCATTCCAGACACAAGGTCTTATTATAGTCTGAAATCCATTTACATCTCCTGTGCTTACCTCTCCTGTCCTTATCTAAGTGCTTTACTGTTAGTACAATTCAGATATTGAAAACTGGTGCCATTTTTTTCACATAGACTAGAAAATCAAGTTATATATAATGTTACACCACTATTTAACCTTCAGACATTACAAGGTTAAAAACAACGATGCAAAATGGCTTAAAATACATTTATTCTCAGTTGTTTAATCTATTGAAATCTAATTTAGTCTATGGGTTACAAGGTTATAGAAATCTCTTCTGAAATCCAGCCAGATTATAAACAGATTTTCTAATTATAAAAAAATAAAAGCCTAGATAGATTTCATCCGCATGCTATACATTTGAGTAGCCAGCTATTTAGGAGTTTAAGTTATAATCATTTTGATCATTGCCAAAACCATAATTAATTCAGTATGGTTTCTGACATCTCCCTGTACTGAAGGGCTAAGGTTGCTATTAAGATGAGCCCACACCACAAAGTAAGAATTTCTTTAAACATATTTCAGGGCACATAAACTCAATTTCTAATAATTTTGCCTTTGAAGAAGACAGAACTTTGCTGCCTATGTCTAAGGCTCTTTGGTATAGGGAGAACATCCTTTTGGCAGGACATGAACATTTCTCAACACAAGCAAGGTCCCAGCTGTGACTGCAGCTCAGAACTGCAGTGCAATTTGGTAGGACCCCGACATGCAGTTTCCTTTAAAGGACAGAAATTACTGTACAAATTCATATTGCTGTACATGCATCGATACGTCTTTGCTCTAAACTTATTTGTGCATAAAGTTCTCCAATTTTGTATTACCAATTACAAAATTTTCTAAACAATCATTTCAGACATCTGAGACCATATTCTGTTGTAACTCTGGAACACAGAAATGCTGTCCAGATTGTGTCCTTTTCCTATATATACAGTTTATTAATTTCAAGCTACCTGAGCAGACTGAAAGATCAGAAAGAAAAATTCTCCTGAATACCTTGCAATTGTGCCCAGGGTATAAAATAGGATCAGTGGTAGACAAAAAAAATTTCCTAAAGGAATTCAGCTACTGTTCATATGGACTTCAGAATCCATATTTTCACTAAGTGCCAAATTAATAAAAATCCAACCTATTGGTGGCACATAATTTCAGTATCGGATCCTTATTTATTGTCGCAGAAATGTTGATGCATTCCATATGACTTGTGACTTTGTATTTCTGCTAATAAAGGGTTTCAACACCTGCCAACATATCTTGCTTTTATACTCAGATTTATACATTTCAAATACAGAATTTAAAGAAATTCATACATTAAATAGCAGACACCGAGTTCCAATCTGAAACAAACCGCAACAAATGCTCTTATGCAACTCTCCATGCTTAAGAAATGCTCTCTTCAGACTGCCACATTTCATCATTATTAAGAAGTAAGAATTTAGGAGAGATAAGATTAATAAATTAAATCATTCAGCAATACTGCTAAGCACTCAGTAAATATTGTGCATTTCAGAAGTATGGTGAAATGCAAATAAAGATCTGGAAAGCAAATGCAGCTGCAGTACAATATTTAGCAATCACCAGAGCCCCGTGCCAGCTCACTGCAAGGCCAGTGCAGATAAGCCATGGACAGCAATGTAATGGAACACCAGCTCTAGAGAAATAAAACAGGAAATTTCTCTTGCTCACTTCTAGAATACATCAGTATTCTAGAAGTACTTTGACGAATGCCACTGGTGGTGACAATAGTGGACTAAGACATGAAGGTGCAAGTAAAATGCATTTCTTCTATAAAGAAATTTGAAAATTCTCCATGTATTAGCTCAAACATGCAAATAAGATTAAATCCACAGAATGAAATCATACTGATGGATCACATAATTTTAACATTTTCCTTTTTATACTCTGTTCTCGCACATTTCCTACATGTCTTCTACTGGTAATTAAGCAGTAGTTTTTATAATACTTTGATAGTATGAGTTTTAAGCAAAAGCCAAAGACATTAATTTAAGTAGAACTTAAGGCAATACACTAAAGCTGTATTCCAGCAAGTCCTGTTTTAACGACTTTCCATTTCACATCAGCATGACCAAATAAACAATGCAAATTTAAGAATCTAAAGTCTTCTAAGAGACTGCACAGTGCTGCAAGTACTTGTACAGTGAAACTACATTCACCCCTGAGACTATAAAAACATCTTGCATGAACAGGTGTCCACTTGGTATGCAGGCAGTCCTGAAGGATTTCAAAATCATGAACACCCCTTCTAGAGTAGCAAATGCAAACCAGTTCCAAGTGTGACACTGCAGCCCTTTCAGCTGTTTCACCATATTTTGTTAGAAGCTCCATGGAAGATTATAACTCTGCTTGAATTCATTCTAAAATAATTTTTCTGTAAAATTTGACTAATACTGCTTGATTTCAAGACACTTTGCTTTAACTGATGTAATACCTTAGGGTAATTAATGTCTGTTACTGCCTTTTTTTTTTTTGTAGCTTTTGGCAAATCACTCAACCTCACACTGTACCACTCTGCCCCTATCCACCTACAACTGGAAAACCATGGGTACTTCTGTATTCCACAATTTTGGAAGGAATAAGCTGCAGTTTGTTTTGAGATAGCATGGCAAGAATACTTGAAAAAATATAGATTAATTAATTAATTACCGAACCTAAAGTTTGTAAATGGAAATATGAAAACATTCAGCTCTAAAATCTGGAGAAGTGCGGGAATCGGCAAGTCCCAAAGCGAGCCTTGAGCGGTGTGCGAGCGCGCCCCCTGGCGGCCGTGACCGTCCCACGCAGGGAAGCGGCGGCAATGAGGGCACAATCCGCCGGGAACCGAGGGGAGGAAACCGGGGGCTGAGGGGCACAAACCGCCGGGAAACGAGGGGCACGGGCTGAGGGGCACAAACCGCCGGGAAACGAGGGGCACAAACCGGGGGCTGAGGGGCACAAACCGCCGGGAGCTGAGGCCAAACCGCGTTCCTCACCCCGAACAGCAGCTCCGCGAGAATCCTGCCATTTCTACATTCTCTCTCCTCCATCTCCCAGTCGGGGCTATTAAATCGTAACCACTACACTGACCCCTGCTGCAGTGAATGCTCACAAGAAGTGAGGGAGCTGGATGCAGCTCCAGAGACCCTGCACAGACAGAGTACCAAGCACAAGAGATAAGGTCTCTTCTTTCACATCATCTATTAGCTCAGCTCTTCAGGTACCTACGTTTCATACTTCTACTTAGTAGAGCAACAACAGGACTACTGTCCTCAGTTATTAACTACCGTTTTTGCTGTTTCTTCTCATTTGGATGGTTCACAATCTGGAAACCAACTTGGTTATTTTCAAGCTTAACTGCTTGCCTAGACTCACATATACTGGAGTTTGGCTTTACATCGACTGCAGGATGAACCTTGTTCCTAAAGCCTCCATCTGCCCCACATCAATCCCCATTCTGTTTTTCCACCTATATAAACTCTTACTTCCTATCAGGAGAAGCTGTAAATAAAAGGATTAAAGATCCACAATATTCAACAAGCACCAAAATACAGATTTCTAAAAAGCAGTTAATAAGAACAGTTATTATTTTCAACACATCATTACGAAGTCCACAGGACATCAAATTCAAAAATTACAAGAAGAGATTCATCATTACCCACACTAGGAGTAAGTCTGCACCAACAGACTAAAAATAACAAAACAAACCAGAAGTTTATCTTATTAATAATAACAACCAAAAAAACAAACAAAAAAAAACCAACCAAAAAAACCAACAACAAGAAGAAGACAGACTATATCACTCACCAAAGGCACTAAAAAGCTGGTATAGGTCACTAGTCTTCCACTCTTTGGGAAAAGTAACATGAAGAACATGATCTCGTTTAGGCTGCACTACAAAACAAAAATGTTTTTGTTAAAATAAAAGTCACTGCTAGTATCTTTAGAATATCCTAAAACTGTCATCTAATGTGGTTATGTAGTTTTTTCTTCCCTTTTTTTTCTTTTGTGCAGCAACTTCATTATTTTAAATGAGTTTTTAACACACATTTTAACAAAAGATGACGAAAGTGACATTCACATATTCAATACTATTTAACTTAACACATGTTACTGAAATCCATTACACATTCACATATTCAATACTACTTAACACATGTTACTGAAATCCATTATTTAAGGAAAAATTGCACAAATTTGCTATTTCACTACCTGACAAACAGAAACATACAAATTACAACAGTCACCTAGTCAGCTGTGCCTCATCTCTTTTTTAAAAATACAGACCCCAAGTGCACCTCCCACAGAAACCTGGCTGTACTCTTTGGGTGGCTTTGCTTCTCTGCAAAACAGTCCCCATAACCAACCACCAGAATGCTTCCTGAACCCACAGTGGGGCTTACATCTCAGAACAGCAACTGAAGTGGCTAAACCAGCCAGCCCAACATGCCACCCCTGCAATGCTTCCTGTTTTGAGCCTTAGAGAGCCTCCTTGGCTCAGGTTTTCCTAGAATATCTGCATCAGTCTGCTCTACAGGAGTGGCTTTCAGATAAAAGAGACAGACTTTCAGAGGCAGACTCTTTTTTGGCAACCCTTCTTGGCAAAGTATCAAAACAATCCTGTAAGTTGGCCAGCAAGTGGAAGTAGCATCTTTACAAATTAGTAGCTTTGGCACTCTCTCAATGACCCAAAGTATTTACCCATTCTTCCACTCAGTATCAAACAGTTGGGGAAGGAAGATGCAATGTAATTAGATTACCATTCCAGCAGAGCCAGAGCTCAGTGATCTGACCACCTAACTGAATTTAAAATTCAATCTATGCCCTTACAGCATGTACTTTCCAACAGTTACTTGCATCTCTCTAGAACTGCATTCTGTTACTATTACACTGGCATCTAACAGAGTCACACTCCAGTCTGAGCTTTCCAAGGCAAGGAGTGGAAAATGTGTCCACATCAGTACTGCTTCCAAATGGGTACAATTTTAAAGACACTGTGTATCTGACTCCTCAATATAAAACTAAGCTTTTATCTAATCAAGGACCAGACTGACCTCCAGGGCTTCACATTTTATTAAGTCAAGGCATCAGTGGGAACCCTCATCCAAAGTTCTCCCCCTCATAATGAAACATCCCGTAAAAGTAAGGACATTTACATTAGTAGAATCTAGTTTAATTTAAATATATTATCAACTAATTACAGCTCCAGGTCTGTAAACTGAAATAACCAGAAAGGTAGAAATGTTTTAAGTCATATTTTTCCATTATCATAATCCCATGTGGCCAAAAAATCTGATGTTCAGGCTGAAGGTAAGTAGAGGTACTACTGCACAGCAACTGAGAAACAAAGTGGCCACAAGATTTCAGAACCATTTCCTACTCACTAGTTTGCATTTTTTATTTACTGCTGGGGTGAGGGGACAGTGTGAAGATGGTGATATGGTACATAAGAATAGTACTCCAAAATAATAATAAAGCTGTTAATTTCAAACTCTCTCATTTAGTAACATTAATTTCATTTGTTCTCATCATCCGCCTTTATAATGCAGATTCTCTGGTCAAAGTTGAAGAATTTCTGGGTTTAGTATTTTGTTAAAGGAAAACAAGGAAGCAGACATATTTAAATAATTTTGTAAGTAGCTAATAACCTAAACACAGCTGATAGATACGCTGATATCCTTGCTTTAGATATACACAATTAATCTTTCCACTTCCTCCTCCAGGAAGTGTGTCAGAATGGTACTACATTTACAATGAGAGAAGCTACTTACAGTCTGGTCCTTCCAAATTGAGATATGGTATGTCCATTACTCTCATAAGAAATAGCCTAGAAGTAAAATGGAAAAGAACCATTAGCAAATTTCTGCCTGAAGACCTTTTCCTTTTTTTAGTTTTTTTACATGTTTCTTCTAAAGAAGCAGAATAACCATCCCAAACTTATCCCAAGGTATGTTAAAACAAAACAGACCCTATAAGCCCAATCTCTTACCTAAGAGTGAGAACTGGCACCAGTTGTGCCACACACTGTCCCACCTAATTTATCCTCTGAGTCTCAGCAAAAGTGGGAGGTTTTATTAAAAAAAAGGTTTTTTTAACTGGAGTTACTATTATCTAAACAAACTTTTGCCAAGTTCTTGGAATCTACTACTTTTTAAAGCATTCAAATAGTAAGTTTTGTAGGTTTTCATAAAAATAAAGATGAAGTCTACTAAAAACACAACAAAAACTTCTGGGGAGAAGACTAGTTAAGCTTCCCTCCCCCAGGTTTTATCATACTGAGGAAAGCAATACAGTGGCCAACCGCAAGAACACACTTATGACAAAAAATACATTTACCTGAAATTAATTAGGATCAGGTTTTTATTCCCTGAGACAAATCCTACATTTATTTGTTTGGCCAAACAATGATGTCACTAAACAGCACACACACACACACACACACTCCCTGTACACTAAATACTGATTTTGGTATTAAGTGCACTTCAGGTGTGTAACAGAAGTAAGTGCAGCTTGCAGCACCAACTTACACCACATGGATTATGAACACTGAGCTCCAACATAATCCATAATTAAGTATCCATAACTATGGTTCTAGGATTCCTCATCTATCTGCAGAACATTTAAATTAATAAGACTTTTCTGTATGACAGCATGAGCTCTGTATTGAATTAGCTCAATCCATGAAGTTGTGAGTTAGTGTTGTGACAATCAGTGTCATAGCTACATTTCTTTAAAAGCTAAGCAGACCAAGCTAAAAAAATGTTATTTCCTACACTGTTTAGGGACTACCAGATCACACAGTCAGAGGACAGAGATCCATTTCTCAATAAGAACTCTGAGGTATTTTGAGGAAGCTATTTCGAAAACAATTGTTTCTGTGGCAAGTCAAAGAGAATGAGGAGAGGAAGCAGTGGATAAATAATCTCAAGGAGTCAACACTGTTCCTCTGCACTGAGCTAGGATGAAAGTTTTCACAGGTGTCTGGTGAACAGTGCAGAGAAACTGGTCTAGCTGAAAAAAGAAAAGAGATTTTTTTAAACCCAGCTCAGTTTACCAGTCCAGGTCAGTGACTACTTCAGCCACATGTGGCTGCAAGCACAAGAACAGCAACTCTTTATTCCTACAGTGAGAGTGGGAAGTTATTGGTCAAACTACACAAAAACACACCAATCTCCTTTTGCAGTAATTTTGCAAAGAAAAGTAAATGAATATAGAAAAGCCGAGGGATTTCAATGCCAGAGAATATAGCTTCCTAAGAGAAACTTTCTACAAATATAGCACAAACCCAAGTAATTTGTATGGATTTTGGTTTCTGATATCCATTGTATAAAAAACCCTTCTAAGCCAATTTCTGTTTCTACAGACCATGATGCTATTCATTTCAGTAAAACATGGTGTTCTCATTTCTCTACACCACTACACTCGCTACCTCCAGCTACATCAAAAGAATAAACAGCATTCAAACAACCCAAGGAGATACAAAAGAACATTGTCATTACAAGTTTGTGGGGCTTGTGGGTGGGGGCAGGAAGAAATGGAAGAGCCATTGCCCTAAACCAGTCAAAAAATTTCAAACCAACTCAAAAGTATATGAGACAGTAACAGTATCCAAATTATACACACAAGAGTTTAGATACTGCAATGAAGAGTCCCATCATCTCAACTCATAAATGTTCACTGGGGATTACTCAGAGCAGACAAACAGGATTTTTCAAAGATGTTGTATATACAATAAAGCATAAAGATTACAGAAATGCATCTCTGGAATTCTTGCCTTATTGAGTTGTTTATCATATAAGTTACTGCATTATGCCTAAAAGAACCAAACAACCCTAAGGGAAAGTCTGTTTTTAATCAGTTCCACTCTCACAAAAGCCCTAAAACTAAAGATTTTACCTATGTTCATCATTAATCTTATATGAACATTAATATATATCCTGGTCATCATTGTTGAACAGCCAGCCAGGAAGTTCCATAATTCTGCTGACATAATGAAAGACATCAAAATTACTCTTGAAAAGAGAATCACCTTCATTTGAAAGCTAAGTTCATAACAATCAAAGCTTGATTTTTTAAATTTTAAATTTACTAATTTAAATCACATTAGTGACAACCTCATTCAAACAGGAGACATTTCCAAAATCCTAGCAACAACGTGAAAGTTTAATCACTGAACTGTAGTTAAATATTAACATCTAATAAACCAATATCTTGAAATCAAGACTTTATACACAACCCAAAAAATCATGGTCTGTTTTAAAGAACATTTTCAAGACTGTCTGGATAATAGTTCAAACTGAGAACACTGCTCTAAATAGCTGCCTTACACTAAACTCCTCTGCTCAGCTTCTTTCAGGAAAAACTTGTGACACAAGGTATAACTTTCATTTGTTCACCTTACTGTTTGCATGTTGTAGTTTGTGTTTTGCTTGAAGAATATGACTACAGCACAAAGGAAAAGGTTTCCTTGTTCTGACTGCTGCCCACGGCATCAGGTAGAACTTCTGGAGGAAGGAGGAAGAGTGTTTTTTTTCTCCCCAGCAGGAAGAGGGGAAAGATTCTAGACCACAAACGGGAGCCAAGTAGGTGCAGCAGGAGCTGGCTGGCAGCCCAGAGCACACCTGCCAAAAACCCCAGGAGAAACACACTCACCAAGGGATATCAGGGAACTCTGAACTGCAGAGCCCTGGGTGCTACTGCAGGTGCTAAAAACACCACGTGCTGCACACAGAGACCTGCAGGGACTGACTGAACAGAGCAAAACACTTGTTCATTGAAACACCTCACAGCTCTGACTTCTGACATGTACTTAAACATTTTTTTATTCTTTTCTTCAATAAAGAAAGAGTTGTTGTCTTATTCTGGTTTGCTAGTTTTACATTATAAGAGAAAGAAAACTAGCTTGAAAAATACAAGCCTTGGTCTGCTTGCTATAAGGAAAAGGTGAGAGTCTCACCTCTAGGCTCTGACTTAGGTGATGTGGCAGATGTTAGTTAGAATATGGCAAAGCTTCTAAAATTATGCGAAGGTAAGACATGGCAAGTCTTCCAAGTTTCCATTATTTAAAAATAATATATAGCTTTTCTAAAACAAGAAGCTACAAGCTGTCAATAATGGCAGAATGGACAAACACTCTTTTCTTGCAAACAGTAATTTTCATTTCTTACTTAAAAAAAAAGAAAAAAAAAAGGCAGCTGTTCTCCCTACAGTTTGTTAACTCTTCCTTTCTTTGCAGTCAGGCAGTTAACCCTGAAGCTAGAACAGACACAGCAAGCTTCCTCTCACTCACTCTCACAACTTTGAAATGTCACTCCTAGAGGAATGTCACACTTCAAGTACACAATTAATTTGAAAAGCTTAAATTGAAAGTACTATTGTGACAGCTCTAGAAGTTGCTGTTTGTACGGGTTGCAAATATGCATTTCTAGGAAGAATTTTGATTTATTACTGAAAAATTATCCTGCTCAATTGGCACTTACTACTTGGCATGTGTGTTGGTGTTCCTGAAAACAACCTAGTGACAAATCCCATCTTAAAATGAAATTGTGCTGATCAATTCTATCTTCACCTTCACATTCAAACCAAGCAGTCACTGTGGGTCCATGATTCATCTAGGGAATATCTGTAGCATCTGCTAAAATATATGGAGTTACTGCCTCACATGTCTCAGTGTCAAGAGAATCACAGAACTGCTGTCACTATAAAGACATGATTTTCAGAACAATGAAAGGTGAAAGCCACTGATCACAATGATTTTCTCATTTGTGTGGGCCATCTGAAGCTAAAATAATTAATTCTGCCAACTCTCGTATTACAGGTTTGAAAGGATGGAATTTCTCCTGAATTTACACAGACAGAGTAAGCACTAGAATATTTTAAATTTCAACTCATTTTTCTTTATGTTACAGATTGCAGCATCTTTAGACGTTTCCTAAGGTAAAATCTACAGATTAATTACATAAAGGATTCTAGATTCCCCAAGTTTTACTTCAATTTGTTCAAGGAGTTTTTCAAGAAGATCCAATTCAAAAGCAAAATACTGCTTATAGCATCATCCCATAAATCATACATGTATATTTCTTACACCATCTTAAAAATGGGTTACCCAACAATGTCAATACCAATGCTTTGTGTTATTTGGACTGACAATACCACAGGGATATTTTAGTTTTTCCAGACTGCTGAGCACACTCAGTTTTCCCTACCAGTTACTGAGGGTCCTACAACATGAAGAACACCTGACCAGTTTTTCTTCAGTTCCATCACTTCCAAAGCTCACTCCAGAAATAACAGCAAGGCCATTAAAGCAGGCCAGGTACTCTTCAAAGTGTCCTTTCACAGGTCAGCAGAAAGTAAACCATCCTCCTCAAAAGAAAAGGTATTTACTTCATAGCCTCTCCAGCATTACCAGCATGAATCAGAAAGCCAAAAAAACTTCAGTTTAAAGAAAAAATGCAGTTAGCTATTGATTCCATGGCTAGAGGTAGATCTGCTGAAGCTGCTGTTGTACTTTCTTGTTTTAGCAGGTTTTTTATACAACTACTTACTTGTTAAAAAAAGGTTCAATGAGTTTTGATCTAGCAGACACATGGTTTTTCGGAGGACTGAGGAATGAACCTGATGAATGAAGAATAAATTCAGTATGTCATAAGCAGCTACAGAGAGCACCAGGAAGATGGTTTGGAAAAGATTTCACATATACCTAGGAAATTAGCCATGGAAATGAAGCACAATCCAGTAATATAAGCATCATATCCTGCTTCATGGAGTTGTTCAGATGCTGTATTGTAACTTGGAAATCCTTCTGCACTTTCTGAGGGGAAAAAGACATTTATAAATAACTATCAGAGAAGATAAAGATAGTCCTGTATGCTTACCCACAGGCTTATTTTGTTAGAGCATAACATCATTTGGGGAAATTTATACAACTTTCAGAATCTTCAAATTTTCTTAAGTTCTTTAAAAAGCAGGGTTTTTTGCATTTTAAAATTAGAATAGGTTAATAAGATGGAAAGTCTTAAAAAGCCCTTAATCCCCAGACCTGCTCAGCCAAAATGAGCATTAATTGTAAGACAGTGACAGCAGAATTCCCCACAAAGAGTATCTTTTTTTCCTGACTTGCATTTAAGAGAACAGTCTAATTAAAAGCTTCACTATTAACCAGATAGATCAGATTTTTCGAGATATTTAAATGAAGACTAAACTGAGTGATTTAAAGAAGTCTTTATTGACAAATGCACTTGGTGTTTATGCTCTGCACATTCAGCAATATAAAAAAGTCCTGCTCATCTTGATTTTGATTAAGCACTGAAACTTTCCCTTTCAACATACTCCACTCTACAGTATTGCTCTCCCTTTTCTAAATTAGCAGCTTAAGAAAAATTCCAGAACCTTGAGCTAAGCTTGCCCTTTGATTAAATATCCTTCTGTTCAGCTCAAGCAAAAACCCCTTTTTCCTACTGAAAGAACTTCAGTAATTTCTAGAACACACACAACTGTTTGGTGCTGTATAAGTTTTCTTAGTTTTGTTTGTCCAAGTGCCTCCTGTAGTGCTCTGGTTTTGATCTAAAGGACAACCATCAAATGAAAGTTTTGAACAAATTTTAAATTAATCCCCAAAAATCAACCTAAAAGAAAACAAATCCATCATTAGAAGATGATGAAACTGCTGTTCACTGAACTCATCCATTCTTTTCTGTCTAGATTCCTATTAAGTTCCAGGTATACTTCTAAATATAATTGCACTGTATGTACAGTGCCCTCATTTAAAGTCCCTTCATCAAAACACTAAGTATTAGCAGGGAATTTATAATTCAGACCAAGAACAGACATAATCAAAGCATTTCAGGAATAAGAGCATTTTGATATATCCTTACCAACTTTAGGAGGGCTGAATGGAACCTCTTTTAAACGTTTTTCCAGTTCTGCAAGTGATGTATTATTAATGAGCTCCTGCAAGAAAAGCCATCATTAATTGCCAATGTCAAGCACATTTTCCCTGGAAACTGAAATCAAACAGTATCAAATGAGTATTTACTGCTGCCACCTGGTGTTCTCCAAGGACTTACACACAGCCTTAATTCAAACTAACGCACCAGAGGTGTGTCAAGACAAATTTCAGTTACCTTGCCTCACTTGCATCATAAGCATTTATTAATGCTGCTCAGAATTATTGAGGGATTATGCCAAAGTAATATTTCTATTTGTATCTGGTTTCATGCAGGGCACATGTGGCAAGGGAAAAGGCAGCACAAACAGCAGGGCAAATATTCTAAATACTGATCATAATGGTTGAAGGCACTCAAGGTGAGTATTGAAATGTGCTTGCTGACTGGACATTCTTGAATAGTTTTACAATGTAAATAGTGCTGACTTAAAGTAATACATAGACTGAAAGAAGTCTGACAACCAGAGATTTGCTCCTACACATCAACTTAGTTGAGCAGCATCAGTGAATCTACTGATGAATTATATGCATAAAATAAAGAGCCACAAAGATGTATTATAGATTAATTTCTTACTGAAGTTCTTAATCAAATATATGTTGTGAATCAGTACAATGGAAACATGCAGAATCAACAGCCAAAGAAAGCAAAACATGTCACACGATCTTTTCTTAAAGTTGTCTGAGATCTATGAGGACCAGATTTTCTTTGGTTCTCAATCAAGCTTAGCTGTTTACACTCATCAAGTCTGCAGACTGAAAAGTTACCAAGAACTAAGTACAATGAACAAGCTCAAATGATGCATTCATTTGGCATCCCAAAATCAGGGTTTCACAACAACAGGCTAAAAACCCAGTAAGTACTGCTGTAAAATCACAAATATCAAAATGGCTGTACCAAACACAAAATTTGTGGAGGTTTCTTACTTTTCAGAAAGCCAAAGCCTCTATTCTTACCACAGCAGTGTGCAACACCAACCTGACAATACCTACAGGTGTATTCAATAGCACTTCTTTCTGCAATGCTCTGGAGCCATAGAGCTATGCACAAAGAGAGATGCTGCTTCCTCAGCATGTTCTTTAATTAATTCAAGGGCACCCGGGAAAACAAGAGCTTATGAACACTTATCTCAATACTTCTTTAGAGGAATAAAACTCAGGGCGTAAGAGATTTTAAGAGAAACCTGTAATTTTTTTTCCTCCTGCTGACTACCCACTGAGCAAAGCCCACAAGAGAACCTAATGATGATAAAGCATTTTCCCAGACAAATCTAAGTCAGCATTCACAGTACTCTAAGGCTTTGAATATACAAGCAGCTTCCAGATCCTATTTGTTCATGAACAGCACTTTTTTTATCTCCTGAGGGGACATTCTACTTAACAAGAAGAAAATAATCCACTAATCACATTTTACCTAGCAAAAACTCTACATATTTTAGAATCCAAAGCTGCCAAGTTTACCGTAAAACTTCCAACAAAAGTGACAAAAGCCACTAGTAGGAAAGTAAAAATTTGCATTCTCTAAACTCAGTAAGTTTAGATAAGAGGTAAAGAAAAATCAGTTGTCTACAATAAAAGGAGCATCACAGAAAATATTATTCAACATCTTTCTCCACAAAGAGGTATCATTTGTTTCAATACACATGTATTAATGCACTTTGGATCTTCAAATCATTCTGTAATATTAACTTACCTTAAAAGGTTGCGTACTTGCCATCAGTTTAGTATCCAGTAGCCTAGAAACAAAATAAGAGCTAAATAGGTTGAAACAGAAGAATGCCCATTTTGCCAAACCCTCAAAAAATGTTTTAGTGTATTAGCTGGGAAACAGCAGATACACCCCACTGAAAATTACTGTTGGATTTGGAACAGCCAAAACATTCTTTGGCTTTGTTCAGCATGAAAAAGGACAGCAACCAAGGAACAGCAAGAGATGCAAACAACTAGTAGCAAATAAATCTTGTTCCAAATGAAGTGAAGATTCAAAACACCAAACATCATGCCAAACCCAGGAGAATAGCAAGGGTGCATCTTTTGCCAAGAAGTGAACCAACAACACTGCTTTTCTGGAAAAAAGCTACTCAAAATTACTTGAAAAATTCTATTTATCTACCTTGATCCCAATTTCTTTTCCAGTAACAGCTAGGGTACAGGGCTAGGACAAAAAACATCAGCTCCCTGCAACTATACTGAAATGGTTGAAAGTTTGAACTAAGAACTTACCGGGGAAAGACACATGATGTTACTTCCTTGAACTCACTTAGGTCCTAAATTTAACATGAAACCAGAAGATAAAATCCAAGTCAGTGAACTGTTTAGTCTCAGGAGGACAGAGAGCAGTAGCTGCAATTATCCAAACAGCCTCTAAAAGTGAGCTACAGCAACTGAATTCTCACTGCAAGAGATGCGTTTGTCAGCGCTACCATAGACACCACCTGCAATTACACACAACTACAGACTACGTATTTCTGATTTGTGTCATTAGTAATGAAATGTTCTCTCACTGCCAACACCTTATCCTATTTTACACCCTAGGCTACTTCTGATCCAGCCCAGTTAACAGTTCGTAAGTGTTCCCAGCATTTAGTATTTCAATGGAATATAAGCAGTCACTCCAGGTATGCAGGGACTGCCTACAGGTTTAGATCTGCCAAGGGTCAAAAATACAGGAACTACTGACAATTGCTTACATTCCAACAACATCCAAACTGGTCCCAAACTTCTTTTTCCCATCTTAGGATCAAGTCTTTCCCAAAAACACCATGTGAGCCATCCTTCCAATGAAACATTTGGCTTCCTCAGACAACGGTTTTGGTGCCAATACACTGCTTAGTTTAACTGAATAGTCCAGTCATGAACTGTTAGAACAGCCCTGCTGCCGTGTAAGTGTGCTCCCTCTAATTATTCTGACATTATAACTCTTCATCCCAGGGAACATCTTCCTGCTACAAGACTGCTTATCATTTTAGAAAGTGTGTACTATATTGTTTAAAACCACACATTCCCATTTTGTAAACTGCAAAGGAGAAAATGCCACATAATTGTGCTCAAGCTCCATACCAGTATCTTATAACACGTCAGTCAGTCAAATATACCCAACATAAGCAAAAACCACAATTCCACTATCTGATTTGAACCTTTTAAAAATGTAAAGGAGAACAATCCAACTAAACTTTCTACATAAATATTTATGACAATAAGGCCACAAGTACCAAACAGATTTTTTTTAAAAGACTTTTTGATACTTGTTCACAGGCTGACCAATTCTTCCATTCAGATGAAAGTGTGGAGATAATATTAAAAGACAAATACATTAAGGCATTTATTTCATCATCTGAACACTCAAAAGATTACTTACATCAGGTAGGGGGCAATAGAACTGATGTATGGTGTGCATAACATCCAGCAGCATGTTGTGCCCAATAACAAGCTTGTCCTGTGAAAATAACGTTAAATGTCTGGTACATTTCCAGTCCTGGCCATGGCAAAGGGCATTGGTGAAAACCCCTATCCCAGCTGCCAGCACATGGGAACAATTACACATCAAACCTCCCCATCTGCTCTCTGCCTGCCCCACACACTCCTTCATTCTCTCAGAGCAGCCACTCCTTTTTCCTCTACTCCCACCATTTATCACAGGCTTTCACAGCAGCTTCATATGGTGAGTAGATGCACTAGAAAAGCTACTTACAACTTGGTTTCCAAATGTAATCTACTTAAGACTGAAGTCAAGGCATTTCTCTGTCCATCACCTTTTAATTTACTTATACAACAAACACACAATATATTCCTTATGGTTATAACATACAGTAGTTATTAAGCGCATGTCTGGCTTCTCACAGTGCAGAACCTTTCATGCCAGATGCTGTACAAGCAAGCTCTTTGAAAAAGCTCAAGCAGTTTCCTAAAATGTTAATTTTGATTCACTTGACATGATAACAGTCCTTCTTTGACAGCCTTTAACTGCCAAGAAAATAAAGGAAAAAAACCCAAAATATTTTCAGAACAGAGAAAGAAAAACTGACCAAAGCTTATTTACGTAAGAGCCCTAAGAAATTGCTATTCTTGACTCTTTCAGATACTAAGATTCTTCATGTCATTCTTTAGTTTGAGCTTACTTAACCTACTACACTCAACCACTGTAAAACATGAAACAACATAAACTTAAAATGCCACTTTGACTTATATTTCATCTTCTCTTCCAAAATGTAACAGCAAAAGAATCCTTTTTTTGAATTATTTATTTTTTCTTACAAATAAAAGTAGGTTAAAAATCACATTAACTTACAGAATTAGCAATGGCATGAACAACTCTGGAAAATCCTACAGCATCATTCAATTCTTCCTGTAAGAAAGATTCTGGCATTAGTGAGACACAAATACAAATACTGCCACAACTGTACCTGCAAACTGCCAGATGCCCCCAGTTTGCCTCAAACTGCTTCTCAGACATAGCCAAGAACAAACCATGAAGGAAATGTCAATATTTGCAAGACCCAAAAGGTTAAAGCAGGATCCTGCTCACAGAATTTCCATTTTCTATGTAGCTCTAGTTCACTGTCAAGCAGGATGAGCCACAGGCTGCTGTCCTGGGTTGCCCAAGCAGCCACTCTGCCCTTTGCTCACTCCCCTCACCCGAAATTCAAAGGCAGACAATAAGATTTGTGGATAAGGATAATGAGAGCCCATCCCCTCCAGCCTCCTTGCTTTTGGGGGAGGGTGGGAGGGAAAGCCTTGGCACTGTGCAAGTGCTGTTCAGCAGCAGACAAAACACACGGATGGTATCACTGGTGTTTGAGCCACAAAGCAAAATACAGCCAAATACAGACTGCTGCAAAGAGGGAAAACTTCTCCCCAGGCAGAGCAGTAACAGCTGCAGTCAGTTCATTGTCAGCACACGATCCCAATAGTGCTCAGCAGCTCTGACACTGCAAACAGCTCACAAGGTATTACAATTAACCTACATATTTTCAGCTGCACTTTTTACATACATTGTTACATATGCAACAGGTTGAATCCTGATTGTCACTCCTATTAAATCAGCCCATACTTTCATGCTAACACAGATTGAGGAAGAAATATTCTTCATTATTTATATAAACAAAACCAAGGAGAAACATTAAAATGTGCAACTCACATTATACAACACTGTAGTTGTATAAACTGACTTTTGATTAATTTGGGGGGTTCTGACTACAGCATAAACTGCTCTGTAACAGATTTTTCTTTCTCAGGTCTATGGAAGCAATTTCTGCCTTGTGTTATGTGTCTTTATTCAACCAGAACTAAAATTCAATAAAAACATTCACTGTTAATTTAGTTCATCTCTGAATACTGCTACTTTGAGCAGGTAATACCCCCACTAAAAGCCCTACTGTAGTAGTAAATTGCTCCCAACCTGCCTTCTGGATAAAGAGATGTCATATTAATTAATGTCACTTTAGATATCTCTTTTCCTCTTAAAAGGATTTCTGCACAGAAGTATTGTTTGTTCCACCCAAACTGATTTTATCTTGATATATGAAAGCACAATCACAGGAGTTTGATCAGGAACTCCCACAATTCAAGTCTTATGACCTCCTGAAATTTGCATCACTCAGTAAGCAAAATAAAAGTCTAATAAACCGTGAGAGTGGCTGAATACACCAGGTGTGACCTCCTGGTCAGTTTGTTACCACAGCAGTAGTGTACAGTGTGGGTCTTTCAAGAAATGACACATTCACTGTGCAGGACACTAACTCAGGCAGCCAAGAGCAAGCAAGCTTTCTAAGAGAAGGGGAGACTGTGAATCTAAACCATATAACAACTTGCTCAAGAATTTCTACAAGAAACTGATGTTTCCTCTTACTGGGACACACTTCTGTGAGAGCAGAGAGTCATATAAGGAAGTAATCACTACTCCAGAATATCCATTCAGTATTCCACAAATTCTGATTTTTAAAAAAATTTTAGAGTGACTTGCAACTCTTTTTGCTCTCTTGCAAGGCCTAAGTTATCTGGTAGAATTTATAAAATCAAACTCAGCTAGCCACAGCAAACCAAAGGCAAACAATACCAAACCCTATCCTGCATTTTTGCATTGCTGAGTGAAGTTGGAGGTTCTCACCCTTCCCCTCTCACACAAACTAATGGAATTGAATTTATTTACCTGCTCTTTTGCTTGTTTCTGCTGCTCTCTTCTTTTTCGTTCCTCTTCATCTACCTTAGTAATAACAATATATCTCTCCTTCTAAAACAAAAAATGTATAGTTTGAGGAATGACTCTGAGAAGTTTAGATTTAAGGCTGCTGCAAGTTTCTGTAAATTTACATTGTAAAGAAAACTGTCATACCTCAGCAGCAGTTACTTGGCAACACAGCTGTTTCTATTGTAGGCACCACATTATCACCTACTCCCAGAAGCCTATTTTAGAAAGCTGTATTTGCTTCATCCACCAAACCTAATTTTTCCTAAACCTTTTTACTCCTCAAAAAAGATTATCAACATTTCCTTGTAAATAGTTTGTTTCAAATACCATTTGAAGCAGAGATCTATGCTGGGAAGTGAGGCCACTGCACATGATGCTGCTGGTTTTCCCCTGAGATC
Organism: Geospiza fortis; assembly: GCF_000277835.1. Classification (NCBI taxonomy): domain Eukaryota; kingdom Metazoa; phylum Chordata; class Aves; order Passeriformes; family Thraupidae; genus Geospiza; species Geospiza fortis. Next base: position 6,945,730 of record NW_005054319.1, read on the forward strand.
ACAACCTGCTTTTCACTAATACTGAACATCAGACCCACTGTATTTTAAAACACCTTTTAGTATCCATTTAAAAAGTAATACTAAGCCACACAAATACATGCCCACACTCCATATGTTGGTCAGATAGAAATTAGTTCACTGTGTTCAACTTAAAATGCTTTGAATTTGCATAAAAAAGCTCAAGTTAGATCTAAAAATCAGGAGAGATGGTGAAACTGAGAAATACAATTTTCTTTCAACGGATCAAATGTTAGAGGCAGTAACAGGCCTAGCTACCTTATCTGACTCCAGAGTTTCCACGTGGATACCTTTTGGATACCTACATCAAAACAAATGAAAAGTAAATATTAATAGTTATTCACTCGGCCTTAGCATATTGAAACCACAACAGTAATTTAGTAATTTCATGTTTCATTATTTCTGTAAGTCTTAGGCATAAAAGAACCATTACACCTTTCTTTTTAATTTTAATAGTGCAACATTTGAAGCAATAGGCTAGTTTAACTGGCCTCCTTACATTACCTAACAGTAACTGGCACTGACACAATTTCCCATGCTATTGTTGTGGAACCTGTAATTTTTTATTTTGGTGATAGTAAGTAAACATCATGTAGATATTTCATCACAATCTAGAATCTTTGCTTTCAAGAAATCCAAAACAAGAATGCTCTCATTTACTTGCAACCCCAAGACAACTTCTTTGAAGATGGCATATCTATAATACATCATTTATTTGAGGACTTACTAACAAACCCTGAACTTTCTGCTACCAGTAGATTTTAGTAGGAATTATTAACTCAGATGTCATCACCTCTGCTACAGGATTGCATCACACCACTACAATCACGTTTAATTTCCAAAATAACACCATACACAGAGCATCCAACTGATAGCAAAAGTAAGAGAATATTGCCTTTTCCTGCTTAACCAGTAGCAATTACTCTAATAATCTCATTATAATAAACTAACCACAACTGCACAACCACTTCAGAACCAGCAAGTTTCCTTGGCCTCTGGCTACTCCTAAAATTAGTACTGGAGAGCACACTCCAAACACTGTTGTGTCCTTTCCACCCTGACTCCTCACACAGTTTTGATCTCCATCTCACTTATGAGCTGCCTCATGCCACAAACCTTGGGTGTATCAAAACACTGATGCACAAGAGAATACTTCAACAGAGAAAACGACCTGTGAAGAGGTCAGGACACAAGGGCAATCAATAACTTCATTCTTCTGCTTTAATTAGCTCCATGCTACCTTCACAGCTTGGCTTTCTCTCTCCAATACACACACACAGTGTACACAGCTGTGCTCTCATAAAGCAACACTACTGAATGTTAAAAAAACACAAGAACACAGTCTTCCATCCACTCAGGGAAGATGTAAGGATAAGTATCAGACAAACATCAAGCTACATGCTACAGAAAGCTATAGACCTGTTAAAAAATGACACTGAAAAACTGTTGAAAACACAACTGCTTTTTTTCAGATTAGTTCTCAAGCTCACTTCTTGAGATCCCATTTTCTAGAGAGAAGCTTTATTTTATCTGCTTCCAGTGGAAGTGACAGAGTGCCAGATTCAGTGCTGCAACACTGAATTAACTAAACATACAAAAAAAGACTTGCATATTTTCCACATCTTACTACTGCAGTCAGAACAGTGAAAACCTTACTCTAAAACCTTGGAGTTTCCCCTAAGGCCTTAAGAGATAGATTTAGGCAACATACAAAGTTATCAGAAGTGCTTATGCTTGGCATCCAACAGAAAATTATACCCATACCAGTACCAACCACAGAACTGCTATTTTTTCAGTTAAAGCCCACAATCTGTATAAGCACATGCCCTTTCTGCTCACTAAAAACCTAGCATGCTGCATTTGTTATATAATTCTAGGCTGTGCTGTTCTATTCAGCGATTCTACATAGGATAAAACAAATACTAAGCTTTAATATCTAAATTAATCATCACAAATAAGTTTAATGTAATTCATCTTCAGAACATTACAGAAGTCTTCTTTTAAAGGGAAAAATAAAGTCTAAATCAATCACGTCAAAGTAAAGTAGAGATATCTTACCCAGATTTCTTATCAAAAGTACTAAAAATATACAGTAAGGCAGTATTAGCAGTAACTTACTTCCAGCTCAAGGTCTGATAAATTAATTTCCTTTGAAATCTAAAACCAAAAGACAATCATGTTACTAATAATCCTTTCACAGAGTGTCTCCTAGGAATGATTTCCAGTTTAAGCTGACTCTAAGTGTTCATTTGTAGAAAGATTTTCAAAGCAAGAGTCACTGCTAGCAGAACTGTAGGCCAGGAAGAGATTTACTGAATTCTGATGTTCAGCTGCCAAACTGTAAAGGCATTTACACCATGTTTTAAAGTTACCCATGTATCTTCTCATCAGAGAGTATGCTGTAGTCATGGTCACTCAACACAGATACAGTGATGGGACCTTATCCCCAGCTTCACCATGTTCTACTATTCCTAAATTTGTTTTAAAATTTTTTTTAAAATAATCATACTCTTCAAATATCTAGTTTCCAAAGCTAAATAGAATTTTGGGAAGGAAACCTACTTAAAACAGTCACACACTGCCAACTGTGAACAACCAATAGCTCAACAGATTTTAAAAGTTTCTTTATAAAATGCATCTGGATCACTTCAGCAGTAACAAAAGGCAGCTCACACATACAGGACATTTCTTGACTATACTTAAAATATTTTGCCACTACATGCAGCAGTTATGGCTCAAAATAAATTACACCTGCATACATTACCACATATTCTTAACATTCAAAAATTAGTCAAATGTAGATTTTGCTAAAGTTAACTCAAGTAAACGTATTCTTCCCTGTCACTCCCCTAATTCTATATGACCAAACAAAAAAAAATTTTAGAAGAAATGCAATTTCAGAAACTGACCCTGTACATGGCTCCAGCTCCAAACTTTCACTTCCTTCATTCTTTAATAAGTCTTCTATCTGTTCCCTGGAAGAAACAGATTATTTGCTTCTGTATCTACTATTTTATTTTTTGGAAGTTTACAGCTCTCTCCAAAAGACAAGAAAATGCTTCATAACAAAAAGTGCAGCATTTATAAACAGTGAAATAATAGAAATGTGAAAATATCACTACTGTTCACATTTTAGTTTTAAGTTCAGAGGGTATTAAACAGGGTTACTTACACTACTTTCTCTACAAATTTTTTCTGATCTTCAGGAATTGTTACAGGGCACTTTGTGGAATTAGGAGAAATGTATGACAGAGATCCTGCACCATTGGCTTGAGAACGTTTTTCATCATACTGTTCCCTTAGCTGTCTCTCTTCTTCCTGATTTAAATACGGAATTCCTAACAAGAAAAGGAAAAGCTCATCATAATTGGAGACTAATCAGGGATGCATAGGGCTTCAAGTATTTGCCTCTGTTACATCCCTGCAGACTGAAAGCAAACCCTTTCAGTGATTCTTAGAAAGGGAGTTACTATCAGCACAGTAGAGTGGATAAGAATAATTCAAGAACTTCATTACATGTTAAGACAGTATCATGGATGGCAGCCTTTTTTCTTTTGCAGAAAACAATGAAAGGTATCATCACAAATTTTGCAGGCATTGAAAGAAATTGAAAACAAACCAAAACAACTCACCGTTGCGAAAAACTTTATTAAAATCAAATCCTTGGTTTGCTAAAAAATCTATACTTGAACTCTGCAACAAGAGAAAAAGGCTTTACAATTGGCAGAAGTAGCTGTGGCATCAGTTAAGTTATTTTCACACTCTTTAAGAAATTATACAAAGTCCAAAGCCAAGAACAGCCAAGTTTGTGACCCTAAAGAAGCCACTGAGAGTTTAGGCTCTGCTACTATTCTTATTGATTTTCAACTTCCATAAGGTACAAGAACCATGAATATGGTAAAGGACAAAGATGAAAGAACAAATCACGTGGAGAGAGGAAACGAAAGAAAGCAAAATGGGGTTCAGGAGAACAGACATGAGACCAGAAAAATGTTGGCAATTGCCTAGGAAGCAGTGAAAGCAAGATAAGCAGATGAGAATAAAGGATTAAAAAGGCAAGGAAACTGGAAGTTCAATGAGAAGAGAAAAAAAAATAGAATCATCGTGCCAAGTTTGGAATATTATCTCAAATTCCAGAAATCACACACAGAACAAGATTTAAAAACTAAAGTCAAGGATATTCCCTTAAAGCTCCATTTTTGGGATTGCTCTTAATTGATGCTTATTTATTTTATAAGAAAAAAACCCAAACCCAGAAACTTATGTTTTTCTACCTTTTAAGCTAAAGTTTGTTTCAGGTATACCTTAACCAAATAAAATTAAACTGTTTTTCTACTAACCTGACAGACAAACTTGACATCTGGTGAATTTCTGTTAAAGGGTTTTGGAAAAATATAGAAATTAAATGACTTCATTATATACCTGTAGAAAAGATGAATTACATGTCAATACAGCTTGTCAGTATTTAGAAAATCCTCAATTAAGAAAACAAGAAATAAGAAAATAACATACTTTTCTTCTGTGTCATCATATTTAAAAGTGCAAAGGCCAAACTGAAAGAGCAAAAAATCCATGGAATGCTGTAAAAGAAAAGAAAAATTTTGCATAAGAATGAAACAAGTACAGATTTAAACATAACCAGGGTGCATCCTCATATGATTTTTCTCCATTTCAAAATAAAGTGAATCTTCATAATCAATGTTCATTTCGCTGGTAATTTGAAAGTAAACCAGAGTTCTTCTGCTAGTTTTCATCCCCATTAAATCCTCTTACTATCGGCCCAAGATGACTTTAGTACGCAGTTCCATTCCACAAAGAGACAAGAACTGAGGGAAGTTCCATCTGTCTTTCCTCCTGTTGATCACACAAACAAGATGCTGCACCAACAGCAGCTTCAGTTTTCATTTTACTCCATGTAAAGACTTTACCTTTTTAAGTTTCTGATACCTTTCTTCTGGAGTGTCAAAGCCATTTGTTAACGCACTAACTGAAGGCCCATCACTGATCCCTAAAAAAGCAGAACATATTTTGCTTTGAGTAAGCTTTTCAAAATTAACCACAGCAAACAAATGCAACAACTGGCAACTGCTTTCACTTAAAAGTATGAATTACAATTATTTAATTTGAAAAAAATACTACTGCAATAGGCCACTCATTTTAATAGGGGCATTCGAGAAGTAAAACTCTTCTGCAAAAGCTCTGTCATTCTGGCTCCTATTCAATATGTCAGTAGCGGCCCAAGACCTACCAATACCCTAATGTAAATGGGCTTTACAACACAATGCAGGATCAAAGCCAAACTAAAAATGGGAAGAGTGTTGCCCAGAGATTTATTGAATAACTTAGTCACCTTAAGCAATACGCGACAACTGTACTTCCACAAACACCACATGTAACAAAACCTAGTCTCATCAGTGAACCGAACTCTGCATCCCAAAAGCGAAGTACCGACTAAAGCATCTCTCTGCTGCACGTACCCTCAGGGTTTCACAAGCACACACGTTCTAAGCGCTGCCTTTCCCTGTCCAAACACTTGCAGGATCTCCCTCCCATATCCCAATCCATTGCCTTCATGGCACACATAACACCTTCTGGTTTTTTTACCTTGAGCTGCAACAACTATCAGTTGTCACGTTGAAAGATTACTGTGGGAGCACAAGCATGACATGTATCTGACCAAAACCTTGCTATCGCACATGTAACAGGTGGTTTAATCACTTTGCGGTAGCTCAGCTTTAGCTTTTTCAAGCCAACCCTCAGACACATCACAGGAGCGAACTGAGGCACCGAGGTCAAACCACCTCCCCTCAGAGAGTGCCAACAGTTCACAATGACAAAACAGGGGCAACTGTACCTGAAAACTCTCCATCGATGGCCAGGAAGTCCGACTCTTCAATGGCTTCATACACTTTGTTTAGATTATCCTTAAAATCTGCGGGTAAAGGGTTAAAACACACTTGAGACTACAAACGACATCCTCCGGCATCCCGGCGCCCCTCAGGGCCTGCCCGCCGCCCCCTCAGCCTCGGGGCCGCGCCTCCCCGCCCAGGGCTGCGCCTCATGGGCGAGCGGGGCAATGGGGACCCCTTCGCCATGAAGGAGAGGCTGAGGCCGGAGCTGCCACCAGCCCAGGGCAGAGGCGCCGGGACACCGGAACAGCATAGCGCCAGCAGCACAGAGTTCGGGACGCAGGGCCAGGTTGTCACTCACTGCTCCTGATCACCTCCATGCCGCG
>NW_005054319.1:6952015-6954296 GCF_000277835.1 Geospiza fortis
CCGCACCGCCCTGTCCGCACCGCCCGCGGGCTCGGCGCCGCCAGCTTCGAGCGGTGCTTTCTGTAGCTTCGCTTGTGCTCCGAGCGGGCCGCAGGACCGGCGTGGCTGCCGGGGGGAAGGAAGTCTTACACCAGCCGCGGTTCTGCGGCGAAATGTCATGGATGTGGGCCTCGCCCTCAAAGCCAGAAATACGAAACTAGCAGCAGCCAGGAAGAGGGCATGGGACTCTGCCTAGGAGACACCGGGAGGATGGTGGAGAACTGCTAGCGACGGTGCCTTAATGATGATAATTCCAGGGCAACCGGAGGCAGTGCCGTATTACAGAAGGAGCGTTCTCCTGTTTGATGGCTCGCTGTAGAGAGCAGCAGGATGGGCCCGCAGCGGCGCCGTGCCAGCAAGAGCTGCCCCGGAGAGCAGGTGCTGCACAGGGACGCAGGGCAGGAGCTGTGGGCATGGGCGGCAGAAGAGTTCAGAGTTTGTGCTGCAGGGCTGGAGTTCACACGGCTCATAAAGCATCTTTTCCAGAATTCCAGCAGAATGAAAGCAAATGAAAAATTCTCCACAAATTGTACAGGGTAATTTCTGCATACAGAAAAAGATAAATAATTATGCAGGATGTAGTGGAGAGAGCTTTTAAAGATTCTTGAATATTAAGCTTTGCCTTTTTAGTATAAGCAGTTTATTCAACAGACATTCCCAGTAAATCATCTAGTATGGTTAAATGGCTCCCAGTAAGATGTTAGTTAAAATGGCAGAGATGTTTTCATTTTGCAGTAAATTGGCTGAAGCCCAAAATTTTCATGTTACTCCTCACTTTTTTAAGATGCATTGTACACTTTCTAGTTAAAGTGTTCATGGCACTTTAAAGTGGTTGATGGCTGTTTTAGAAGCCTGACATTTTCCCAGAAGTAGCTGACAAATCTGGGAACTCTTTGCTTCCCTCACCCACAAAATAAACTGCAAGTCAAACAGTTAGGTACTGTAATTAAGTACTTCAATAGGAATTGAAGCACTATGTCTTACAGATTAGACATTTTTTTTACTTCAACAAGTGTGTATTGTTATGTAAGCAGAAGGAGCACCTAAAATGAGAGGGCAATACAAGCAGTTAATTCAAGATTCAATGGCTTTTTATATGTCAGAAGTTTTATAACTGGAACAGAAAGGCCATGTTTTCATGTCTGCTGCACAGACTATCAAACACTTGGATGCTCTTTTACTTTACTAAACACTGAATGTGAAACTAAGCGAAAAGACACAAAAAAGTGGTAAAAAACTCTACTGTAGAACACGTATTTTGGGCTGCATTTTCACCTTGCATACCAAGGTAGATCTAGATGCACTTCCTCAGATCTAGAAGGTTGAATTCTTTCATGCTAAAGATCTGTTGATTGGTTCTCTGGGAAAAAACTGGATGAGAGAGAAAACAATGAGAGACTATTTTCTTTCTTGGAATAGGCTGGAATAATTAACTGAAATGTCATTTGAACTGGACTTGTAGTTTGTATCAAACTGAAACAAAATCTTAAAAGAAAATGACCCTGTTTTGAACAGTGGGAAAAATACATAATCTCAGAGGTATACTTTAAAAATTCACAGAATCAATTAGGTTGGAAAAAAACTCTGGGATCATTGAGTCCCACCTGTGACAAACACCATCTTATCATTTAGACCATGGCACTCAGTGCTTTGTCCCGTCCTTAAACTCCTCCAGGCATGGTGATTCCACCACCTCCCTGTGCAGCCCATTCCAGTGTCTGATATCCTTTCCTAATGCCCAACCTAAACCTGCCCTGGTGCAGAGTAAAGCGAACTCCTGTCACTCGTTCCCTGGGAGAAGAGGCCCATCCCCACCTGGCTACAGCCTCCTGTCAGGGCGTTGTAGAGAGTGAATCAAAATTTTTTGGACTAGTCAAAAGAATTTCTGTAAGGGAACAGAGACTGATAGAAGTAATTGTGCATGTGTGGACTGACTCTTATGTGGTAAGAATAGTCTCTGTGCACGATGCGTTAGCACTGCAGTAAAACTAGCACCTGAAGTCTCATTTACTCCTAAGATTACACCTCGAATCTCCACTGTAAAATCAACCTTGAATAGTTTCTGCGAAGGAATGCTGCCTGGGTGCGTATTGTACCGTAAGCAAGCGTACCTCAGTTCTCACGAATACAGAAGTGTGTATTCCCAGAAATGGGAGTGTAGCAGTGCTCATGTCCGGTGATAACGCTTGAAGTAAAAGGCGAGCGGCGGCGGTGTTGGCTGGCGGCCGTGCTGAGGGAGGAG
>NW_005054319.1:6954325-6971029 GCF_000277835.1 Geospiza fortis
TCGGCCCGGGGCTGCAGCTGGAGCGCCGCGGGGCCCGAGCGTGTGCCGGGCATCGGGCTGGGGCCGCCCCCCCCGGTGCGACCGGGAAACGCCGCGGGCCCGGACCCGGACCCGCAGTGCTGCGCCTGAAGAAGCAGCGCGGAGTGCAGGAAACTGGAGCTGGGAAGAGACTGGAGAGGAGCTGGGAATCATTCTGCTGCTGCCTCTTACTTGGCGCAAACTGAGCGGTGAAATATTTTTCTGTATTTTCCACAGAAAACCTCTTGCCTCTGTCTTTCAGGAAAACTAGAATGTTTTTAGGTGCAAAATCTTGTCTTTATTTCTCTTACAAGTGCTGTTTCAGGTTTTAGGAAGCCAACAGCCTGTGCTTTGCCATGGAAATACAGGTTTGGAAGTCTAAGGATTCTAATTTCACTGTCGGTTTCTGTTTTTGAACTTGGGCTTTTTTCGTAATTTCTGTTCTTTACCTGCTTGCGTGTTTACCTCTTCGTGCTTGATCTGGGTGGCAAGTTGGTAATTCAGTGTAAGCAGGAGCCACAAGGTGGAGAGTGTAATCGTGTTTTGGTTTGGTAGTGTCTGAGAAGAAAATTGTCTAGTTCTTGGTATCTTCTAACATATCATGAGTGATGAGTGAATGATCTGGATCAGTGTTTTTCTTAAGAAATATACTGCTGACTAAGAGAATGGAGTAGAAACATCAAGCAAATATATTTTTTGTAAACTTGGAACCGTCTTAAACTCTTATCTGTGCATTTTCTGTAATGTTAACAAAGTAACTACAAGTAAAGTTAATGTGGAGTTTAGACCTTGGCTGACAAGGTGTGTACATCAATCCCTTATGATTCTGAAGCATATGACTTGGTGGATCAAACTTTTTTTTTTTTAACATTGCGCAGCAATGTCTAGCATTGACCTCTGTTGGTAATGTTTTATTCCATATGCTCTGAAAGAAGAGGGATGAAGTGAATTAGCTCATTACATTATACTGGTATTTTATTTTTGTATCCACTGATTATACTTTTAAATTATGTTTTCTTTGACTGGTTTCTTGTACTTTGATTAAAGCTACTGTCAAAAGTCATAGTGAATCATAGTGAATTATTTGTTTCACTTTCATGTATTTTATAAAATGGGAGAAGAAAGCATAGGGAGATTGAGCCCAGCTATTTACATCTAGAATCTGCTTTTGATTGTAGTTGGCAATGAATATATTGTTGAAAAGGTAGATCATGTTTCATTTTGGGGAGGGCTGAGTTACTTAAAAAGTTTAAAACCATCCGAGTGTCGAAAGTATCGCAATGATAAATCACATTGCTTACAATTCTAAACTTCTATAATAGCTGTTTTCATGTTGCTTTGCAGAAGTAGTGCCTTACCTGGTTTGAAGATCTAAGAGAGCTTTCTGTTTGTGTAAAGCATAAAGGAAAATGGAAGAAGGTGAGACTTTACGAGGGGAAACAGAGAGGGCAGAAGTTGAACCGTGTGCTGCTCCTGGCCTGGGCCGGCAGATATCAGTCAGTGAGTTCCTGTGCCACTGCTGCTACGACATTCTGATCAATCCCACCACCCTGAACTGTGGGCACAGCTTCTGCAGGCATTGCTTGGCCTTGTGGTGGGTGTCCTCCAAGAAGAATGAATGCCCGGAATGCAGAGAAAAATGGGAAGGATTCCCCAAAGTCAACATCCTCCTCAGGTAGGTGAATTATTTTGTGAATGTCTTTTTTACATAAATGAAATCACAGAAATTAGCCGTCTGGTTTCTTGAGTTTGCTGCAGATATAGATAATTGGTAATCTGAACTGTCACAAAGAAATTTAAATCCTAAAGACTTTGATTGTGCACTTGTAATGAACTGTTCAAGCACACAGAATTAAGGGGCAGGGTTGGTTGGTTTTGTTTCCAGGTTTGTTTCGGGGAGGGGTTTCCCCCTCCCTTCTACATTTTTTGGGAGATGGAGAGGCAGGATCCTCAGTCTTCTAATATAGCTGGTTGTTTTCTAATAATTCTGAGTTAGATTGATCTTGCATAGTTGTGTAGCAATTTCTGTAATAGGAATTATTTATTGAAAGAAGTGTGATAATATTGCAGAAAAAAGTTAAAAACATCTACTTGCTGTCTTGAATTACTCCCAAGTGGTTTTGTTAATAATACTTTATCTGGGGTTAATAATGTTTAAATAGATAGATGGTAGGATTGATGGTAGGCTTTTATGTTGTCTTTTAATAATAGAGGCTTGCCAGTGGCACGCTGAATTCTAATTTTATATAAGAAATAACTTGGGACTTATGTGATATTTTAGCTTTAGAAGCTAAGGAAAATTGTTTTTTGGCAGTGATTGATAAAATTTTAAGTTTACTAAGCTTTAATAACTATTTTTTCTTGCTTTTAAGTCTTTAGTAAAGGCTGGAAAACAAAAATCCAATAATTACTCCCTTTTCTGAATATTAAGCCTCAATGGTTACAGTATAATGACAAATATTTTTCCTATTAGGGATGTTATTGAAAAGCTATTTTCTGATGCCATTGAACAAAGAAAAGAAGATATTCAACAGAACAGTGATGTAGCACGCAGCTTAGCAACTTTCCAAAAGCATGGGAACGACCAGATGCCTACAGTTCCAAACACAGGAAGAATTAATCCTCGAGGAGGGTTTTTCTCAGGTGTTCTGACAGCTTTAACTTGTGTAGCAGTAAGTTTCATCTATTTGGTTTTCCCTATTTGCTTCCTTAAGCATGCAATCAAATGTTCTTAAATTATATGCATAGTAAAAACATTGTCAGCACAGAAGAGACTCCAGCTGGGCAGAGTAAGTAAAGTGGCCTTCAGAGCTGTCTGTCAGGAACTGCAACTGCAGTGAACAGCAAATGGCAGTTAGTGGGTAAAACTTCAAAATACTTTCTTAAAACCTGAATGTTCTAGTCTCCATGAAATGGAAGACTCTACGTGTGGAGCCTCTTATTGTGTGTTTATTTATATCATTCATGTATTTGCTTTGCAAGTAAAGGATCTTTATTTATCTTTGTAGGTAGTTCTACTTGGCTATCACTGGAGTAGCAGAGAATTTGAAGATGATCTTCTTGTCCACAAGCCTGTTGCTAAGTGGACTGCTGAGGAAGTGATACTGTGGCTGGAGCAGCTGGGCCCATGGGCTTCACATTACAAAGAAGGATTTTTACTGGAGAAAGTAAATGGAAGGTGAGAGGCCTTGTGGTCAAGGACAACTGTTATGTGATTGGACTGTGACAGATTCATTAGGGGTGGCTTATTGTGAAATGACCATACTATGTGACATAGATTGTGGGAACATTCTGTTGATGTATCAGAATAAATTTCAGAAGAAATTTTAACAGTTGCTGTTAAAAACTTTTAGTAGTAGATACTTAGGCAGCTACCTGAAAATTTTCTAAGAATTTTTTAAAATGCTCATAATGCAGACTGAAGTGATACCAAGAGTAAAATTCTACTGATGTATTATCCACCCCTTGCACCTTTCCTTTCTTGTGGATATGTGCATGTGCTATATGCATATGTGTTCCACCCAAGAGCCATGCTGAAAGCAGGCAAGAGGAAACTGGAAAAGAAGGAAATTTAAAACCCAGGCTCTGAGATGCAGTTGGCATAGAACACTTGATAGGCAATGTAATGATGATCTTTTAAAGTCCCAAAATTTGCCAACCCAAAGTATTCTCTGATTCTTTAACCCAAAAGGTGCTACCTTGTATCTTATTGTTTCAGTATGCAGCTGTGTGTTTGTTAGTCATCTTTTTTGGTGAATAGGCACTGTTTACCTTCTTAATTCTTCTGCTTTTGTAGACTCCTCCTAACATTGACTGAAGAGGATTTCACCAAAGAGCCTTACAGTATAGAGAACAGTAACCACAGGAGAGCTATTATAGCAGAACTGGAATGTGTGAAAACTTTAGGTGTTAAACCACCACAGAACCTTTGGGAATATAAGGTAAATTTTAAATAAAGTGTGTCATGTATATTAATTATTTTTAAAGTAATACCTTTAAAAGAAGATTCTCTTAAAACCAAGAAGATTCTCTTAAAACCAGGAGGAGTGTTAAAGTAGTGGAATTACCTGTGTAAAAACTGCTCAGTTTAGTGACCTGTTGTATTTGAAATAAAAGCCCTTTGAAAACTGATTGTCAGAAAATCTAAGAAGTGGCATGTCCCTTTCATATTATTTTTTTACTGATTGAAACTTAATAATTTGATGTCTTTTAGGCTGTAAACCCAGGAAAATCACTGTTTCTTCTATATGCACTGAAGAGTTCTCCAAGACTCAGTATGTTATACCTATATCTGTTTGATTACACAGAAGCTTTCCTACCTTTCATCCACACAATTTGTCCTATGCAAGAAGACAAGTATGAAGATACTGTCACAAAACTACTTGTAAGTATTCAATACATTAAATATGCTACTTGCTTTAGTTATAAGCATTTTAAGACGAGCAGCATAAAAACGCATTATGTAATTATTCATCATTTCATCTCTACACTATGACTTTAAAAACAACAGATCTACAGAGTAAGTGGTTCTTTGATTTTATTGTATGCAATCACCAGTGTTGCAACCATTACCTTTAATAGGATTGATTTTAGGCTTTTAAGACTTTAAATGTGTGAAACTGATTCTTCTGAACTTCACATGACTACAGATAGTGGTGTTCTAATCTAATGGAAATTGTTGCATTACAGTATTACCTGCTAGCAAGTATAATGAATTACTGCTTTCAGTGTATAAAATCCCCAGCTTTTCAACAAAAGACTAGTGGAAATAAGCCAGTATTAAGTAAGCTTAACAGAAAATTGATTAACAGTCTTTTTATCCTAATTACAGGACCTTAAAGATCCTTCTTGGAGGCAATGGAGAGAATTCACTGTAAAGTATTTATTTTTGCCATACCAGCTGATAGCTGAATTTGCTTGGGATTGGCTAGATGTGCATTACTGGACCTCAAGATTTATAATTGTAAATGCCATGTTGCTCTCTGTTCTGGAATTATTCTCCTTTTGGAGGCTGTGGTCAAGAAGAGAATTGAAGTAAGTCTTACAGAGCTTGTGGAAAAGGGTGGGAAGTACACAGCCTTAGAAAGTAACAGCTTTACAATTTCACAGTTGCTCACTGGAATGAGTGTCTAACCCAAACTCTGAGGTTAATAACATCTGAATCTGCATTCCCACATATGCTACTGCTTGCTCTTGAATACCTTTATTTCTGTGCATGCTTCCAAGGGTTTCTTAGAGTTGTTTTTACTCATCAGATGTAGCAAATATGGAAACAGCAACAAGCATGTTCTTAAACAGTGGGATATATTAAACCTTACCTTGAGAACTGCCTCTTATGGTATTAACTGTCAGCTGAGAACCAAATGCATTAGAATTTAGTCATGAGACAGTGTAGTTATTATGGGACGAGTCCTCAGAATCATAAATAAATTCAGTTATGCTGATACTAGTTCTGATAATTTATCAGAATTTCTGTTTTCTGTTCCTACCGCAGTCTTAATTCAAACATATTAACATTCATAGTTGGTGTGACATTTGGAAATGGTATGGGAGAAATTCTTGTTTTGGTGTGCACTGGGTTTTCCCTTTGCCAGCCAGTAGAGGGCAGAGCGTGCCCAGAACAGGAGCAGGGGGACATCCTGAGGCTGAGCTGTGGTGTGGCGCTGGAACCTGCTGGGCTTTGGGGTCTAAGTGCACTGACAGTGCTTCCTCTTCAGATCTGTTGCTACTGGGTTCTAGGGAAGTTTTTCCTGGAGTGCAAAAGGGTGTTTTTTACAGGTACCCGAGGAAGGGCTAAGTAATGCAAAGCTGTAGCACCTGTTAGGTTTTCTTACAGCTGGGTAAAAACAAACCAGAAAGTTCCTCTAAGCCTTTCCCTTTCCTTTTTCACAGGACTATTCCTCACAGAATGTGGAGACATTTCTGGAAAGTCTCAACCCAGGGACTTTTTGTTGCCATTTTTTGGCCTTTTATTCCTCAGTTTGTCTGCAATTGTTTGTTTTACTGGGCCTTGTATTTTAACCCAGTTATAAACATTGATCTTGTGGTTACAGAAATAAGGCGTCTGGAGACACAAGTGCAGTGATTGGCATTGGAACTCTTGAGCTGTTTAGCTTCTAAAAATGGACATTTTGAATAAACTTTGTTTTTCTTCTTTATGTATGTGGCAGTGAAAATCGTGGATTATGTTATTTTAAACATATGAAAAAGCTTTAAGATAAGTTACTCTTAAACCAGCCAATTCCAAATTGGAGGATGAAGGAAAAATAAAATTTCTGTTGGAAAAAAAAAAGCACATTCCTGTATAGCCATGTAAAACTCATACAGTCATCTCACCCTATTTGTATCAGATAAATTTCTTTATTTTGTCCTGAGCATTCTGTGTATTTTCAAGCCTGCCTTAAAGTCAGTGTCTTCTGTGCTGCTACAGTGATTTCTTTGTTTCTCTTTTTAAACTTAGCATTTCATACCAGCACTGTGTTCCTCAACTTCAGTTTGCCAAAGGAATGCCCTTCCTGGATAGGCTTGATGTTGAAAGAACTTCATTTATCTCAGTCTCCTTTACATGTAGCATTGTGATTCCCCTATACAGTCTCACAGTAGAGTTTGTTCCAAAATTCCTGCACTTGAAGGCAAAGGCTATTTGAATTTTCTTGTGTCTTGGAAATTGTGATAATTACCATGGAATTTTTTTATTCAGCTCAGTTAGACTTCATCAATAACTCCTTTCATTCTCTCTTCTTGAATTCTGTTGCTAATTCTTAAACATCTCTTAAAAAGGACTATTTTGGAAAAGTGACCTGACACTGTAATTACTTATGGCAATATAACGTGTGTATCTATGTCTGTGAGCAAATATTGACTGGAAAGTTATTTGTGTAAGCAGGATTGACATTTGTTAATGTATGTTCCTTTGACTGAATCAAAAGGTAAGATTTTTTTTCAAGAACTTTGTCCCCTTGTAGTCTGCATTGGTTTGTTTTTTTTTTTTGTTTGTTTCATTTGTGTCAGTAATGTGAATTAAATTTGCCTATGAATATTTTTCATTATTAAAGATCTCTCTTGAAATCTTCACTATTCCTATAGGTTTGATTTTTGTTTGGGTTTTGATTTTATTTATTTCTTTTAATATTGAAGTACATGTCATTAGCTTTGACTTGTGCAAACCTGTTCTTTAGCCCTGCATCTTCGAGTAAGTTGAGGTGGGTGAAAGTAGACATAAAACATTCCTGGATCTATAACTCTTCAAATCAGCAGATACAAACCAGTGTATTATTCATCAGTTCAGGGTACTGATTTCTCTTCCCAAAGGGTTAAAAATATCTGTGAAGTGACCGTAGCTAAAACCAGCTTTACATCCTGATGAGGTGTATATACTTCTGAGCTTCATAAACTCTTGCTGTGCAGGATCAAACACTTGTGAGAAAGCCAGTTGGTCCCAACAACTTCTGCATTTTTTCATGTTTCTGTTTTGGTGATGGTTTGCATTTGCATTTTTAAATCTGGCTCTAAAGTTCTAAGGGTAGAATTCCCCCCTGTGCTTGCAGGAAATTCAGGTTGTACACAGAGTAAGGAGTTTGAGCCTTATCAAATAATCAGCTGTTTAGAAAACTCAATTTAAAAAGTAAATGCTAGAAAAAAATGATTCTTCAATGCAGGTAGCATTACTCCAAGTGAATGAAATTCAACACT
Source organism: Geospiza fortis (assembly GCF_000277835.1). NCBI lineage: Eukaryota > Metazoa > Chordata > Aves > Passeriformes > Thraupidae > Geospiza > Geospiza fortis. Next base: position 6,962,036 of record NW_005054319.1, read on the forward strand.
TCAATTAGGCTTTGTAGTAAGTGTTTAATGTGGATGAGAGGGCTCTTTGTGCTGACACTGTCACTTCATGAGCTTTTTCCAGTCAGTTCAAAGTTAACAAATGCTAAGATTTGTTAGTGGAGAAGTTTGATTTGTATCTTATAGCCAGTGGAGGGGGGATAAAAAGTTCATAGTGAATGATATTATCAATCTGAAAAATCTGTGAATCTGAATGAAACAAAAATTAATATTGTCAGTTACTCCTTAAGCTGATAAACTCAGATTTCTATTTAATCGATAATTAGTGCATGGGAGAAAATAAATAACAGGAAAAATGTTTACTTTGCCCATTTTGAGGTGGAGAAGCTGAGATGGAATGAAAGAGTATCAAGAAAGGGGAAAATAATTTCTTGTCATTACTGTGGCCAAAAAAAAGTCATTTTAGATTTAAATATATTCAGTAGTCATGTATCTGATACCTACACAAAGGCTGAATCTCACCACACAAAAAGTCTGGCCACAAAAGGTATTTTCTGTGGTAGGGAGCTTTAGAGAAACATTTGGCAGCTTCACGGTCACATTCACATGCCATTTTTTGACATTTATCTTCTAGTGAGTCTGAAAGAAAACACAGTGAGTTTGATATTAGTCTGAAGAAATTAAAAATCCCCAATGGAATACCAAGAATTGCTCCCTCATGTTCCATATTTGCAGCACAAATGCCTTACATTTCAAGTGCAATAGGAGCTGTACTGAGTTTTGGTAAGACTGGAAGCTTTGCATCAGTCAGTAATCACTGATCTTGGCAGGTGAAAATACAACAGCCAGATAAAGTCTTAAATACTCTTCTAATTTTTTTAATAAAGGGACTCTGATAACTGATCTCTCTTTAGAAAGTGGTATGGGGTCCTCCCTGCCTTTCCTCTTGCTCTAGTGAAACTTGATTTTGGGAAGATATTCCATTCACATACCCTTTATAATCTACTCTAGGATATAGCATTAAAACTAATACATGGGATGTATACATGGCATGCAAAGGTGTTCCATGTCCAGCCTAAACTGCCCACCTTTTTTTATTAAGGGGTTCAGTAAGAAGTTAGGAAAACTGTGTTTGTGTGATTAATCCATGTCTTGTCATGTTTGTTTTATAACTGTAGTGTTGTAACTTAACAGATTTCTTGGCATGAGTGTTTCTTCTTGGCATGAACATTTTCTTCTACAGCAATGTATTTTGGATTCAGTGTGCCAACCCAGAAGTGTGTGGTTTTTTTCTCTCTGTAACTGTCTGTAAACTGAAGAATCCTTGATTACATTTTGTCTGAGTGTTTACCATTTTAAAAGCTTAGCCAAATCACTGCTTGAGATTTGTCCAGGAGCAGAACAAGTGTTCAGTTTTGTGAATGAACTCAAATTCTGCCATGAAAGGGAAGTATTCTTAATGTAAACGTGTTTATGCTGCAGCTAGCTACTCAATAGCACAGGTAGCATGAACAACATGATAGGACAAAAAATGAAAACATGTTAACTGAGAACTATTGCTTCTTCTGTTCTTCTCCTGGTATTGCTCCAGATTTTATCTTCCCCATGCTATGCCAGGGACTTAGTTTCCTCACACCATGCCTGATATCTTGGCCAGTATTTTGAATATTGTCAGGAGCAAAATCTTTACAGCCAAATCAGGGTGGACTGTAATGTGATTAATTAGTGTGAGAGAAGATGTTTTGTCCATCTGGAGTAGGGGAAGATATGAGCAAGTAGAGATTCTGAATGAGGTAGACATTTGGGCAAAGTAAAGACTGAATATGAAGGAGGAAAGGAAGTCATGTCCAAACTTTCATTTGTTTTCAGGTCAGGCAAATTCTAAACTGAGTATGAAATGAGAGGGTTTTGTGTTCTCTGTAAATGGCCAACTGTTGCCTTTAAACCATGGTAGTCAGAAACTCAAACTTGTTTTAAACTAATTTATGTAAGGGTTTTTACATTTCTGTAGTGCAAATAATAACCAATTTTTTAAAGCTCATTTGCATTCTAGGTAGAAGCATAAAATTATATCCAAAGTAACTGACTGAGCATCTGATTTTAAAAACAAAACAAGCAAACAAAATCCCAAACAGCACACAAACAAAAAACCAATATAAAAATGTGACAGAAACAAGAAAAAAACCCCTGTAAATATTGGGGGCTTGTGAGAAGCTACAGTTTCAATGAGTCTTTGAGTATATTGAAAAGCATTCGCTAAAACTTTGGGAGTTGTGAACAAATAATGCAAAAGAAAAGCTGCTTTTTCCTGTTAAGCATTTTTTGGGGTTTTTCTTTCTTTGTGATTTCTTTGTGCTTCCCTTACATGGCAAGTTTATTTTGGAACAATCCAACAAAATTTATCAGGATGTGGTCAGCAATCTGTTGCAATTTGTACACTTGTCTCATGTAAATATTTTCAAATTAATATTTGTTAATTTAACTTCCAGAAATAAACATACTCATCAAATATTTTATTACCTCATTGTTTGAAACTGTAACCTGTAATTATGAATTCATTCATAAATTGCAGCCATCAGTGCAACTGATCAGGGATAAATATGCCAAAACCACATCCATTATAAACTTACAAATAGTGGGGAATATTTTCTGCTAAAGTAGGGAAAACATCCTTTTTAAACTGTTACAATTTTCCTATCTCTGTTTATAGTTGCTCTCCAGCTGGAGACTTGCAGGGAGTAGCATAACATGGGTTCCTCAGCAAATGTAAATGCTGAGTAAAAGGATGGTTGTGCTTGTGTTTCCTGGAAAGGTAATAGATGCTTCTAGCTCACAGTTTTGTTTCCTTATGTCAGTCAGAGGGAGGATTAAGAAAAAGAAGCTGCATTCAGTTGATTGGTTTAGGTGTGCTTTCTGGAGGCACAGTATATCCTGGCAAAAAAAGTTACAAAAGGAAGGATGGTAAACTAACAGTTCTACAGTTAATTAAGAAAATACCTTTCTAAAGAGATAATTAGTAGAATTAAGAAAAAAAACAAACCAAACAAATAATCCAACACCAAAAAACTCCCGATTGCTCACTCACCACACACAGCAGAATTGTCCTTGCATTCCCAGTGGTAACTTTCAGTCTTTGGCTGACACCCTGCTTGTTCTGCCCTCCCATAGCAGCAGTCGTGGTGAAAGCAGCACCTGAGAGGAACAGAGATAGTGATTTATGGTCACACAGTCTGGTGAGGTTTATCAGTGGGTTACTACAGCTGTGGAATAATAAAACACTCAACATAGTAAGTGTACAAGCATTACCTGCTCAGGAACCAAACCAGGGTAATGGTTTAATAGATCACCTGGAAAAAATTACTACTTTTTCATGTAAAAAATGATGAGAAAAATGTCTGATGTACATTGAGCTAGTTGAATCTTCAGACCATTCTCAGTTATATGTGAGTATGCTTTTCTCCTAGCCCCTTCCACAAAATGAACTGTTATCTCATTATCATCAGAAAATTTGGAAAGTTGCTCATAATTATTGTTTCAAAATTGTTCTTGTCATAATTGGCATAAAGAATTTTTAGGCTTTCTATTGACATTGTGAAACTGAACAGTACAGATAAGAATTAATGGCATTTAATGCTTAAAAAAGGCATTAAAGTATGCTGGTGTAGTGTCTCTGCTGTGGAATCATTGCAAGCCCAGAAAAGCAAGGAGAGGAGGTAACAAGAACCTGAAATGATGCAGCTTGTAAGTTTTTGCTGCAAACTAATGACATCCTTTCTTTTTGACTTGTTGGAAGAACTGGGTGTATCCACAAAATATTCATTCATTCATTCATTCATTCATTCATTCATTCATTCATTCATTCATTCATTCATTTTCCTCCCAGCAGACTAAAACCATCAGATTGCAATAGGTAGATGGTGTTTAGGTTGCCTGAGGAACTTGTGTCTGCAAAAGGAAAAGCTAATGCTGTGAGCTCTCACTTTGCAATTACTGTTTTTCCTGTGCTTATTAAGTAATTACCTGGTCATTCCCCACAAATCATTGTGTAAAGATCCTGTGGTACATAACAGTTGAACAACACAGCTCAGTAACTCCCTTTCATGCATAGAAACTTTAAAAAAGTCCCAAAGCACACAACAACAAAACCAGAACAAAACCCAAAATCATCTTCTTGTCAGCTAATGTTCAATTATAAGTTACATTGATGATAGTCACTATGCTGTGATTTAGTGCTAAATTGAAAGATTTGGGTTTTAGAATTATTTTTCAGCAGGTTGAATTTTGCATAATTCTTATGTATTATTTTGAATACTAATAATGGAATGGAACTGTCTAATCTAATGGAAGATAGTAAAATCAAAATATTTTTTTTATTGCCTTTTTTTTAAATTTTTACTTTAGATAGCTTCAATGTTTGAACTTTAAAGCTTCTCCAACAATACTTCAGTTATTTAACTCTTTGCTGAAACACAACAGCAAAGAAACTCAGTTGTACTGTGAATCCTGTACTAATGCAATGAGAATTTGCATTAAAGGCAAGATTGTGTAGATCTACAGCAACACAATTTGAGTGCCTCAGAATTTCTTAGCGATCTGACCTGTGTTTAAATTCAGTTCCCTCTTTCAAATAGGCCTCATTTATATTTTAGTCCTTTCATTTGTCATCTGCATTCAGCACTGAATCATTCAGACAAACAGTTATCTCACCAGTCCACTCTGTCCATGGGCCATCCCTTTCCCCCCAGGCCGCAGTAGCAGCCGTAGCGCAGGTAGGCGAAGGGCGAGCGCCCCGTGCTGCACCTGATGGCTCCGGCCAGCTCCAGAATTCCCCTTCGACTTCTCACATGGCCTTCCCCAACGGTGCCTTTAGAAACTGCAAGAAAAACTGTTATTGAATCCAACATGCAAATATGATATAGTTCGGATTGTTTGGGTTTTTTAAAGATCTGATAATAAATGATAGTACTTGAAAATAATCCAGTTTGATTTTTGACACTTTGGGGCCACGCTGCATGACCCAGTCCCTTTGTCCCCAGTCCATAGTGAGCAGAATACTGGACCCTGAGAACAGCTGCAGTGCTTTCCTGCCATGGAGGCAGTGTACAATGGCAGACCAGTCATTTCCAGTCTTCCAGCTGCTGAGGGCCAGCATGTGTTCTGTGGCCCAGGCCCACCCAGTTGCTAAGATTAGCTGCCCCAGGGTTGCAGTGTTTTCTCTTTACCATAACGTGCAATTTTGCCCATATTATTTTGTAGAATGTAGTGCTTTACATTGGAAGGAAAAGGTCCTTTATGATAGGGTTTTGGTTTTCCTCATTTTTAGACAAAGCAGCCAAATAACAGGTGGGGATGGTGTGGTGGATGTAGGGCAGGGAAATGGATGGGTGCTTGGAGTTTTTTCCAGGGCAATGAGAAAGGCGGGGTTTGGTTATTTTCCTGTTTGCTTTTGTTTGGGGTTGTTGTTGTTGAAGTGATTCTCACTGTTATTTCTCTGGAACAAAATTTACTTTAGGAACTCTATTTTAACCATCCCATATCAGTACTAAAGCAAGAGATCCCAAGCAGCAGAAAACTGTTGAGACTCCGGGTGACAATATTTAGGGGTGCATGTCATGCTGAGAGATTGAACTAACACACTGAAGACCCCAATGGTAATGGGCAGCCTCTCCTTGCAGTGCAGGCTCCAAGCTATTTACAGCAAATTTTAAGAAACTGAATGGCTACAAAACAAATTCATTTTAGAAGGCTTCTGATTAGAGTTTCTTATTAATAAAACGAATTACATATTTTAGTATGAGGAGAACCTAAACTCCAGTACTGGTTACAGATTCCAAAAGGCATTAAGATTTAATAACTGATAATACCTGTGATGGAGACAGCAGAAAAAAAGTAGACTTCATTGTTGAAGGCTTTGATGGTTACTTTCCTACAAAATAACTATGTGATTATGCAGTTTTTATATAATCTGCATAAGCACATAATCTATTATAATAGCATAATAGAGTAACCTTTTGTAATAGATTATATCATAATAGATTATATGATTAACTGTAATCAGTTAATGGAAAATCTGACAGAAAAAATACCGGTCCCAGCACAGTTGAGCAACTTGAAATGTGTGGGATGCTGGTGACCTCCGGCACCTGTAATTTCATGAAACAGTGGAATTTAAACACCTCATGAAATCACCTCAGTAAGAAATTCAGTTGGTTTGTGTATGAGAATGGTAAAAAAAGCACTTTACGAAGAATCTGAGGCAGCATCACTTTCCTGACTGGTGACCACTCCCAGATCTTGTCTCTCCTGCTTTCTGGGCATGTGATGTAGGGGCAGAAGTGTTGAAACAAGGGTGTTTAAACTTGCACATGCGGCTTTGGCCATTGATTAGAAGCAATCATATCCTGAGGAATTAAGAAAAGCTTCCTTGCTATGTAGTCAATTGCAGTTTCATTTCAAAACTTCTGCGTTGGCACTGAACTTCCTTGCTAAGACAGTGCCCAGGATCTGTTGTGCATGGCTCCTGTTCCTGAACATTACCTGTGCGTTTAGTGTGAAAATTTGGTTCTGGGTAGCAGAAGCATCCATTTGGTTATAAAGAGATTTGTTTTATGATAGCATTGAGAGTGTTATCTTCATTGTCAGTACAAGTTCAGTAAATTCTGAGCTGAAAAACCCCACAATAAGGCTGCAGCATTACAAGTGAGAACTGGTTGTGCTCTTCAATGTCAGTAATGGTTACTCTTGTAGACAGCCAGTAATGTCTGGAGGAACCATGGTTAATGGAGCTGTGTTTGCTCTGCATGACCTTGGGGATTCTGAAAAAAGTGAAGAATTTTTGTGTCTCAGTTCCTGGGGGAACTGAGTAACTGGGGAAGGATGGGAAGGATGGTGTAGGAGAGATACAAGTCATTAAGAGGAAAATAAGAATTTCCAAATCATATTCCTGGTTTCATCAGAGAATTGTTTGCTAACTTAGGACAATTCCCAGTCCCTTCATTTAAATCCATGACAAGTAGAAGTGATGAACTCTCTGATGAACTCTCTGACCTGAGGAGCTCAAGTATAATATGTCATGTGTCTTAAAGGAAAGGACATAGACTTTTTGTCCCTGTAATATATTTGTGTTACAGCATCTGGACATCCAGTTGTAAACCAGCATGGCATAGATACTCTGAATATGATACTCTGTTGCAACAGCTTTATGAGCTGAGTTAATAAAAGCAATGAAATACCATCTGAGAATGCACAGAGCTACAGAAACAATCAGACTATCAATATGATGATGATGATGATGAAGATAGTATATATGCTGTTCTATGGGTTTAAAAATAATTTTTAAGCCATTCTTTCAAAGACTGAGGATACAGAAACATTTTTTATGGTAAATATGTGTAAAATTTCCTTTAGGGATGTCTCTATGCAGTCATAGTGCTCCAGTAGTTCAGAACTTGAAACTTGGGAATAAGCAGACTTTCTGATGCATTTCCAAAATCTTGCAAAAAATAACTGTATGCCTTATAGAAACCTTCGTTTTTGCTTATCTTTTTACCTCTTGTTTCATAAGCCATCAGGAATGGCCTTTTCCACCTCATTTTATTGCCCAGGCAACTAACATGCTATCTCCACAAACTCTGGTCACATGTAAATTTTCTGAAAGGTTAAATTTGCCTGTTTTGATACTTTGGACCAGTTGGGAAACAGGTAAATTGCATTTCCCGTGCTCCTCACTGCCCACGGAGTGGGTGACTGAGGTGCCTGACTCAGAGCTATCGGAGCGCAGCCAGGCTCTGTAATGAGCACTCCAGGCTGGCAGAAACAGTGATTTCATTTATGTTCTTCTGGGGTTTGTCCCATGCAAAGGATGAGGTCTGGAGGATGATCAAAATGCAGAAGGAATCAAAGGGGCAATCTGAGGTCAGGAAGTAGAATTGGGGCAGGGAGCTTGGTGGGCCCTAAGTTGGCCCCATTATGCAAGCACCTTACCTTATGGGCTTTAATCACAGGACTGCCTGGCCCAGACCCTGCTCCATTCTGTGCCCAGAATCTGTTCTAGGAATTAATTGAGGCTCTTTTCTTTAGGATCCTGCTATTTGCAAGATTTGGTGTGGTGAATTTGCAAACTGTGTAGGAATGTATAAAAAAAATTGCAAGAGAATCTTTTACTTAAGGCAGCTGGTTGCTATTCTGGAAGATAGGATTTTATCCTTACAGCTGTCACAAAGGTTCAGCATGAGGTTAATTTAATCACTTTAAAACAATGCCTATTGATGTTTACAAATAGTAGGCTCCCAACCTGCTGAATATCCTGGGGTTGGAGTACCAAGCTACCACAGCACTAGGTGAGAACCAGGCTTTGAGTTGTTGGAGTTCCACATAATTTTATGTAGTTGTAAGTTAAATTGGGTTCTACCATGTTACCATGGGAACCTAAAATTAGAGGACGCTTTTTTGTGTCAGCCCACATACCTATCTGAAAAAGAGGGATGATAATATAGTTTCAGAGAAATTAGCACAATCAGATACTGTACTGATGAATACCTCAGAAAACCTATGAGGAAATGGACTGTGAATTGTTACAACCAGTCTTTAACACTGATTAGTAAATAGCATGTAGGAGACAAAAAAAAAATTAAATATTTGCAAAGTGACTAATTGGCTGTGTGAAGGTGTGAGGCAGGGGTCCTTTAATTATATTCTCACATCATAACTGATTCATAAAGACTGATTCATTTTTCAGAATAACCCAGTTAGGGTTTTGTAGGCGATCTCAGTCCTAGCAATTCCTGCTTCTGAACTGCTTAGTAACTCAAGTGCTCTGTGACAGCTCACTCCAATACCCAGAGGAGAGCAGGGGTAAAGCTACTGACTTTATAGAAAGATTGTTATTGCACGTGCAAGCTGCAATCTGATTTCAAACACGGAACTTCGTTAGCAGAGTTGTACATTACCGATGAACTTTACAGAAGTAATGTGCGCCTCTCCAGCCCCGCTGCCTTGGTGCGGTCTGAGCATCGGCCGGGCTGTTGGGGCAGCTCC
>NW_005054319.1:6971330-6989265 GCF_000277835.1 Geospiza fortis
TGCTCGGCGGCGCAGTGTGTAGGTGTGAGCCGCAGCCCGGCGGGCCGGCTATAAAAGGCGGCTTTCTGCCCCGAGCCGGGTCCCCCCGAGCCCAGGTCCGAGCTGTGCTGTCCATCTGGCCAGAAGGGAGGAGCTGCCGCTGGGAGAGCCGGCGGGAGCGGGGAGCTGTCACTCGGGCAGCGGAGCGCGGTGCAGGCACGGGGATCACACCCCCTGTCTCCGATCGGGGACGCCTCTCCGCTCCTCCGCACCTTCCTGCTCTGGCAGCTGTATTTTCTTTTTGAATTACAGCAGTTCCTTGCTAATTTAATCCAGATCTAGAAGAGGAAAGCAGGAACTGTGTTGTAAATTAGTCTAGTGGTTAATTATAACCAGCGCTGAAGACATGCTGTATCTGGAGTCTGCATCAGCCAGACTTCATCTACTGATTGCTCCTTTCCTTGGATGACTAAAGGACAACCAACTCCTAAACCGGTTGCGGATATTTGTAGCTTGATAAAAACTTTTTAATTGTACCTCAAACAAACTCTCAAAGTGAGTAATTTTTTTTTGTACATTGTATATTTGCATATTTTTTCCATTCCCTTCCAACTCTTGTATTACTTTGTAAAACATACAACTAGGTGTCTTATTACAATCAGTTTCTTTGCTTCTCTCAACACACAGACAATACCACTTGCTTTTGTGATTTTTTTCTGTGTTCATACTTTCCAAGTATTTCTTCAGACCTTTTATTATTGCACTGAAACCAGTGCATTTCCTGTCAGTTGTTCAAGCAATCAGGAGCCCTGACATTTAGAGTATTGATTTTATGGGCATGTGTTTTGTCTTGTGGTGTTCATACATTTTCTTCTTTTTTTTTTGGCATTATTATATTCTAGGATATTACCCCGATAGGATCCCGTTGAGGCCTACACTGCTAGGGTATGGAAAGAGAAATGCAACTAGTTTTATTTATGGAACTTACATATAATTTTTTATTTGTCATGTCATCTTACTATTGGAGAGAAGCTGATAGTTTGGTGGGGGGTTTTTGTGAATGGTATTTTCATCAAAGAAATAAGATCATTTTTTCATGCACATACTGAGGAACAATTCTATTTTTGCATTAAAATGCTCTGATTTCTGTGTTATAACATTCATCTTTACTCAGGAGAGGTAGAAAGTCATATGTGATATGATTCCAAGAAACAAAAAGCATGCACGGACAGATCAGATTTGTTTTTGTTATGTTCTCATTAATCCAAGCTCTCTGAAATGTTTGTGTTGGCACTGAAGTGAGGGTAGCATGGGATAAATGTGGAACATTGATTGGAGGCAGGATGTTGATATGCCATTGAACACCTGGTGGGCCTTTGTGCAACCACTGCAGAACACCAGGCAAGGTGTGGCAGCTCAGCCAGGACTGTGCATGGCACTTTGCAAGGCAGAGGGTGCCTGTGGGAACTCCACACAGCAGAAATAAGCAGGGTTCCCACCAGAGTGCTGGTGTTCTGCAGAGAGGGGAAGGTTGCTGGAAGCTTCCCTGTTGCCTGCAGATCTGTACCAAGCAGCCACAGGTGCTGTGTGCTGGGACAGTGCTGCCAGCCCGTCCACCCCTGTGCCTGCTCTGGCCAACATGGGGAGCACAACTGCCACTGTGTGCCCCAACACAGCTGGAGTGGAATGCAAGTGAAGTGGCTTGTGTAGCAACCAGAAAGGTGCTCATGACCCTTATAAGTACTGGTAGAAAACCCATCTGTTGGGGATTTTTTTTTTTACATTTTTTAAAGATTTCGTTGCTATTGCCATCAACTGGGTCAGGACAATTTTGCTATTACTCATGGAGTCACATCGCTAATTACTGTTACCCTGGTCTGGCACTGTCACTTACACCTCATTTGTTTACCCACTCTTCCGGTCAATAAGTCACAGCTATTAGAACACTTCAGTGGTGTTCAAGAGCTGCCTCATGAAACTTCCACTTGAACACTGTCCCATCCAGCATACCATTGCATATGACAATGAAAACAGTATCCAAGGGAGCAAGATGAATTACATTTCATCTTGTTCTTCAGGACGCTGACTGATGCAATGGGTTAGTGCAGCTGATATGTTTTTCTCTGAAGAAAAAAAAGTAGCCTTAGAACCATTGAAAAATCAAATGAGACTGAAATGCTCAGACTACACAGAAAGTACACAAAGATGTGTAGGGACAGAAACTATATAGTAATGAAGTAAGGAATGCAAGTCATGAGTTCTGATTCCTATGAGTATAGTAAAAGTTCAAAGGAGAACACCAGTGAAATTGGTGAGAGGGGAGGAAATCTGATAGAAGGAAATACTTTTATTGAGGCAGAGCTAGATTGTCCAGTTAATTGCCAGGCATATGGCTAAGAAAATATACCAGTAACAGACTGGAAGTTCTTACGGATTACAATGATTGAGTCATATTTTTAAAATTAGATTTTGTTCTCTTTAAATTTCTTAATTAAAAACTTATGTAGCAGTGTAGACCTGTCATATTTCTTTTTGCAGTGTTTCTTTTCTTCTATTTGAAGCACTTGGAAACTGGCCTAAATCCTATGTGACAAATGGCATTTTCCCTCTTACTGACGAATTCTTTCTGTCTGTCAACTGGAGCTGTGCAGAGGCGGGGAGAAGCATTTGCTTTTCAAATATACTTTCTCAAAAAAGGCTGCATGAGCCTTTTGATTGCTTTAATTGTTTTAAAATCTGAGAAATAGATTAATATAATTGAGACACAAGGCTGTACTGAGGAACATTCTCACAGCATAACACTGTTATAGGGAAACTTGTTAAATGAGTTCTAAAAGCCTCATTTCTCAGGGTGCAGGAAAATGTACATGCAGGAAAATGACAGAGTATAATAACCCAAAATGTTAAAATGTTCATGGAAAGTGCTAGAATGGTCTAAAATATAGTTAATGTAAGTGCAAGTTATCCACTACCCTGTGAACAGGTGAAGGTAGTGATCTTAAGAGAAGTGTAACAGTAAATTTACTGCTGACTTAACAGCTGAAAAGATGTATTTTTGTATTAATAATAGTTCCTTTAAATTTTTTTATTTAGTAACAGCAGTTATTTTTCCTGAGAAATGAAATAGCATGGCACCTACCTTGGTCAAATTTATAAATACTCTGCATTTAGCTTGTTGTGAACCAATGTAGAGTTGCTGCTGATGAGTACAGAAGTACTAGGGTCTGTATGTGTCTAAGCAAAGTCCTAAAAATTGCCTAGAGCATTTTTTAGCTTATAGTATATAGCACATAGCATGTGGCATTTAAGCCATCAGGCATACCTGCTGCCTCACTGAACCAATGAACTAATAAAGAATGGTGAAAGAAATTATTTTCCCATTTTAGAGATGGGAATGGAGGCAGGATGATTTGCTTAAGGTGCTTTATGATGGCTGTAGCAAAGCTGGAAAACAGGAATTTGATGTTTTGCATCCCATGTTAAGTCCCAGATTAGGTTCTTCTGTGGCACTGTCTCCTGGAGGAAAATAAGGAAAGAAGCACATGCTTTACTGTGAGGGTATCAGAATAATTAGAACTGAAGAGTTGCTTCCCAGCAGTTAAGTCAAATGACTCTGTTTACTTGTGGCTATACTTGGCAAATGTCTCTGAGTTATCCCACATCTTCTTAAACATTGGATTGGGACACAGGTTTTGCCAGGAATATATCCTTTACAAGTGTATGTTCTTCAGATACTGAATATCCATGTAGTACACAACTTCTTTATCATTGTTGTCTTCATAGAAAACCCAAACCAAACAGCCTTAATTATCTGAGTGTTTGGAAACATTCAGTGCCTTTGTTCCCATTTTTGGAGGTTTGGCTGGGATTCCTCACTTTCATGTCCTTCCATCTTCTCTTAGTTCCTTTTCACAACCAATGCTTCCTGTTTACCAATGATTTCTTCAGCTCATGTTGTTAGCAATGTTGTCCCAAAGCATACAAGAGTTATAAAGCCAAGTTTGGAGAGACAAGCTCCATGTGGAAGATTAGAAAACATTCTGCTAAGCCATGTTATAGTATTTTGCACTGTACATGTATTATCTCAAATCCAGTTCTAGCATGCACAACAAAATCCAGCTTCAAGATTCTACCAGTCTATAGCATAACTTGTAATGTCTCTGGTAATAGTAAGTCTCTGAGTAGCACATTATGTCGCAAGAGAATTTTGAGGATCATGTCTGTAGTGCTGTCCTTTCCTACCCTTTGGCAGCAGTGTCACTCTGTCCATGCTGCAAAAACACCATGCAGTGTGTCACTAGCCATAACAGACAGCTGTGTGCTGCAAAGGTTGTTATTACAGAAATGTTCTTGAAACTGCTATAATGTCTGCAGAGGAGCTGAATTACTCCTACACTTTTCTTCTCTCTTGCTTCTAGTTTTGTTTTCCTCCTGATCCCCATTCTCTGCTCTGCTCCTTTAGTGCAAGAGCTGCTAGCACAGAGTCCATTCCATCCATCCAACCTCCCAGGCAAGCAGTGAGATTGCAAGAATGTCCTCAGAGCATCACGTATTTACCAACGCAGTTCTGTCCATTTTTATGGCATGGAAATACATTGCCTATCTTTGAGCAAAGGCACACACTGGAGATGCTGGGGAAAGACTCTATAAATAACTTGCAGCTTGCTTAGCTCTTGGGTTCTGACAGTCATCGCTGCCTTCCAGAAGATTTGCACTCTCTAAGTCAAGTTCTACATTCAGCATTTGCATCCAAAAAAAGACTCATGGTCTGCGTCTTGTGGAACCCAGGGCTTCTTATTTTTATATCTTGAGAAAAAGACTTGGCAATGCAATGTGTGCATGTTTCTAAAACAAAATTTGAAGTCTCCAGCATATCTCTGGAAGGATATTTGACTTGCTTTCTTTATATAGGTTACATCAACTTGGATTCTTGAAATGGCTGATGTAATGACCAGGATGATGGGATAGAGTGACCTCTCAGCACATTTGTAGGTGATACCAAATTGGGGGGAGTGGCTGATACACTGCAAGGCAGGGCTGCTACTCAGACAGACCTAGTCAGACTGGAAAAATGAGCTCTTGGGGACCTCATGAAGTTAAAGGCAAGATGCAAAGCCCTGCAACTGGGTTGGCATAACCCCCCAAGTGGGACAGGCTGGGAACTGACTGGCTAGAGAACAGCTTTGTAGAAAAGGAGCTGAGGGTTGTGGTGGACAAGTTGAATGTGAATCAGCTGTGTGCTCCTGGAGCTAATGTCCCCAGCTGCCAGCTGGGCTGAGTACCACTGGTAGGTTTGGAGGGAACTGATTCTTCCCCTCCATCTGACATTTGTGACACCATATCTGGAGCTCTGTGTCTCATTTTAAGAAAGCCATTGACACACTAAAGCAAGACTACCAAACTGCTCAGGCAACTGCAGTTCATGACACACAAGAAGAGGAGAGAGCTGGATTTGCCCAGGATTAAAGAAGATGGTGAGTGGAGATCATTGTGCTGTGAAGCACTTTGTAATGGAAGGGTGTAGAAGAGATGCAGCCACAGTTTTCCCAAAGGTGCTCAAGAAGCAATCAGCACAACCTCAGCAATTCAATATAGGAAACATTTTTTTTTTTAAGGATCAGATACTGAAGCAATTTGCCCTGAAAGGCTATGGCAACTCCATCCTTCGAGATATACATAACTCAATTGAATTGATTAAAAGCAACCTGCTTTAATGGGACCTGCCATGAGGAGAAAGTTGGACTACAAAACTTGCAGAAGTCCCTTGTCAACTACACAATTCTGATATTGTGATGTGATAGCAGATACCTTCAAATTAGCAGTTCCACCCTGCCAGGGAAGGAGACTCCAGTATCACTTCCTTTTGCCTAAAGGTTTTTATGAAACCATGGCTTGTAGGCAGGGAAGGCAGTAGGCCTGTTCTGCAATAACAAATTAATTGATACTAATTTTTTCCATATATCACCAAGTAAAAGATGCAAATGCACTGGGGAAATCATCAGTGCTGAATTCAAAGAGACTTGAGATTTTGCCTGCTTTTATTATCTAGACAGCTCTGTCACAAACAGAAGCAGTGCCCTTTTCATACTTTCCTACCATTTTAACTCACTGTTATGAAATGCCTTTTCTGTGCCTTTGTCCTTGTTGACCATTTCTGAATCTTCTTCCAGTTCTATTTTTACTGAGACTGGGGGGAGGATGCAGACTTGAATGCAGTATCCAGGGTAGAGGCAGAACATGGATTTATAGAGACTGCAGACTAGATTTCATTTAAGAGAGAAGAAGAAGGAACTCACCATTCTGTGTAACTTTTACCACGTCTACTGGCTTTTTCATTGTCTCTAAATGTTTTAAACTGCTTGAAAATAAATGAAGATTATTTTCATTACCTGTTTATTTGTTCACTTCTTAGTTGTTTTGTTCTTCACTCTGTTAACAGTGAACACCCTATTGGTCTGGTCTGCTTGTCTTGCAGCTTTCTTTCAGAAGCATCTGTGCAGTTTTATGGCAACTGAACCCATCAAGATAAAATCCCTAAATAATGTGTCCATCAAAGGAAAGGTGAGTAGAATGTAGCCCTTGATTGTTCCAGGCTAATCTGCACAAGAACCCTCTGGGCCCACAGCGTGCCAGTGCACAACAGGAAGGCTAATGCTCAATAAAATGTTGTTTAGGCACCAGGAGGTGCTTGATTTTCAGTGAGAAATGGGGACTCAGTATTGCATTGGAAGGCAACAAATGCCATGGGTACTATACAATATAAACAAATTAGAGCTATTTATATAACCTATAATTATAAAGAATTAAGCTTGTGCTTCTTTGGAATATCAATTACTGTCTTAAGAATACAGTAAAATGAAGAAAGATCTTATAATTCTACAGACTTTGTATTTCCTTTAAAAAGATCAGTAATGGACAAAAGAAGACATATTCAGGACACTTATGAGCAAAAGACTTGTAGGCTCATTGCCACAAGGAGCTAAGGAAACAGTGGAGTGTGAAGGAAGCTGCTGAATTGAAATCCCGGTACCTGGTACATGTTACAGTGCTCAGGGAAGATGATATTTAACTCTTACAGAGTTCAATCTTCACAGACAAATGGAACTGTTGCATAATTTCCATAGTGCAGATTGAAAACTAGCATACCAATGGGTTTGGCAGTCTTCAGACTTGGTCATTCTTTTTGATTTTATTTTAATACAAGGAGGATGATAATCTGGCGACTGAGCACCAGAACAGATTGCCCAGAGTGACTGTAGAATTTCCCTCACTGGAGATATTACAGAACAGCTGGATGCAATCCTGTGCCACGTGCTCCAGGATGACCCTGCTTGAGCAGGTGAGTTAGACTGGATGGCCCACTGCAGTGCCCTCCAGCCTTACCCACTCTGTGATTCTCTGGCCTGATCCAAATACATAAATTGCTTCCTTGGTTTAATATAAAACAAGTTCCTGATGGTGATACTATATTTACAGAATTTCATCATGAACAATCTAGAAAAACTCTTATCTACAGATCCTGTGACTAATAAAGTTCATACCAACCTAAACAAGTAGAGCTGCTTTCTTTCAAATAACATCTATGAAGACTATTGTTCCTATATATAAAGGAGAAAAGGTTTTAATTGCATATGAAATGCGATCATAAAATGAAGAGACCAAATGCCATGAAATGGCAATATACCAAATACCAAATGCCTCCTTGCATTTACTGTATAGAATGAGGCAGCTTGTTGTACTCTGTGTACCAGGCCTTGCTAACTGGCATCAGGATGTGCAAGGCAGAAAGGAAAAAAGGGAGTAAGGAACCAGGCCCAGGAAAGCTTTAAAATGAGGGTTTTTTTTCTTCAGCTGTTAGAGGTGTGAATCTTACTAAACAGATTTAAATTCTTCTGAGTACTTATCCTACAATACATATATGTAGCATCCAATTAAGGGTGATCTCAAACCAGCAGTCAAAAAGTGACTGTTGGTCTTACAAAGTAAAGTAGTTCACTGCTCTGACTCCTTCTTTGGTAGCTTTCTAGTTTCAAGTCTAGGTTATAGCCTTCATTGAATAGCCTTTTAAACAAACAGACATTTTCCCAAGTAGCCAAATTGCAGTCTTCACAGAAGTCTTTCAGATGGTAGGTACTAAATATATTTTTACCTTTTTAGGGTGTAAACCAGCACATTTTAATTGTGTCTCAGTTACTTAATCAAAAGTATCTTCATCTAAATTATGCTGAATGATAACAATCTTGTCTAGTTTCTTTTTGTGGCTATGATACCTCAAAAATAGGAGTAATATGGTACATACAAAATTCTATGCTGACCATATTCAGATTACCTTTTAAAATAAACAGCTTATGCATACTTGACATTTTTACTTCACAGAGCAAAACAGTTCTGTGTACATAGATTATTCAGAATTTTGTGTGTCTGCACACAGGATCTGCATACTGAAATGAAATAGTGATTTGATGCTGCTGTGAGGCTCACAGCCACCTAATTTCCTAATTCTGTTTGCAATTCTTTAATGCCACAATAATGTTTTAAAGTTCCTCTAGTTATCTCCCCTCTCAGAAAGAAGAAAAGATAAACCCTTATTAGTTTATGCACCATGTAATCCCTAGGAAGGATTTGCCTGGGACAGATAATCTTCACTTATGTTGAAGTCTTATTTAGAATTGAGGGTCAACTTAATTACATAAGCAAGCCTAATTTTTATTCTGTAAAATATTAGACTGAATTTTGGTTTAGATTGGTTCTTTCTGACAGCCACACAAAAATACCTGTGTAGTTTTTATCAAAAAACCCAACAGCCAATACTGCACACCCCTCTTCCAAATGCAGGGACATTCACAGGTAATTGTGTGCAGAGATACTGCTGAACGTCCCTTTTCTTACCACCAACTGGGCTTTTTCGTGTACTTATTTTTGTTGAAGCAACACATAGTTTGTCTAAGGATGTGTGCAAACATGTTTTGCATCTTCATACAATAAAGTTGAATTCAATGTAAAGCAATGTAAAGTAGTAAATTCTCTGTAATGACTTAATTCCTGTTCCTAGGGGAGGGAATGCATCTTAAGATCTAAATACAAGCACTAAAAGATCACTTCTTTCATGAATGGAGAGAAACATTTTCTACCATAGCACATATATTGCATCCCCCCTCGCTCAGTTTTCTGTCATCTGCGTAGTTAGCTGATTACTGCACAACTGGAAGGACTGGAATTACGTGGGTCCTTTTATGATCATTATGACAGCAAGTTGAAGGAAGAGGAGGAGCTGCAGCAGTCCTAATTTTACTTGAAATACTGGACTTAGAAACCTATGTGAGAACACCAAGCATCACAATCCCTTGGAGAAGGGCTGACCTCGAAACAAGTGTCACTGCTTACTGCTGTGCTGCTGCTTTCAAGTTTTTGGTCTTTGAATTTTGTTTTTCATCACTTTCTTTTCTGGCCTCTGCCCATCATTTTTTTATCTTTGGCTTCTTAAGTCCCTTGTCATTTGTTCAAGGAGCTGAAGGTCAGCTCATCTGATTTGACCTGTATGCCACAGGCCCTGAAATTTCTTATACCAGCCCAAGCAATTTCTCTTTGAGCAAGGCATATTTTCTACCTGCTTAAAGCATATAATTAAATTTGGAGTCACACAACATTAGAAGATAAAGAACTTCCTGCTCTGTTATCAGAAGAGCATCTTGTAAGGGGCCTGTGTCTGGAAAAAGGCTGAATGTAGTAGGCACCAGAGGTAGAGACAGGCCAACCTAATTAGGGAAGGATTTATTTAAAAGTGATTGACTTACAGTAAAATGGGACTACAGCCATTCAGAGTCTGTCATATTTTTATAGTAAAAAAAAATAATAAACACAACTTTTTTAACCCCTCAGAAAAAAAGACAGGCTGTTAATTGAAATATTTGTTATAAACAATAATTTGGACCTTTGAGAAAAGGAAAGAATGGTAGTAAGTTCAATACTAAAATGTTTCAGCTGACGGTCAGAGAAGGTTTAGTCTTCAGAAAATATAAACAGCATTTGTTACAGGTTAAGTTCTGACCTCAGTTAAACCAGTACATACCTAAAAGGTAACAAAAATATATAAAATTATCTAATACCCGAGATTCAGTAGTTTACAGAAGAAAATACATTTTAAAGTAAATAAATAATCACAGCTGCGTAAGTCCCACTTTACAAATTTAAGTAGTGAGACTCAGGATAACTGAAGTTCTGTACAAAGACAGTGGCAAGCTGAAAATTTGAAGAGCCCAGCTGCTTGTCATTTTCTGTGCTAAAGTGTGCTAGTTCTGCTTATTGATCAAGAATAACAATGCTGGGGTTTTAAAGAAAGGCTGACATGCTCAGACTACATGAACATAGAAAAACCTCAGAAGGCAGGCAACATTTTCTTTTAAAATAGCTTCTAACAATGCTTAGTATAATTATACATGCTCCAGACTGAGGTTTGGAAGAATGTTAGCTCTCCTGTCAATCAAAAACCTCCTTTTTATGCAGCCAGTGGGTGGGGTGCCATATTTGAGAGTGCAGCATTCAAGTTAAAACCTCAACCATCCAAGGTTTGTTTTGAGTCTTACAGCACACAAACTCAAACCTTAAATTTTGTGAAAGCCTACACTGTTAGAAACACAAAAATGGATTTATAAAACATATTTCAAAAGCATGGAAAAAGTGAAAAACTGATTAGAGAGAAGTATGAGAAACAGCAGGACTCTGCCTGTCATAGCAACTTCAATCTAATGGCAGTGCAATTGTGTTGCAACTGCAATTGTTCTTAAAAACATGACTCCACATACCTCTGTCCTACCTTGCAATAGCTGTGTGCACTAAGACTGTGTGAAAGGTCTTTGCTGTGCCATTATGGGTAATGGCTGCTGTAAACGGTGTGTCCTTCTGGATTCTCTTCCATACTTCAGAATTAGAACTCCATGAAGCCATGGATACTGATTTAGTCTGTCAGTCCACTGTCATGGAACTCTCATCACTTCTGATAATGCCACTTTGTAGGAGTAATCTGTACATTCTGGGATGCTTCCAATCCAGCTGACAGCTGCAGTTATGTCAGCACTACTAAATTAGGCAGTGCTAAAACAGTAGTTCACACTTGTTTCCCAAAAGTCTTGGGCAGTGTGCTTACTAGAGAATACTGACTCTTTCAAAAAAGAAGAAAATATGCTAACTTTATTTTTAGATATATTAATTTCTTCAGAATAATTCTCTGAGGAACCACTAATTTCCAAGCATTGTGTTGCTTATATGGCAAATCAATTTTAGCCCGAGATTTTATCATTTTAGGCTCATATTGGTTTGAATGCAGGACAGGGGGATGTGATGCACAATTCTTTATGGAAAATACTTTCCTAGGGTATCTATAGCAGCATTCATAGGGTCATGGAATGGTTTGGGTTGGAAGGAACCTTAAAGATTATCTTGTTCCAACCCCCTCTGTCACAGGCAGGGACACATTCCACTAGCACAGGTTGCTTTAGGGATGCTTTAGGGAGAATTCAAAGAATTCTCATGTTTTCCAACTCTACTTATGTGATTTCCTTAACTTTGCTTAAAAAAGTTTCCTACAACTAGAAGGATGCTAATCCTTCTAGTTTAACAAATAACAATTAAAATACTCTTTACCCTTTTTGTATTTTAAACCACTTACTTGCCCAAGAAGAGTAAAGAATTGAAATTAAGATTGCCAGGAAGGAATGAAAGGTGAATTCTACAAAGAAGTTTAATCTGGAGAAGTGTGAGTGTTTTAGGAGGGTGGGAGGACTCTTTTTGCCCCTGCCCTCTGAAGAAGATGCATTTTGAATCCTGTATTTTGGTAACGATTGCAAAGAAAACAAAGAAAGCTCTTATCAGTTTGGTGCTCAGCAATATAAAACCAGAAGTAAGTACATTGAATGCATCAGCTAACTTAATTCTCCTGGTGTTTTTGCAGAGGTATTTTCTTTGAAAGATCCTAGTCAAGTCTGTCCAATCCTTATTTAAAGTTTTATTTAGATTCAGAATTATTCAGTATATATATTAAATTGTTAGTTTTGTAGCATGGCTTTTGTTTTGCCCCATTTCAGGAGACATTATTAATTTTTTTTCAGTATTTCTGCAACATAAGAAAACAAAAAACAAATATTACTGTTAGGGACTTCAAACTCCAATTGCTTGCAAAGTGTCAGAAGTGAAGCTGAAGAATTCCTTAAGTATGTTTTTATACACAGACAGCTTGAAGATACTTTGCCATTTGGATGACTCTTTGACCTTTTGGAATAAGTATGACAGTTAAGATAAGCTGATGAAGAAATGCTGATCCTGTTTGCAGGAATTAGGGTATTGGTCTATAACTGAGCATCATGGTGGCATTCTCTATAGAAGGCCTGAGCTTCCTCCATCGTACATGGAGAGAGTTGAGAATTCATAAAACCCAATATGATCATTGGGAAATTTCTGT
Source organism: Geospiza fortis (assembly GCF_000277835.1). NCBI lineage: Eukaryota > Metazoa > Chordata > Aves > Passeriformes > Thraupidae > Geospiza > Geospiza fortis. The sequence goes on from NW_005054319.1 coordinate 6,983,764, forward strand.
TTTAGCCACATGGACATGGTTAAGCGAGGAAGAGAGACATAACATTGAGCCTCTGACCTAAGACTGCAGCAGATTCAGTGCTGATGTGTTAATAGCTTTCAGGATACGAGAGAAACAGTTTAGAGGCTTTGAAGATGTTTAACCTACTTAGCTCACCTACGAAAAGGATAATCTGCTTGCCAGCTTCAAGAGGATTATAAGCAACCCTTAGCAGTCTCCAGCAAAACTTGCTTCAGAGAGATCATTCATGCTCAGAGCAATCTATCTCACCAAGTGTGTGATTTAGCACTTCATTGTGGCTCAAAACTGAGCCAAGCTGATTGTCCTCGTGAACTGTGCTTTGGTTCATTTGATAGAGCTGTCTCAGAGCATGGGACTCCTTTGGGGAATAAGACAGGAAGGTGTCCTCCAACCATGACATTCAATCTGTGTGTTCAAACTAAAGCTGTTCCAAAGTTAACCTCTGAAATGTGCATTGAGGCTGAGCATTCAACAGCTACACAACATTTGCTTTATGAAAAGGCTTCATTTGGATGAGTCTGCTTGCACACAGGCATGAGCATGTGCAAAAACAGCAGCACCAACACACCTTCCTCTCTGGTCTCTCTTGGACAGCTTGTACTAAATATACACTCCTAAAAGGCACACTAACTTTCCTTTGACATTACCAAGAGATCGAGATCTTCTAGATCTTGGCAAAGCTAAAAACCAAAGAAGGGTTTATTCTGGCAGGAAACTCCCTGTGGAGAGAGGTGTTCCTCAGTTCTGCTGTGTTACTTGGCAAAGCACCATTCTTTAACTGAATTAGACAACAACCATTGTTTCCCCCTCCCCATCTTCTTTATGGGCAGATTTAAATCTTATATATAACCTGTGACAGAAAAGAGATCAATTCACTTTACCCCTATTCCATCTTTTCAGTTATAGCAGAGTTCTCTAGCATTAAAGCCTGTTGTAATTAACCTCTAAATAGAAAGCAAAGCAGGAGGGACAAGGTCAGGTGAAAAATCAAGATATTGAAAGTAACTAAAACATAGCTCTAAAGTATGGCTGCAATGAGTATTATGTATTGAATAAAACACTTCCTGAGTTTCATGCTAGCAGCCTCTGTCTTCCAAAGGACACACCTTATATTGCTAAATTAGTTAGGGCAGCCACAGTTACAGAAAAGCAAATGTTAAAATTGAGATGTGATGTAAACAGCTGAAGCTCATGATAATGGGTTAGCTAGTTACAACAGTGAGGTAAATATTATATTAGCAAACAGGTCAGAAAATAGGTGTAATTTTCCTCACCTTAATCTCCAAAGCCTGTTTATTAGATACAAATAAGACAGCACCTCTGAGAAAATGGAATGGAACCAAATAATCAAATAACATAGGACATAGATTGATACATTTAATCATTCCTAATGATAATAAATGACAAGGAAAAAAGGATTTTTTTAAAGGGTAGGAAAAGTTCCAGGTTTTTTTTTTTTTTGAGACAGTGAAAGACTAACATAATATTAACAAACAGAGATGCGCCTCTGAAAGAAGAGTTGACAAACTAAAAACAACATTATGTGCTTATCCCGCACTTTCAGAAAGGGTCCTTATCTCACTGGACATGAAGTGAGAACTGCTCACAGAACTATCTGAACTTCTGACTGCTCATTACCTGTAACAGCTAGGATAAATAAGTTATTGTTAAATCAAGAATTGAAGCAAGGTAGATATGATTCCTATTGAAATACAGCCTTTTTGTCCACACAGCTACATTTCTCCAGCTGTAAGAAATTTTGCAAATGTAGGACTCTCTTAAGCAAATAGTAAAACACTTTAAAAGATTTACAGATCTTCAGAGTATGCAGTGTCAAGGCTCAGTAAGGTAGAAAAACTGAATTTAATTTTCAAAGTTCTCTGTGTGTGCGGCTCTGCAAATGAATCTTGAATTTCATAGTCTGGCAAAAAGCTTTATTTGCAAATTTTTACATACTTTGGTCAACTAGTGCTTAGGAAGGCTCTCTTAGCTATGCACCTTGAGTGTAACAATTAAAATATTAACTACTGCATTTTTAGAACAGTGTGCTGGAAGAGATGGTTTGGCTATTTGCTGTAGAGGCATTTTCAGGAATGGTTTCAGTTTTGCCCCTCTTCCTGTCCAAGTGTGTGTGTCACCATCAGGAGACAGTCTAAACTGTAACACCACCCACAGCCAAATGATTCTGTCTCTTATCCTCCCCCCTGCCAAAGTGAGATGGTGCAGTTTGATTTGCTGCCAAACATACTGAGAGGTTTGAGTAACTCAGATACCTCAGAGAGTGAAGCTAGCTGGGGAAAAACACCTGGATCCATCTCCCACCTGGCCATTATAATTGTTACCACCCTTTAGAGAAGGTTTAAACACAGAGACTGGCAGTACACTGCACCCTTTTTGTTTTATTTCTGGCTAACAGAAGATCTCTAACCAGTCATCCATTTGAAAAATGGCTTTGTGTTTTTTCTGCTCACATTAGAGCAGTCATCCATGACTTTGTCACAATGCAACGTATTTTACTCATGACTCTCTCTGAGGCTATCCTGAGGCCTGAAGCTGATGCTCCTGATGGTGGCTGGCATTCACATTCCAGCTTAGCCCTGCTCAGTATGTCTGCTTTCTGTGTGCTCAAACGCTGCACTGAAACGGCTTGGCTTTTTTTTTTTTTTTTTCAAGCCATCCCTTTGAACGGTGCACCTTCCAGCGGAATGGTTGTTCCTCACCTGTCGAGGGCCGGGTCAGACGCCTCGGGAGGGACTCGCTCCCCCTGCTGGCCCGTGCTAGCGAAATTCCCCTTGGATCGAGCGAGATAATCCCGGAGACGCGGTACGGAGTGGCTCTTTAAGAGGGCTAATTTTTGCCGCGGATTACAACTGAGACATTGAAATCAATCCAAGATATTACTTGTTGTAAAAAACCTACAGGTGTTTCAGTGCCTCCCATCAATTCCAACAAAATTTGAACATGCAAGAAAATTTAATTTTAAAAATGCTAAATAGTTTCCCAAGGAAACGAAAGGTTCGTTGGCAACCTCGGGTTCATACCACAGAAGTTACAGTTTAACTTGTCCTGTGACTGTTGGCAAATATTCTGCTCCCCCTCCACCACGGTCAATCTCCCAGCGACAGCAGAAATCAGTCTCTGCCAGGGCAAGAATGGTATGGAAAAAGCAACTGAACTTCAATGGTTATTAGACTGACAAGTCACAAACACAGCTTTGCAGTGTCCCATTTGTGTAGTTGGAAGATACTGAAACACTGTTTAGCTCAAGTCTGAGGGTAACCAAGTTATAACACATAGATGTTTATGAAAGAATAAGCAAAAAATTAAAAAAAACCACCAATAGCTCTTCATTCATACACAGGTAAGTGTTGTCTGCTATAGGACATTTTTTCTTGCATGGATTTAGAAAAACATATAGACTGATGTAGCTTCTGCTAAAGTAAAAGCCATCCTATTTTCATGGCTCAAACCTATAATTTGACTGGTAAGTGCTGGAAATGATAATGTATAATTTCGTTAGCATTTAAAAAGAAAAAGCTGTTGCTGTTTCGGTGATGCAGTGGGTCAGGGTTTTCAAAAGCATGATATGCACATGAGAGAACAAATGAAGTACCACAAGGAGCATAACTTGCATGCAATACTCAATTTTTTTATCACAGAGATATTAAGAATCCATCACTACCAACAAAAAAGCAGACACAAACCCTAATCCTGGCAGTACCTTTAATGAGAGTCCTCCTCCATATGCTGGCCAGCCACAAGAATGTTCCACAGATCTTCCTGTTCTGGCCAGAGGAATGCTCCCTCACCTCTGGGCAACCTAAGCAAAGAGCTGTGTCAAGTGGTGGCAGCAAACTGAACAACAGCCACTGCAAATTGACTTTTAGAATGGATTACACTAGACTATATTTAATACACACAAGATTACCTTGACTAAACAGCAGTATTTCGGTTAAGTCACCTTTGGAAGAGAATTGTCTAATTTAGTTCAGTTTAATTTTGCAGGTTTCTCTTCTCATAAAGTTTTTATATGGTTTCAGTATTTCACTTTGGTTAATTCAGGTCAATACCCCCAAGTATGAGTTTGCCAAAGGTGTTCTCCTTTTCATACTCCTGTTTTGTATAAAGCCCTGTCTTGGTGAAATTTATAGACTGTATACATTCTTTGTTGTGGAATACTTCCTTGGGTAGTAGTTATAACATAAATTCATGTCTGATCACAACTGACTCTTTTTAGACATGTTTAAAGGAAAAAAATGGAAATTTGCTGGTTTAATTATTCAAGGAGATTTTTTTTCCTCCCCATGACATATGCAGAGCTGGAATAACCATATATTCCATAAGCACTGTTGGAGGAAAGAGAGCAATGTCACCATCTGTATATTTAGTATGTAATTCTGAGCCTGGGAAAGATCAAGAACTTGCTTCAAATTGAAAAAAATTGAAACAGCAAAATCAAAAGTGTTTTGAAGGGAGTACATTCCTCAATTATCTCCACACATAAATATTATTCACATCAGAAATTCCAGTGAACTGTGATCCTCATGTCAAAAAGTGTTGCATGATAAGGACTTCCCATGCTGCAGATTAAGGAATACACTGGAAAAACGTGCTTGTCTTCCACTCATCTGGAACTATCATTCACACCCATGTAATCCTCTTGATCAGTGAGCACATAATAAATATGAGTTCCAAAACCATTTATAATATTTGAATTATAAAAAGTCAGAGTGGTTTTGTCTCCTCTCCAAAAGTTTGTTTAGAGTTCAAGAGAACTCCCTTTGTTTGCTTTGTTTCATAAATTGATTCCAGATTTTATGGGAATGTAACTTTTAAAGTTAGGTACTTGTTCAATAACCTCCTAATTTTAACCCCAAATTTATTTTGTTTTCTAACAGTTTGAAAGGCGGCATATTTATATAGACATTTTAGTAATTTAACTTTGCCTGATGTGATTTTCAAGCTCACATTTGCAGTCTGTATTACATCCAAAGTAATCAGGAGTTCCCAACAGGCCATCCTCTCCAGGGGAATAGTATGCAGCAAATCCTAACAGCAGGCTTGGAAAAATCAGCAGCATGATTTCTGTAATACCTATAAATCAAAAGGATTAACAGCTAAGATTAATATTTTCATTGTGTTACTACCAGCCAAAAGGTTTTGCCTCAGCAGTGGTTTGTTGTTCTGGATGAGAACGATCGTATTGCTTGCCTTCTTAAGCTGCTTAGTGTTTAAACAATTGTAATTTGGAATTGGACAAGCCTTACCATTTTATGGTCTATTTCATGGTTTATGATCCATGGATATAACTGCTCTTCTATGCATGATCTTTTTTTTCTGTTTCTCTCATGTCCCTTTAGATCCTGCAGTAAGCAAAGGGCCAATTTCACCATGACTCTCAGGTATCTGTTGAATGCCATACTATACACTTAAGCACTACAATTTAATATTTGACTGCTGTGATTGGATTGTCACAATCTC
>NW_005054319.1:6989275-6990898 GCF_000277835.1 Geospiza fortis
AGGAAGAAATTCACCCTTTGGATCTGAGGAAAGCCTCAAGACAAAGCTTCAACAATTTAGACATGGTTCCTCTAGGGTAATTAGACTGGAACAATGTTTAATACATTAATTTATTAATAATTAATGTTTTAGGCCTCACAAGGTCAACAAACTTTCCATCAGCATAACTTCACCCAATAAACTAGTAATTGGCTGCATTCCTTTCTGTCTTGATTAGTGGCAGTTTAATCTTCATATTATACTGGTTAGAACTTCTAAAGATTTCTTTATGCAGTCCTATCATACAGGTCACATCAGTTACCACAGTATTTGTGGGGGCATCTGTACAAGACTGCAGTACTGTCATTGCCATCACTGATGTTGCTGAATAAAAGGAAACAGAATCAGAAAATCCTTACTTGTAAAGAACCCACAAAAATCACTGAGTTCAGGTCCTGGTCCTACACAGGACAGCCCCAAGAATCCCACCATGGGCCTGAGAGCCCTGTCCAAACATTCCTTGAGCTCTGTCAGGCTTGGTGCTGTGATCACTTCCCTGGGGAGCCTCTCCAGTGCCCAATTACCCTCTGGGGGAGAACCTTTTCCTTATATCCAACCTAAACTTTCCCTGACACGACTTCAGCCATTCCCTTGAGTGCCACCACTGGTCACCAGAGCAGAGATCAGTGTCTGCCCTTCCACTGGCCCTCATGAAGAAGCTCCAAGACCATAATAATGCCTGACTTCAGTCTCCTCCAGGCTGAACAAGCCAAGTGACCTCAGATACTCCTCAAATGGCTTCCTCTCCAGACCCCTGAAAATGTTCATCATGATCCTATCAGAACATAATTATGTCCACAGAGAGGGGAAAACCAATTCCTCACACTTGAGAAAGCAGTGAAGAGAGTTCCAATCCGGCCGTTCCATGGGCAAGGGGTGTGTGCCACCTGCCCGGCCCAGGGAAGGTGCTACTGCCCGGCCCAGGGAAGGTGTTACTGCCCGGCCCAGGGATGCCTAGCCTAGGGAAGGTGTTACTAGCCTGCCCAGGGATGGCGTTACTGCCTAGCCTAGGGAAGGTGTTACTAGCCTGCCCAGGGATGGCGTTACTGCCTAGCCTAGGGAAGGTGTTACTGCCCGGCCCAGGGAAGGTGCCCCCGCCTGCACCTGCCGCTGGTCAGACCGCCCGCGGCTTAAAGGAACGACAGCGCTCCTTGGGCCTCGTGCTCACTCAGAGACTTTTATCGGGCAAAGGCATTTTCATTTTGTGGGTTCCGCCATGAGAAACCCGAGGTCACAGCAAATACCGGGGCTCACTCACGCTCCCGTGAGCTGAGCACACCCCGCCTCACCGCCCTCAGGGCACCGGGGCGCGCGCACGGCGGAGCGCGCACGCGCAGCGCCCTCTCGACCAGTAGTGACGTCACTGGGCGGAAGAAATCTCGCCAGCTGCTCGCGTCAGGCGGCTTCCGGGAGAGCCAACCGGGGCCTTAAAGGGGCGCAGCGGCTCCGGGTAGTGGCAGCCCCGGGTTCAGTCGTACCGGTGTCTGCGCGACCAGTCAGACGGCACCGCCCGCACAGCGCCACAAACCGGGCGGGGCGGGGTCCGGCCCGCTGAAGGGAAAGAAGCGGGGGCGCCGGCAGCCA
>NW_005054319.1:6991382-7005441 GCF_000277835.1 Geospiza fortis
GGGCAGGAGCGCTGGGGCTGCACAAGCCGCGGGTAGGAGCGGGTGGGAGCTCTCCTGTTGCGCCGTAACTGGAACAAACCCCGCCGAGCGCTGACAGTGCCCGTCCGGGGCCCGTCCTCTGCCCGCGGCCCCCGGGAGGAGTTTTGGGGCTTTCCTCGCTGACAGGTGCGGGTGACCTCGGCCGTTCCTGCAGCCCGGGCACGGTGCCGGTGCCTCCGGTGTGCCCGGGCAGCTCCGGCAGGCAGCGCTGGAAGTGTTTGGTTACCGAAAGTCAGAACTGTCTTACGGGAAGTGGGAAAGAAACCCCAAACCAACCCCACAACTAAAACCAGCAACGAAACTCGAGTATTGTCGATTGTAGTGACCAAAATCGAGTATCAGAGTTTATCTTGGTTTAAATGCTGTTGATAAATCCGGATTTATTGGTCAGATGCTCTTCCTGCGGTTAGGTTTTTGGATCTGTTCTTTACTGAAGTATCTGAGAACTGTAAACCGAAGTCTTCAAGCTCTGCTTCTTAATCTCCTAGGGAAGTGAAATGACTTCACAAAGTGTTTTTGTTCTCTCCTAACATGGATTTTAAAAAAATGTAGCAAATCCGTGAAAATAGAAAATAAATCTTGAAAACTATCTTATTATTTTGTGGATAGGGAAGAAGTGGGAGGAGATGCAACTAAATACTGAAGGTAAGTAAAGAGTGGGAAATTAAGAGGTCTTAATTTACTGCTGTTCTGTTTTCTTTTATTTAGATATTTCATTTTGATTACAGTCAAGTTCACTTTTTAGAAATAAAAGGTGGAACTGTGTGATGTCTGTGTTAGGTGGTTTTTTGAGCTGACATAGCAATTCTGTGATTGTGGCCAGAAGTACTAGATTAAGCAGAGAAGTTTACTTGGGACTATTGAAATGTGTGTTGTGTAATGTGTTTCCTGTTTGTCCCCCAGCATCTTGCATGTTTGAAATGTCTCATAGAACAGCTCAATGATGTGTAAACATGAACATAAACTCTTTTGTGCTTTTGCTGTCTGAGGAACACATTTATTTTGTACAGATTTTGTATTAAGGTTTCTATTTTCCCTTTCTTATTTTGATGCCACTCCAAGTCTGATGAGCAGTTTGCAATCTCTGTAAGGCATGCTTTAGTTTGCACTGCTGTTTATTATCTGTAATTATGTTTTTAATCTGTCAGATGACTGGGATGGGCAATAAAAGGACTTTGACAAGTCTGCTTTCTGGCAAGGCTTGTTCTGTGTGCTCCATGTCCAGCTGGATGCTTGGCTGGGCTGGAGCTGGGGGTACTGGAGGTGTTTGTGTGGGTGGCATCTCTTGGGGAAGCGATTTGGGTGTAGCTGTTGGTGCCACTTCTCACTTGGCTCTGTGGAGGCAGAGTTCTGCTTTCCTGTGCCCCTGGGCTGGGAATTACACCTATGTAGCTTCTGGATCCAAATGCCCGAGTGTATTGTGCTTGTTGCTGCTGTTAGAGGTGCAGGAGGCAGCAGCAGAGATAGGCTTTTGCTTCTGGTAGGTGGGAGGGATTTATATTGCCTGCCTCAATCATATCTTCCCTCCTGCTGTTCTGTTTCTTGCTCTTTCTTCTCTTTGCAGTATTTCCTTTCTTCTAGGATATAACTTCTCTTCTTTGGAGCAGTTTTCCTATATGGAAACAGTGGTGAATTGTTGTTGGTGTTGTTTTATACACAGGCTTCTGGTTTCACAGATTCTGACAAAGTTCTGACATATGATGGTGTAGATGATGGGTTGATTTCTGTCAGAGTTGAGGGGGAGAAGGCTGATGCTAGGATACAGAAGGGATCTCTTCACTTGGTGTGATTTTATTTGCTAATTCAGCTGAACCACTGAGGCTGGTGGATATCTATCAACTGCAGTAATGACAAAATTTTCAACGTGCTTTGTACTGTATAGAAATTTGAGATTCCTGTCACCCAGTAAATGTACAGTGAATTTGGTGATATATGGCAGGAGGATATGCTCCTGTAATTTAGAAGAACACATCTATACACTATCCTTGCTTTGTAAATTTTAGTTCTGTGGAGAGAGAAATGAAGCAAGGATCACTGACTTCCAGTTGTGTTCAGCATTTAGGCCTGAAGGTGCAGAGAATACTTACTTGAAGTATTTATAATAGCCAGAGCCATAAATATCTATAACAAACAATAACAGAATTATTTGGTCAGCTGAAGGTCATTAATTCCCAGAGGGAGTAGTTCTGCTCCCCAGATGATGTTATGCATTTTCACAGCGTTCTGCATTAATCTCTAAAGAAGCAATGTGCAAAACTCTGTGCAAGAGGAGAAAGGATCAGTCCTTCCCAGTTCCCTGTCCCGTGGGACTGAATTTTCAACTGGGGGAACTTGTGTGCGTGGCAAACTGTAGATAGTTGTTCTCTGGTGCTGCAGTTTAGAAATGGAAAGGCTCAATTCTCTGTAGTTTTACACAGTGCGACCTTCCTTTTAACAATAGCCAAGGCCTATATTCTTTCTACAGAAAAACTCAAATTCTGCATTCTCTATGAATTTGTTCACTTGTGTTGCCGAGATTTGCTTTGCAGAGATAGTCTAGCAATTGTACTCAACACCCTTGTGCCTGAATATGGCACTTGGTGTATGCTAGATAATGGGAATGTCCTTTAAAATGTATCTTGAATGCCTTGGAAGTGCTAAAATATAGAAAAGAAAAAAACTGTCTTGCCATGTGCTGGAAGGAAGGCAAATAACCAGTAAGAGCCATAAGTGGCTTTGTGAAAAGAGAAGTGGAGGAGTTCCTGCCTGCTCTGGCACAGACCTGTTGTCCTTCGTGTCTCCTGCTTGGATGGGTGGACCAGCATCTGTCAGAAAAGGTGTCACTGGCTCCTGGCAGAGTCCTTTCTGTCACTTGGCTTCTGCTGCTGAGAAACAGGATGAGTTAAAGCCTGTGATAAAGATAAAACAGGATAAATTGTTCTTTAAAATGTCTAGGCAGCTTTTTTTTTCTTTACTGCATTTAGTAAATTGAACTTGTATAGCTCAATTCTCTCATAGCAGCAGCCATAGAAATACTGCATTTAATGCAACAATTAGTTCTGCCTGTGGTGTTAATTAGTGATATATTAGTCTGCTTTTTTTTTCAGCTCTTGTACTATTTTTTCTTTATTTTAGGTTGTTTCAGTGAATTGCACAGAGTAAAACAAAAGTACAGGCTTTGCTTTTCTTGTAATTTTTCAAGCAACAAAGCAACATTTAGACTGTTTAAACGTATGTAAGTTTATTTTTCTTTAAATTCTGTCCCTGCAAATGGGTAAGGGCTGTTGCTATATAGGTTTCATCTTGGGAAGTGGATGGATGACATTAAAAGGCAAGACATGATTGTCATTTGCCTTGTATATAACTGAGTCTTAACCTGTTTCTGGTTGCTTCAGAGGATGTAAGGAAAATTTCAGGGGAAGAGGTACTGTTAAAGGTGCTGTCTGAAACAATTTTAAATCCTCTGCAAAATCATCAAATATCAGATTTGATTGTCAGAGTATTCTAAGAAAAGATAATTGTTGCCTGAATATCTTGTGGATGCAAATGAGTAGGAAAAAAATAGAAAACTGCTTTGAATAATAAATTTCAGCAGTCACATATGTTCATCATTTACTAGCTATTCTTATGTATGCAATGCCAGTTTGTAACATTTCCATTAACTTTATTGTTGTGGAGAAATGGGATCTGCACATGCTCAAGTTCAATATATCATTCTTTAATGTTCTGTTAGAGGTGGTAAGTAAATGCAGGTGTCACTGTGTTGGACTTTTCTCGTGTCATTGCACGTTGGGGTGGAATACTGGGATTTCTTAAAATTAGTAAAGCTGATTTTAATTTTGCCCAGATTGTGGCATATGCAAGACTCTCATGTGGCAAGATATTACATTGTCAGCAGTTAATTCACAGGAGTAAAATGTGTTTTTCAAAGCTTAATTCTAAGGGAAAACATGTGCTACTATTCCTACTTTCTTTGGTTAGTGTGATAATTTCTTATTCTTACAAGACTTTGTTTGAATTCCAAAACCTAATCCATGAGTGAGTAGATAAAAACTATTCAGATGCCAAATAAAATGTCTTTAGGTATTTTAATTTCTTTGTGGATATACTGTTATTTATTAAACCCTTTATCATATAGCAAAAGCATAGTATGTATTATTAATTTATGGAAGAAAAGATGATGCACAAAATGCCATAAAAAACCAGTTAGTTCCTCTCTGGAGAGTGGATTACTGAGGGCTATTTATATACCCAAGCAAAAGCAGTAGCTGAGAAATTCCTGTTAGGGAACTATCAGAGCTGTCCATGATATTTATCTAAAAACTGAGTTTTAGTTTCATGCTTTTTTTAAAGCTTGCCCTTTCTGAGGTCACAGTGAGGTGAAATGGGGACCTCCAATAGTTTGTTTAGTGACCTTAAGAAAATTATTCATTTTTATGCTCATTTTAGGAATGTATTACAATAGGAATAATTTGTAATGACTTGAAGTAGTCTAGACTTCACACACTCATTTAAGGGGCTTTGAAATGGTTTGTAAACATTATTAGAGCTGAAGATTCTTCAATTTGTTTCCTTATTCCAAATCATTCAGAGAAAGCAGGGTATCTTCTGCAGCATGTTTCTGTCCTCAGTTGGGATTTTTTGGAGTTTGCTGGGGTTAGTTTGTTTCTCATTTTACTTTGTTTTCATTCTTCTGCCACTGATGTGAAATGGCAACCTGGCACAAAATACTGGCTCTTTTAAACTTAGTTTCAAGACTACCAGACTTGTACTGCATGTAGTTCAGGTTTTTTTAACGATAAATTCCTAGAAAAAGTAATTTTCTTCACAAAACATACACAGTTCCTCTAGCTAAAAGCCTTTTTATGAACCTGAGTGTTTTCAGGATAAAACTTTGTCCTACTGGTTGTTTTTTGGAAAAATAAGTTCTATTCTTACATCACAATTGGGCATAACCAAGTACAGTTGTGACAGCCTTCAAATAGCCTTATATTGAAGGTTATGCAGATCATTTTAGCTTGTTTAACTTGAGCATTTGTACATCTAGTCAATTAAAGACACAAACTGAAAAAAAAATCAGTGATTGAAACAAATTGAATCGAAATGTCAAGCTGACGATGTGGAATAAATGGAATTGAAATGTCAAGCTGATGATGTGGAATTACCTTTGAGTAGTTCAGTTTTTCAAGTGCAGTAGGTAGTCTTTGCTACTGGTAAAGTGTGCAAGGTTCTCACCTTGGCTGACTGGTAGATTTTAATAAAGCAGCAGTGGTTGCTTCTAATTTCACCTTAGTGCTTGGGGTTGGTGTGATGCTGTAGAACTAGACTTCATGGTAGCTTTCTCATCAGTTTGGTTTTTATTGATAAATATACCAAGATCTTGCGTTTATTTCCACTTCAACAAGCAAATAAAAGAAGTGTAAAGCTCTTCCAAGGGGACAGTGTGGAACTGCAGCTCAGTTGAGCAGTAGTCCCTGAAAAGATGGGCTTGTAGCTTGGTCAGTTACCCTGACAGGACTCTGCATCCTCTGGAAGAAGTGAGTGGAAACCAAAGATAAATTAGAAGCTGGAAGAAACGTTTTCTGCAGAAATATTGAATATTGTGTAACTGGGCGCTGATGGGGGGATGTTGGTTGTGACCTGGGGCTTCTCCCTCTGTTGCTGTGGGTGCTTCAGCTGTGTCAGGAGTTTCTGCAGTGGTCTCTGAAGCTTGGTGCAGAATCATCTTTGTGCAATGGACTTAGTGTTGATGTCAGAGTGACCTTCTGGGCCAGGTGCACACTGAAACGCATTCTAACAGCCATTTCTCTCTGTTCCTTTTTGAGGAGTGGCATATCCCAAAAGTGGATGTTCAGGATAACATGTCCAATGTCTCGGAAGAGAGAAGCACTAGACAACAGGACATTAAGAAAGGACTCCAGTTTATAGAGTATGATTTTGTGGTTTTTATTCTTGCATTTTCATTTATATGTTTATATATATTTCTATGAGATGGATGGCTCTGGAAAAGGCCTTTTGTGTTTTTCCTCAGAATATTTGCTAGCACTAACATGTTAAACAGGGAGCAGCTTTAAAGAAAGGACAGAACTTCTCTTTGTTCCTAAACAGAGCAAATTGAAGGTGAGAGGCTATTCCTTTCCCACCTTTAAGGAAAAAAAATAGCATTTAATCTTTTTTTTGTGGGTAGAAAATGTTGGTAGCCTGATAATCCACCTTAAGAATAATTACTCCTAAAACTAGGTTGCTACTGAAAGGGAGGGGTTTGGTCAGCACTACCTAAATATTTTAACTTTCTGGAGCTAAAATTTAAGCTATTGAGAAATCATCTGAGTATTTAATTTTCATTTGGGTCAATGCCAACTTTTTTTGAAGATCCTGGCTGTCTTAAAATCATTTTGAAAATTCATACTTGTTCACTGCTCATATATGGCATTCTTAGAAAACAAAAACAAACAAAAAATCAACTAACCAACAAAAAACCCAACAAAACTTTCCCCTCCCAAACTCCTGACCATTTAAAAACTGTTTAAAAACAGAATCTCAGTTAACCTGTATGCAAAAGGAAAGGATTTCTGCTTTTCTTCCTGGAAATGTAGAAAGACCTCCTTTCTGTCATAAGGAAAATCTCTGTTGCATGTCATACAGAAGGACTCTTAAAATTCCTGTTCTGTCATTGGTATGACTTAATTAAAATTGATGTGGGTTTTTGATAGATAATTTGTCATTTTATAGTACTTACTAGAAGATTGCAGTTCTCTCATCTATAACGTGGCTCTGCGCATGTTAGAGATAGAGGAAGGATTACTCTTAAACAAAGAACAGTGATGTCTAAAATTCTCAAAGCATTCAAAACCTTAATACATTTTGAACAGTAGAGTTCAGATTGACCATGCAACTCCAAAAGAAAGTAAGCCATTAGTAATAAGACAGCTCTGTTTTTTAGTCAAAACTCGTCTACAGCACTTTTCCTTGTTCAGTGCAGGCTATGGGCAATATTCAGAGATTTGCCTGTTGCAAAAGCAAGGCTGCTTTTACTAAGAACCAGCACTCCTCAGTGTGTCTTTTAAGCAATATGTATCATAAGTGAAGATTGTAATTTTTTTTTTCTAGATCCACTTTGCCCTATCCAGGGACGCAAGAACAATATGAGGTAATGAAATGACTTTTTAATTTCCAGACTGGTTTTTAAATTGACCTATATTATTATAGTTATCTTGATTTTAGTCATTATTTAGGTGATGATATAATATGAATGGTAATTTTAGAAGTCTCAAAATTGAAACTGGACAACTACTAACATTATGATACAGGTATTCAGATATTTGGGTGTCCTGAATTTACTCATACAGCAGTTGAGATGAAGTATTTCTCTGCTGGTATTGTGGATGAATTTGGGGCATTAATTGAATAAAACAATGTGCTATTCTGAGTAAAGCTCAGAGTAGTAGAGCAAAAGTAAAATAAAAGGACTTCAGTCACAGAAACCCTCAGAACATATTTTATTTCTGTATGTGTTCTAGTTTTGCATTATTTTGGCTTGTATTTTCAGACTTGGCTTTTTAGTTCTTTTTGTGGTGGTAGGTGATTTCATTGGATTTGAGAACATATTAGATAAAAATGCTGCCATTCACATTTTGATGAAAAAACCCTTTTTGCAAAGCAGCTTTTGTGTTCTCCTGCTTTGTCAGTTGCTATGGCTGCTGCTTGCTGAAAGAATATATGGAAAAGATATATACATCTTAGAGATTGTCTTGGAAAAATGTCAGAAGAAAAACACTAATGTAGACAAAAGTTTTGCATTTCACTCTGATTCCATGGAGTTGCAAGTACAAATTTTGTATTTAAAATTTTCCTTGGGAGTATGGAAGATAAACAAGAACTGCTGTTGATGAGCTTTTCTTTTCTTTGTTGCAGTTATTTATACGAGATCTTGTTAGAAATCTTTTTCATGAAGGAAATGATGTATATCGAGAAGGTGATTGGAGAGGATCTCTGAGTCATTATACAGAGGCTATAAACATAGCTGATTATGCTAATTCAGAAGAAATCCATGTTTCTGATGATGTTTTAGAGAAGCTGCATGTGAACAGGATCGCCTGTTATTCAAATATGGTAAGCTTCTGTTTAAACTAGGATTTCTTCAGAACAGGATGCAAACATGGTATGAAGAGACAAAGTCTAGTGAGTGAAAAGCTTTTGATGGCAGTTTGAAGATTGACATGTTTCAAATAATCTCTTTGGCACGTTCTTGAAAAGCTTTTTACATGTATAATTGAGATTTTTACTTACTAATACTAGAATTAACATAAAAGAGTCATACTGGGCTAGGAATTTGGTGGAATAGAATTTTTATGCATTTACACTGCTGACTGCACTGAGTTGGCTGCTTTTGCTTTCTCTGTGGAACAAGATAGCTCTTGTGAAAGAATTACATTTTCTTTGTGACTGTTACTGGGTTTTACATAATGATGGCACTGCTTGTTTTTAGTTGCCTAATTTGGTGACTTAGCAAAACTTACAAATGCACTGTGCAGTGGCCTTGGGGAGTGTTTGATAGTGTTTCAATACCTTCATCCAGTGCAGTTCAAATTCACTGTTTTCATGATAATAGTTCTGATTAGTGGCTTTTTTTCTTTTTGCTCCTCCTAGGGTTTGCATGAAAAAGTTCTAGAGGACTGTGAGGTAGCATTAAGATTGAATGAAAACAATTTCAGAGCTCTCTATCGCAAAGCCAAAGCTTTGAATGAGCTGGGGAGCTATAAGAAGGCTTATGATGCTGTAGCAAAATGTTCTCTTGCTGTGCCACAGGTGGGTAAATTGTGTATTGATGATTATTTTTAAAGTTTTGAAACATACACTTATTTCAAGACCAAGGTTGTTTCTTCTGGTTTGGGATTTTTTAATGCAATAAAATATTTTTTATTCCTCTAAGCATTATTTTTTTCTTGTGGAAGTACAGACTGGGCAGAGATTACAGTCCCCAAGCTCAGTTTGTTGTGTTGCCTTTGAGCAGAGGAAATGCAGCAGGGGTCAAGTGCCATGAATGTTTGCAATAAGCACTAGAACCACTGAATTAATTGTTAAAAATTCTCTATGATGTGAAGAGAACCCCACCAAAATTACAATATACATTTATTCTTTTGATAAATGCATTTTAGCTTTCCAAGTGTTTAGTACCATTGCTACCAGTGCATTGTTCTCTCTGTGAATCACTTGCTGTGCACCCTGAATCTTGGGCTCTGTATGTGTTAGCAGGCACTGGGTGGTGGAGGAGATGATCTCTAGACTGAAATGCTCGTCCTGAGGATCTGCTTTCCGTGATTGTTTGTGTGGTGGAGTTGTGGTTTTTTATTTGGGTTTTTTAGGAGCTGGAGTGCATCAAGTGGATTCCTGCAGGGCTTTAGTTATATCCAAACCCAGTTTGGTTCTCTGGGACCCTTCATAATGCAAACTAAAATGCTGTGAGGATGGTTAAGAGATTTCACTTCAGAAATGCATTTCTGATTTGAACTTACATGCTTACAGAATCTTTACATGCTTTGCTCAAAATAGGATAACAGGATAAAATCCTGATCACAGGATAAAATACTGACTTGCTGCATGTTCACCTTGCTGCATCAAAACTACAGTGAGACACTAGACAAAGTGTTGGGTATAGGTTTGCCTCTTGATAGAGAGAAGGTTTCAGTTGTGTTTCCAAAGGCATAAACAGTTCCTCTGAATGTGTAACTTTGGACTTTGGATCCTCACTTTGCACCTCCAGATCTGAATGTTTTTGCTTAAGGTTAATATGCCTTTATGTAAGTTTTATAAATAGCTTTTTCTAGCTGTAGGACATGATCTGAATACTAAATCTTAAAATATTTTAAATAGGTAGTTAGAACTGTAGGACAGAGGGAAATACAATGACATTTTTAATTCTAGTAGTATGATGCAATGCCTCCTGAAATACAGAGTGCTCATTAAATATTCATCACTGCCATGTACTAGCTCATATGTAATCAGGAATATGGTTCTCAATTTCTCTAAAAGCAAAACAACAAAATAAACCCCCATCCCCTTAAGGAACAAATGCCCTCCTCAAATAAAGAAACAAAAAAACCCCACTCACCAAAAAAAAACAAAAAAACAAAAAACCAAACCCCA
Organism: Geospiza fortis; assembly: GCF_000277835.1. NCBI lineage: Eukaryota > Metazoa > Chordata > Aves > Passeriformes > Thraupidae > Geospiza > Geospiza fortis. The sequence continues at coordinate 7,001,547 of NW_005054319.1, forward strand.
AAAAACAAAACAAAAAAACCACCCCAAAAAACGACCAAAAAAAACCCCCAACAAAACACTTATTTGAATTTCTCTGGCTTTGGAAAGCCTTTATATTATTTTAAATCCAGATAAAAGGAGAAGGAGATACTGTCCATTTTCTGTCAACATAGTTTTTGCTTGAGGGTAGCTGTATTTTCAGATACATGTTTCAGTTCTGTGGTTGTGCAAGAATAAAGCTGCATTTTCAGACATCCTGCATGTAGGGATTTTGCAGAATACAGACTGAGATATAAACAGATGTCTTTGCTTGATGACAGTACATGTAAATTATGAAATTTTATTTATGTCTTTTAGGATGAAAGTGTGATTAAGCTTACTCAAGAACTAGCTCAAAAACTAGGGTTAAAAATAAGGAAAGCATATGTTAGAGCAAAGGTAAGATTTTATTTTAACATTTTATGTTAAGGTTTCCCTCTTTTGATATCAAATTTGTGTTTAATGAAAGTATCTTTTCTTTGTAGCCACCCTCGTCAAATTCAGTTTCTAGTGATGTATCAACTCAGGTAAGGTTTTACATGTTCCAAGTGCAAGCTGCCTGTAACCTACAGGGAATAATTATTTCATTATTTCATGATGATAAAGGGACAGTGGTGCAATTGGACATTTTATATTAGAGGCTGTTATTTGGGACTTTGGGGTTCTGTTATGTTCAGTTTTGCTGGACATGTATGGCAGACTAGGACATAAGATTATTATTTGAGTTATCTTTGTTGAATAAATGTTAGCTAAAACATTAAATCCAGGGCAGTGCATATATGTATTTTTCATGTCCTGAGGCAAGAGCCAAGTTAATCGATTGATTTTTTATTTTATTTAGTTGACAACTTTCAAAATGAAGGGTGCTGGGATAAAATCTCTTTTACTTATATGCATTTATCCAAATTTGATCTTCATTAGCAGCTGAACTTGCAATTATCTTGCTCTTTGTAATGTGTCTGAATAGCAGTAGTGGAGTTCATCTTTACCTTACAGACTTCTTTCACAGGAATGTAGACAATTTAGCTGTAAAGGGAAGAGGAAATGAAGGAACAGTTCATTTAAGATACCATTTAGACTCTTTCATTCCCTAAAGTGTCACTCGCACTTTGGTTGGTTGGTTGCAAATTTTTAGTGATATCATGAGTGGAATTCAGTCTGCAAATGGATGCTTTATCTAAAAAAAAAAAAAATTGCCCTTTACATTACATTAAACTTGGTAAATTTGAGATTTTATACAACCTAAATTTGAGAGGGCTTACATTCTTTGTCTGTAAATATGTATTTGAAAAATTTTCATGGCTCTTGTGGCTGAGAGGTATTTTTTTCTCATTTACAGAACTCTTCTGTAGAAGATATTGAGTTAGGTGAGTCTTGTGTTACATTACTAATGCTAGGGAGCTAGATATGCCCTACATATCTCATTGTATTAGGAAAATTTGGATGAAAATTCATCTGGTCATTTGAAAGTACTGGGGTAAAATCTGATCTGTTTATCTCTAAAACTGCATAGTTCAGTGGCTGAGCAGATTTCACTTTGGCCTTCTCAACCTGATATGGTTGGTAACTGCTCCTGCAGTGATTGTCTCCATACTGTCCTCTTTAGCTTGAAAAAATAGGGGGGAGAGAATATGCCAAAGATTTAATGAAGTCTCAGGTCTGTAACTTTTCCTGTCTGTTTTAGCTTGAGTAATAAATAAACTTTGAGATTAAGATACACATAATTTGGAAGCTGATGGAAGCTGAAAACATTTCATGTGGTTTTGCTTAAACATTCTTCACATTTCTTCACTCTCTCACCCTCCACTTTGTCAGTGTAAAAGTAATGCAAGAACTTCTCACATCTTTGAACAAAGGTTCTAGTCATTCCCATTTTACCTATTTCAGATTTATCTGACCAGAAGCAAGAGATGGTTTCTGCTGCTTCTTCATCAAACTTTGTTTCTGAAGTGTCCAAAGTGTCACCAGTACCTGTAGCACCTTTACCTGCTGTTATGCCTCTTCAGATGGAAAAGGTTCCTTTGCCTTCTGCAGTGTTGGCAAATGGAGGGAATGTTTCTTTCTCTATGCCAGAAGCATGTTTAGATTGTGGAGATGGAGATATAATTATTGGAGAAGAACTTGATGAGTTGCTTGATTCTGTGCCTGATGCAGATGAAAGTGTAATGGTAAGACTTTTTAATGTGTTTTCTTTCTTGAAAGACTCCCTTCAGGAGTGGGATCTTATATTTTTATCAGATGGGCTAGTGGTGATGTTTGTTACCTTTCCTAGTTACATTGAGCTGTCTTTGGGCATAGTCAGGTTGGTTTTTTTTCAGGTTCAGATTCTTGTAAATGTGGCTGTAAAGATAGCAGCACTACTTCAGAAACACTGTTATGCTACTACCAATGCTACTTAGAAGAAGTACTGTGAAAAGTGAATTGGACATTTGAAGTCTGGGCTAGTGTGATTTTTGGGAGGTTTTTTGTGCAAATAAACCCTCTTAGAACATGAACAGTGTGTTGGAATGCTCATGCTCTAGGTGTAGAAACTATGGTTAAACGTAAGCAAAAAGCTTTGCAGCAGAGTAGTACTTGGGCTGTGGCCTTTTGGGGTGGTCACTGGTGTCTCTGCAATCAGAATTTGGTCCAGATCCACCACCTGGCTGAACAGAAATAGACCATTGTGAGTCTGACTTCTTGTATTTTTAGAAGAGATATTAGAGAAATGTAGTTCTAGGAAGTGTTGTTCCTACTTACACCATTATGCCAGACCTAGAGCAGACTGAAGCCTCCAGAGTTTCAGCTTTTAGTCAAAATGAGAGCTCTGATTGATGAGCAGAGATGTCTGAACCTCTTACCAAGGTTACTGACTCCCTGCTCTGGCCCTGGCAGTCATTTGGAGTATTTATTTTGTATTGCATTTGTATGGCAGTGTTAAGTGAGGCTGTGGCACATTCAGTTCTGCAGTTGTGATTTTAAGTCCTCATCCAACTCTGATTTACAGCTGCAAATCTTTAAATCAAAAATGCTTTACTTTCTAATTTTCTATTTTATGGACTTCGTGTTTTAGAAAATGTGTCAGAATTAGAGAAAGTAATTATTTTTAAGAGATCCTAGGATGTTTGCCATAGTGAAAGCCAGGAGGAAATACTCTTCCAAGAGAGACTGCAGTCTCATGGAGTGTAAAATTGAGTGAGCTGTACTGAGTGAGTTGCAGACTGATAACTTGGGGAACATGGAGTTTCCCACTGGGCAGACTGTGCAGACCTACTCACTCAACATCCAGACAAGGAGGGAGCTCCTTGGCATGGCAGGAAGGGAGGGGGAACTCCCCCACTTGGTATGTGCTTAACAGAAATGTACAGAGGGATGTGTTACTTTCCATGGGAGGAAGGAATGTGACCTGGCCTTTGCAGAATGTGTTATCATTTGATTGGATCTGAGGACTTACCTCAAAGCCAACCCATACCTCTTTTGCTGTACTACAGTTTGAATTACATTATCTTTACTTAGAAACAAATCCTGTTGATATCTGACTCTTCCTACTCTTCCCTGGTGTCTGTTTTAACATAATTTGGAAATTCAGCCATAATCCAATGGATAAAAAAATCCAGATCTTTTACTAAGTTAGTAAGTGTCTGGTAACTGAACCTTCAAATGTTTGCTCAGTGGATAATGCCTTGCAGCTGGGGCATTGTTTAGGGCTTGGTTACTGCAGCTCTGTGCAGGACTGTGGTGTACCTGCCTTTGATGTTTTTCAGTAGGTTTACAAAAACTTTGCAGAAACTTGACTAAAAGAAATACTGTGGCCGATTATGTTCTTGAGGCCTTTCTTGCTTGGTCTGAACATTCTTTTTAAATTTATATTTTTTTCCAGCAAAATACAGGAGCCAGA
>NW_005054319.1:7005600-7019233 GCF_000277835.1 Geospiza fortis
AGTGTAGCTCCTAGTGTACCTTTCTCTGCCTCTTTGCTGGGGACACTGCCAGTTACTGCAGGATTTGTTCCTTCAGCTTCTCTTTCAGAAATCTTTTCACAGCCTTTGGCTTCGTCGCTGGAAAACTTCTGTTCACCATTAAGCACTTTTTCAATCAGTGACCCAAAAAGAGGTAAGAAATGAGTCTTAATATGTAACCTTTAATGATGATGAGAGTTCTGCATGAGCCAAGTGGTTTTCCTTTTTAACAAATTAGTTTTCACAGCTATTAGTTATATTTAACACATAACATTTGAGCTGTGCTAATAGTTTTTGAGTGTTAGTTATATATAAGAATTCATAAATAAAATATTTTTTTCCTTGGGGTCTGCATAAGCATGCTCCAAGCTCCCTCTGTGTAGTTTTTCTGTATCCATTATCTAAATTTATTTGTTTCAAGTGAATAAGTTTATAGAAGAAATACTATTCCCTCAAACTTTTTTTTTTTTAACAATGTTGCTCTTACAGCTTAAACCATTTGTCATGATTTGGCAATAAACAAGAATTCTAGAAGGGTAATGTAACTGTGTACTCTGAAAAAGTACAGACTATAATTGTGTAGTGAAATCAGGTATGTGAAATAAGAAGATACAAGTAACAAACTACAAAAGATAAAACAGAGTTTTGTCTTTAATTATCAGCGTTACAGGACTGTGCTGTCTTCGGAACAGAGCCAGATTTACAAAATAAAATAAAAAGTTGAAGAATCCTCTTACCCCTCTTTCATCTCCTCATTTTTTCATAGTCAGATAGTGTTTATCTTGCTGCCCTTTTTGTACTGAACAAGTATTTTCATGTTGCTTCAGTATCTGCCTGTGAATCTGCCTTCAGTATCTGCCAGTACTGCTGGTGGTAACCAGGTGTATATTTTGAAGATGATTGCCTAATAACTTTTCAGCTGAGATGTTTACAAGGGGCTTTTACATAATTAAAAAAAAAAAACCAAAACAACTTACTGTAGCAAACAAAAAAACTGTTGGTGTTTATCAGAAAAGCCAAACCTCTGATATTTCTCAGGAATGATAAATTATTTTTTGCATGGGATGTTCTTGGGAACTCATTTAATTAAAATATCTTTTTATTCCTTCAGACATCTCAAGTTCAGCTTCTAGAGATGGAACACCAACACTTAACAGCAATAATTCCCCATTGTTTGTACGTATTTTTCATGTTTTTGTTCACACCAGTTCAGATGTTATCACCTTGGAGGCTTTACACAGATCTGCATTTTTACAGCTGAAGTTTCTATTTTTAGAAAAATAGCACTTCTACCATTAAAAGTGGGTTCTGGCTGTGGGTACTTACAGGAATGGTAACAAAAGAAAAAAATTTACGGAGGTTGTTTTATGTATGCAAATTCTGACTGATGTCACAACCATTATTCTGTTTTGAGGAACTTGCTGTAAAATACTGTTGAATTGTAAAATAACTAATATAAAATCCCTTCTGATCTGAGTACCAAGCACTAGGCATCCTGAAGAGCTGTCCTAGTACGGGAGCAGAGCAGATGCCCCTGTGTGTCTGAGGATCTGGCTGCTGTCTGTTCTGCAGTCGTGCTGTGCATTTTCAGTCACGCTGCTGGCACTGATTGCGTGGGGTAGGGTGGGATGAAGGATTGCATCCTCAGGAGCCAGGAGGGAGTAATAATTAGTAATAATTAATAATAATTAGCCTCACAAAGGCTACTTGTCTGCCTGTACCTGGCTGGCTCTTGTTTTATGCTTAGTTTGTGCTGTGTATGTGGCCTGTGTAAAATCTCCATGTCCTTTCTCAGATTTGTCTTTGAAGTTTGTATTATGGCTATGAAGAAAAATTTCAGTAGGTTAAATTTTAATTGTAGAAAAATACATTCTATATATCAAGTAAAATACACTTTCTTTCAACAGATAAATGGTCCTAGTAGTTTGTTTGGATCTGAAAATTACATGGGAATTGCAGGCCAAACTAGAAATGACTTTTCCAATGTTTTTAGCAGTACAACTGCTAATATACCTGTATCTCCGGCACTGGCGGGAAGGAACCCACTGGAAGGCACACATGAGCTAAGACAGGCCTGCCAGTTATGCTTTGTCAAAAAAGGTAAGGAGCTATTGGACTTGATGGGGTTGATTTTTTTTCTTTTAATTTAAAAGCATACATTTAAAATATTCATGTTCCTAATTTAACACTGTTGGCTTCTAAACCATGTTAATCCTGACTTGTTCTTTGCAGATGTAGCACGATCTTATGATTGGTGAAATATTTCAACCACTGTTTTATCTTCTTTCCTCTTGTCTTTATTTCTTGTCCTAATAGATTTCTTGATTTCTAAACGCAGCACAAATCACCCCACGCTTTCCCTGTGTGTAAGGTCATTCACATTCTGTATCCCCTTTCCTCCCAAACCCCAGGGTACTGTGAAGAATGACACCTTTGCTCAAGACTAAATAAAACTTGCAATACTCTGTCTGATTGGCCATGGGGAATTGAACTGCAGTTCAAAGTACCTGGTAACCTTCACATCCCATCTGTTTTATTGTTCTTTCAAACTAATTCTAAATCATAATCATGAGGCTTCCAAACCTTAGTAATAATTAACTCCACTGTATTGACTTCAAGGAGCTTAACCAGTATTGGTCATTAATATAACTAATCATTTAGGCCTGAGCTGTTGCTGTTAAACAGAGCCATATTTTAAAGGCAATAGCTTGTATTAAAACTAATCTTAAAAATAAGCATTGTGTTTGAAGTTACAGGTATCATTGATATCAATATACTAATAAAAATTGTATTGAGACCTTTAGGGGATGACTATTGTACCCTTAAGAACTTCTATACTTGTTTAAAATTATTTTTACTAGAAAAATCCACAAAGTGACATTTGAAAAACCATAGAACATGTTCTGCTAAAGCTGGAGCTATAGCATATTGGTGAGAATACTTAGCATGTTCCTAGCTTTACTTTTTGTGTCAATGCATCTGCTTCCTCTGTTTCTTTCCATCTCTATCAAAGCCTTGAAGTGTCTCCTGCTTTTACTGCCTTTTGAAATTACACTGTTCCATCATCTTCTTGTCCAGAGAAAACTGGGTCATGCTCTTGTTTTTCAATCTCACGAATAGCAAAAATTCACTGAGCCTTGCTCATCTTCAGATGCTCTTCCTGAAGTCTTCTTTTAGTACCATCCTAAAGAGAGAGTTTGAAGCTAGGTGTATTTTTGTTTCCAAAATCACAAAGTTCTAGGATTGGCATTTATCTTTCTGGCACATGTGAACTTCCTACTGAGTGTGTTTTGTCCCTGAGCATAGTACCTCTCCTAATAAAATAAATGTTGAATGTTAAGAGAGCCATTTACTGATCGCTGGAATTCACCTGCATTCACTTACTATACATAAGCAATTTAAGTTTTAAACTAGTGATACTGGAATGGATACTTTGTAATTTGAAAAAATGCTGCATTTGCTGACCCCAAGAAACCTTAAGGCTGTAACACAGCATCCCTCCCTAAATATAAAATAACTTGTGGCTTTTTTCTTGCTGAGACTGCCTTTTGTAAGTATTTGGGCTTTTTTTTCTATTTTGCTCAACGTGGTGGTTAATGACTTTTGATTCTTCAGAGCTGCTGATGCAAGTAGGAATTCAATACAAAGTGTTTGTGTACTTTGCTTTTGGGCTTCTGTGCCAGTGTGTGTATGGACGTGTTCATGTTTGATGCAATTTATGCCAATACAAGCAATTTTCTGTGATTGTTTCAGGTCCTAAATTATTGGATTATGCTTACCATCCTAATTTAGAACATAAATGTAAGAAGGATATTTTAATTGGCAGAATAAAAAACTCTGAAGATAAATCATGGAAAAAAATACGTCCAAGACCAACAAAGACACAGTATGTGGGACCATATCATATATGTAAAGGTAGGTGTTACAGAGGGAACCTGGTAATGCCTATGCTCAAAGTAATACAATTTAGCTTTTCCATAGTGAAGTATAGAAGGAATTTTTATTTATGCTTATGGGAGGTGGAGAAGGAAGTTCTGGATTGTTTATAATTTCAGAAGCTGTAAGGAGAGCCATATCTTGACCACTAATATGATTATTTAGAGAACAGGTAGTGTACTTCTGTACTGTTCTCCATCAGGAATAATTTTGCTTTTGAGTGTTGGATGATTAGTGTTAAACACAGCAAAAAAGAAGCATTTTTGTTAGACTTTTGCAGTGTGGATGTAAGCAAGATGACCTGTGGGTTAATGAGCAGCTTCATTTGAGCAGAGGGTATTCTGGGTTCTTGGCATTGTTGCCCTAGATTAGTGCAGGATGGTTGATAGAGGTGTGCATTAACTGTTTTGAGGAGTTTTACATTTTCACCAAGTCATTCAGCATAATGTTTTAGTTCTGTTAGATTTAAATGACAAATTTACAACAGATCTCTGTAACTTCTTTATTAAAAGTATTTGATACTGATATAGTGGAAGTTTTAAGATGAATTTGCAAGAAAAGCTGTAAAAGCAATGCTCTGTTTGATGCTGTCCTTTGAGATGTGGCTGCTGAGGAGGAGTGCAGGTACCCAGGGCACTGCACCTTTGCCTACTGCCAGGAGGAGATCGATGTGTGGACGCTGGAGCGCAAGGGAGCCTTCAGCAGAGAAGCTCTTTTTGGAGGGCCTGGGAAGATCAACCTGACTGTGGCCCAACTTCTTCAAGAATACCACGGATTATTTATGTTTCTTTGTGAGGTGCTGCTTTATTTCTCGTAACACAATAAAAATGGTAATAGATAATTTAAATATGTGGAATGAAATGCTTTGGTTCGTGCATGACTGTTTTGTAACTTTTGAAACAGATTTCAGTAATTATATGGCTGCCTTTAGATTAGAGACTAATAGAAGTATCTGTTAAAATCTTTAGGGTAAGGTATATTTTTAATTGTCTAAAATATATACTGTAAAATTACTTGTTTTTCTGTTCCAGAAATGTTTTGATCACAAGCCCAGAATAATAAGCAAAAGGAACAAAGATAACTCATCTTCTTGTTCTCACCCTGCTATGCATGACTTTGAAGATAACAAGTATGTTTGAAATACCATCTTTATAAGTTGCAATTTAAAAGCAAGGGCAGTTTTTAATACTGACTTTCATTTCTTACCTGTTGGTCAGCTTCTCTGCTGACTGTTATGCTTTGGCAGTATAGGCAAGACAGACTTAAAGAGCAAAGTTTGACAAATGTAACCAAGTTAAAGTGAGCTATTTCTTTATCAGTCATTAAAAATTAGTGGTGTCTACCCTCATCTTTGAATCTTTGGGATTTGGTGTCAGGTTGTTTATAGCTTATCTACCAGGTGAGCTGTATTGCTCTAAATAGATGTGTAATGTTAAATTAAAACAGGAACTTCGAAGTTGCTCTTTCTTTGATATGTTTTGCTAATTTTGCTGTAGTTTTAACTCAGGCTTACCTTAATTACAATGTACAAAATAGTCCTAAGGACCATAGTCCTTATTAACTCAGTTGATAAAAAAGTTTGAGGAGTGTCTTTAATTATTCTTGGGAAGTTTAAAAAGTTAGTATTGTTGTAATAGTAAAAAATGAGTTTTGGAGGATTAAGAGACTTTTGTCTTTGTATGATGTAAAAGTAAGTGGGAGCACTGGAATTGCTTAGTTTGTATTGCAGTTCCCTGTATTGAGGGAGCACTGCTGCTACTAGAGCTAGGCTGTTACTGTTCTGCATCACCTCTTCCTTAAATGGTGCTCTATAAATATTCCTTTATAGTACGTGGGTTAGTAATTAGATCAGGATATATACTTGAAAGTGGGCATGATCTGCTTTCCTTTTTGGAAACTAGTGATCCAGCTGGATTGAATTCAGTAATGCTTTGCAGAAGAGGGATTCTGGGTTCCCAAGAGTACTGTGTATTGTGTTTACTCAGCCTTGAAACAATGCTTAGATGTAACCTCCTTCTGGGAACTTTCCTTTCTGATTTCAAGTAAAAAGTGTTTAGTGGATATTTGAACAAGCTGTGGAGAAGGATGGTTATTTTAAAGAATATCTACAACTGACTGTTTTCAAATCAGGTGCCTTGTCCACATTTTGAGAGAGACTATGGTGAAGTATTCCAAAATCCGCCCCTTCCAAGTTCGGTGTCAGCTTGACCTGTGCAGACATGAGGTGCACTATGGCTGCTTACGAGAGGATAAATGCTTTTATGCTCACAGTCTGGTAGAACTTAAGGTCTGGATAATGCAGAAGGAATCAGGTATGTTTGGTAAAATGTTCATTTTACTCTTCATTGTATTGCCACTCCTTCCTTTGCTTGACTCCCTCAGGAATTAGCAGCTTGGGATCAGTGCAGGAAGCAACAGGAGCAACCTGGTGCCTCTCAGCTTGCATTTTGGAGAGGGACATACAGTGTAGGTTTTATAATTACATTGACATTAGAGCTCTAGTACATTACATTTAAATACTGAAAATGCACTTTAACTTATTTGAGCAGTCTGTAACTTAAAAACCTTGGATGCTTTCTGTTGGGATGATACAGCCAACATTTCTGGTTTGGATGCCCTCACAATGTTCTTAAGAGTGTGTTATGTATTTGTGTGTGTGTATGGACATAACATCATATCCATGATGTAAATGTATATCATGTAACTCACACGTGAGGGAAAACTTACACAATACACAAAAAGAAAAATGGATCAAAGCTTTGGGGCTTCAGTAGCATTCCAGTTTGAGCCTGTTTGTAAGGCTGCAACAGTCATAAGTACTCAAGGACTGTTTCCCTTCCTTTACAGGTATTTCACATGATACTATAGTTCAAGAATCAAAGAAGTATTGGCAAAACATGGAAGCTAGTGCACATGGATCACAGGTATTTTCATTTTTTCATTCAACTAATTTTACCGTGACTGTGGTGATAATACTTTTTTTAATGTGTATATAGTGTAGCTTATTTTAGAAATTACTTTTTTAATATTTTCCAAATAATCTCTTTCAGTGTATAGGCTTTCTTCAGCTTGCTCACTTAGAGCAAAATGCCTGCTCTGTTGCTGTACAACTCCTTTTTTGTTTGCTTGTTCTGTCCTAGGTGGAACATAAAATGTAAACATTAGTTCAAAGTCCATTGCTCTAGGGCAATTAATTATCTTTTCAATATGTAGTGCTTGTATGCCTTTAGTTTGTACATATTATCACAACTTCAGGGTACATATGCCTAAATCAGAAATAAGTTCAATAAAAAAATGTACTTGTTTAGAAATACCTACATTGAAATGACAAGCTGAGCTATTACAAGACATGCAGTGTAATATCTGCTTCCCAACATGTGTTGAAATCTCTGCCATAGAGGGTAATTAATAATTATGTGTGGATTTGTTTGTAGATAAAAAACACCTTTTTTTTTTTTTCTTAAGATTCTTGGGAACCAAATGAAATATGGATCACTTAATTTGAAGATGAAGTTTGTTTGTGGACAGTGCTGGAGAAATGGTCAAGTTAGTGAGCCAGACAGAAACAAAAAATACTGTAGTGCAAAGGCAAGACACCCGTAAGTAAGATCAAACAGTGAAAATTCTGTTTTGTCAGCCATTTAAAACCTCTTTTGGGAAGCTGTTGCTTCTTAGGAAGGAGTCATGCAAGGAATTAAAAAAAACCAAACATACTAAGTAGAACAGAGTTATCTCTTTGTGGTATGCTAATAATTGGTACTGAGAAAACATTTTGATGGCTACCAAAGTGTGTTTTGGTTTTGGAGGGTTTTTTTTGTATTTAGAGTTTTGGTCAAGTTTCTGTAGAACTTCATTAATTCTTAAATATATGGTGAAAGCTTTAAAAATAAACTGTGAACTTTCTTGGTTCTGCTTTTGTGCAGAAATTGTGTTGGGTTTTTTTGTTGTTTTTTTTTAATAGTGTTTTCTTTGATTGAATGCTTGTGGTTTCCAGATGGAGCAAGGATCGCCGTGTGGTGCTGGTGATGTCTAATGAACGGAAGAAGTGGATGACCATTCGTCCTCTGCCTGCAAAGAAACAAGTGCCTCTGCAGTTTGATGTATGTTAACCTAAAATTAATGCTTTGGTTAAGAAAATAGATAATAGTCACTGGAAAATGCTGGCAATTGGGCTGGTTTCATCAGTTCTGTAGAAATTCCCATGGCAGTTGGTAGGAAAATGTTCATAGTGTATCTGCAATGTTCAGCCTTAGAAAAGCACTGATCTCATGTTACTACTGAAGTCCTTACTTGTCAGTGGAAGAAAATATTTCTGAAATTATTTGTACATATCTGGGGTCTGCTAGTGTGGTAGGAGGCAAAAAGGACTCATAGTACTTTCTTCCAGCAGTTCTCTTTTTCTAACTATAAATGAGTTTTTTTGTAAAATAAACATTTTATTTTTCACATTATATAAATGTTTGACTGGGAGGGGAAACACTATCCAAGACTGAAAAAAAAATTTAAAATTCTACTAGCATCCATTCTACTTTATATTCTTAAGAATTTCTTTAAATTCATGTTCCAGTTGTGCAATCATATTGCTTCAGGCAAGAAATGCCAGTATGATGGAAACTGCTCATTTGCTCACAGTCCTGAGGAGAGAGAGATGTGGACCTATATGAAGGAGAACAGCAGTAAGTAGAAGACTAAATCTAGCATGTTGTAAATCCAACTGTTCTTCTTTACATTCTTGTACTTCAATTACTTTTTAATCTAATTTCTTTCATTATCTCTTGTAGTAAACCTTGCAGGTGCCCTTGTCTTTGAATTTAAATAAACCCAGACCAGGCATTCAAAAATAGTATTAAATAAAAATAGCTGTATTGTGTATTCACTGCTTGATGGGTTTTCTAACAATAAAGTAGTCTGTGTTGGTTTTTTTTTAGGTGTCTTAGAAATATTGATCCTTGCAGCAATATTAGTTGGTGTTTGCATTGCCATGTGCACACACATGGATTCATGGAATTACATATGGGGGAAACTATTTGCAGAACAGTCCCCCCAGTGTATTTACTGGGAATTGCCATTCACTTTTTGTGGCTGACTTTACTATCCCATCAGTGTTACTGGGGAGAAAGCATCAAAAATCAGAAGTAATAAATGACATAAATGATCAGATCATGGTCTGCAAGAAAGCAAACTAAATTTACCAAAAGCTGTAGCACACATGAGATTAGTTCTTTGAAATTCAGTATTGATATGCAGCAGCAGAGTTGCTGTCTGTACTTTGGGTTCCCATTCAGAAACCTGTAATCTCTTGCTGTCCCCTCAAGAGGCACAGAGAGCTTTTGGTAAGTTAGCCACAGATGCCTCTTCCCCTGGCTCTTCATCTCTGAACTGTGTAACTGTCAACATTTGTTTCCTTCCCTTTTTCTTCTTAGAATAGGTGGGGACTGAATTATGCTCATGAACTCAGTCGTTTATCTAGTGTTCTCAAACTCTTGCCTTAATTGCTAATTACTTATTTTAGCTTCTGCTCTCATTAGTTCAAGACTTGGAGCAGTTGTATGACATATGGCTAAAAACTCAAAAACCAGAAAAAGGAGATGATACAGCTGCTCAGGCAAACAGAGAAAATGGGAAGCAAATTCATATGCCAACTGACTATGCTGAAGTTACAGTAAGTAATCATGGGTATAATCCAAATCCAAGTATGTGGGGGTTCGTTGGGCTTATTTTTTCCCAGTCAGTAATTCAGGTTGTTTCCCTTATTTTCTTGGTGCTTCCTTAGACCATAGATAACTACACTAAATGTAACTGGCACTGTGCATCAGTTCTTCTAAAGCCAGTGGAGATCATAAACTTTAGGTGATTGTTTAGGTAATTGTGTCTGTTTAGGTAAACAATATCCTGCTGGTCAACATAAAGAAAAAGAAATGTATTAGGAGAAGTTCTGTCCTTACAGCATTGAATTTGCAATGTTTTGTTTTCAAATTCCTTGTAAAACAGGTGGATTTTCACTGTTGGATGTGTGGGAAGAACTGTAATAGTGAGAAGCAATGGCAGGGTCACATTTCTTCTGAAAAGCATAAGGAGAAGGTTTTCCACACTGAGGATGATCAGAACTGCTGGCAATATCGCTTTCCAACTGGATATTTTAGCATTTGTGATAGGTATGTAAGATGGCAAAAATGCTGAAAAATGACAGTTGATCTTTTAAACAATTAAGGCAGTTAGTAGTTCTGACAAAGTTTCTAGTATTTCTTCATTCGCCTACATCTGTCAACAAGGAATTAAGTAATTAACAGTATTTTAACGTGATAGAACTCAGGGAGTGACAAGGTGCCTAATTTTGGAACCAAATTAACTGCCTGTGTGATGTTAATGAGTGGTAGCAAGTTCATTGCAGCTGTGTGAAGTGAATATTGTTGGTATTATTACAAGTTTCCTTAGGCATCTGCGTATTAATTAGAGCCCAGGAACAGTGCCTAGCTGGACAGTGATACTGGAGCTTTATGGCAAGTAGAAATATTGTTAGCATCAAACCAAATTTGTTAAAATTGAGTATTTGTTACTAGAAATTATTTATGAATAGGTGGAAGAGGACTTCCAAGATCTGTTGGTTTTTCCCAGACCTGGCTGTATGTTTTGCTGCTCCCTTTAATTCTTAAGTGCAGCCTGTTTTACCTGACTTCATTAGATTTTTTTTTTTTTTTGTAAATCTGTTGAAAATTCCTTCCACTGTTGGAATCCTTTTGGAAGGCAAAAAACTTTGGAATCGAGCATTCTGGAGTTTAAGGTTCAGTTTGCTGGTGCAGATGCCTTTGTTACTCCATTTTCAGCTGAAGATTTTGAGTGTCTTGGAGATCTTGAGAAACTGCATAGCAGAGAAAGCAAGTTAGTTTTCATTTGACGTCTTTGCATGGAAACTTACATGTCCCTTTACTAAATTTTTAAGTAGCATTCTAAATGTATTTGCTTTGAACATAACAGACCTTGGATATGCAGCATAAAGTGAATACAAACTGGCATGTTAAGGTGTTCTGAGTATTCTAACCTCAAATTTAGTTAACAAGGGTAATTAATTAGTTGGATTTTGTAAACAATAGTGGTTCTTTAGCTTAGTGAGTTAAATGACGAGGTATTCATTAACATGATGAACTTGATGGTTTCAAGCATTAAGTGTCTCAGTCCAAGTAGGAACATGAAGAACAGAAAGAAAAGAGCCATCTGTTATCCTCTGTGTATATTTGTCAGCTGGGAAACAAAAATACAACCAAATGCTAAACAGAGTTAGTGTCATTAACTTCTCAAAGTATATACTCTTCCAATTTTTTTTTTGGTCCTTACCATGCAGTTTATTTGAAAAACATACCTGAAGAAAATATAGACACAGTAGTGATCATGGTAATTCTATGAAAACACTGTTCAAAATCTGTCTTAACAGATATATGGCTGGTACTTGCACTGAAGGAAACAACTGTAAATTTGCCCATGGAAATGCTGAACTCCGTGAGTGGGAAGAGCGAAGACAAGTTTTAAGAATGAAACTCAGCAAAGCAAGAAAAGACCACTTGATTGCTCCCAGTGATAATGACTTTGGAAAATATAGTTTTTTGTTTAAAGATTTAAACTAATACTGAGATGACACATACATGTTATCAGCTGGAAGCATAAACCAGAAAATTTGACAATAATCAAAAGCATGTGACAGAAAAGCTGCAGGTTTTCTGCTTTTATTGGCATACATTGTTCCTCCTGAACAGCAAAGTATGGTAGATTTAGGGGGATGGAGCAGACCTGTCTATGCTCTCATGAAACAGAGTGGTGATTAAAAAAAATCTGAAGTATTATGTGCTTACTCACCTCCTGTTGGACAGAAAGTTAGGAAATAGAAGGGGGGAAGAGTGGTTATAATATCTAGGAAGCCCCCTAGTCTCAGACCTTCAGTTGAAAACTTTAAGGTATCAAGGTATTGCAAAAGAGAGTGTTAGTGGGCTAAGAAAATGATGGATGAAAATTCTTCAGATCTTTTAATGGAGAGGATTTGTTTAAAACAAAGTTTGCTACTTATCTATATGTAGGTTGCTAAAAATGATTTTCTTATTAAAGATTTTAAACAAAATAACCATTTAACTACAATATACGTTGAATGGGTATTTTTTCTCTATTTGTATGTTTCAATATAATTTACTGAAAAAGGATCTTGAGAGGAAAAAAGTATTAATTTTTGAAAATGAAGTAGTTAAAATTCTGTTTCTTGGTCTTTGCTGTTTAAATGATGATTTTGAAAGATTACACTTGTATGTCAGTATTGTGTATTATTGTATGGACTAATGTTGCCTGTAATAAAGAGAACTTTACACTAAGCTGTTTTCTGCATGTAGCCTCTCAGGATTGAGATTTTGTAAAAACAATGATTTGCCAGTTAGCAAAAGCTTGAGCACCTGTAGCTAAGCATTCACTGAGTTGGTATTTTTGTCGCTAGTGGCTCGTTTGCAGTTCTGTATTGTCATTAGCTCATGGCATTGCTGAAGTAACAGAAATGGCCAGTAAGTTGTGATATAGGCAAGCAGTTTTGGAGCTACGTGGTGCTGGGACACGTTTTCAGCCTTGGACATGGACGTGAACACATGAACCACTGCCTCAGCTGCACGGTGGATGGTGCTTCCCATTGCCTTTCCTGCAGAGCACAGGAAATGGAAAACAAGTTCCAGGCTGAGGTGACTCCTGACTGCTGAGCCTTTGGGCTTTCCAGTCACTGGAGCTTCTTTAGTGTTTTGGCTTCTCTGCAGATCCTGCATTCTGCTTTCTTTGTGTTTGCTTATTTTCCTTTTTGTTTTTCCCCCAACTAAGTTTCTTTCAGCCATTCATTCAAAATAACTAAAACTAGGTTTCTTCTTCCCTCCCTCTTCGTCCCCACCTCCCACCCTCGTCCTCCCCGGGTACTTTTCTTCTTTTCTCTGTTCCTGGCTGACCTTACATAATTAGAAGAGCTTTAACAATGACCTCAGTAGTTCGAATGTAGTCATTGGGCATACATTGGCTATGTAAAAAGTGTTGAACCAAAGTTCAGTGATAACCCATACATGACATGGATGCTGTGTCCCTTTCACTTCACAAAAGCACAACAAATTTGAAACCAACACCTCATGTGTGCTTCAGCCTTAGTTTGGGGCTCTTGCGAAGTGACTGCTCCTCCCAGGCTGGGTTCGGGACACTGGAGTAGGACACTTGCTTGGTGCTGGAAATGCCACCTGCTGCAGTGCTGTTTTTACATTGTTTGTAATAAAGTGAGTGTGAGACAGAGTACTGTGGACACTGTTATTTGTGTGACAAAACCTGATTGTATCGTGTGCCTTTCTGAATTGTTTTCTCAATTTTATGCTTTCATTGTTTAATGTAAGTGCTCTGTAAATCATCGGAAGTAATTCTGGACAAAACTAAACATGAAATCCTTGTTCTCTAAGGCCGGTGTGAAATCTTTCCTGCTGCGGGGTGGGGCTGTTGGGGAATAGCTGCCGGGGGGGCTCGGGGATTATCCACCGGCGGATCCCGGCCAGGGGCCTGGTAGCGGTGCCGATGCCGAGCGCAGGAGGCGAGCACGGCAATCCCGTTTGTTCCGCTGCCGAGCGGAGGAGGCGAGCACGGGAATCCCCGTCCCCCTTTTCCCGGTGCCGCGGGCAGGACCCGGAGC